>NC_137622.1:45185426-45285426 GCF_963280865.1 Gymnoscopelus braueri
AGGACACCATCTACGCTGGGATAAGAAGAACCGGACAGTGAGAACTTTGGTTCTATAGATCCTTAGAACCTTTGGAGCTTTTCACAGGAACCATGGAGGTGCCAACCGGGTCTTAAAGCAGTGGTTCTCAACCTGTGGGTCGGGAACCCCCATGGGGTGATGAATTTTGGGGGGGGGGGGGGGTCGCCAGATGACAGTAAAGTGACAATTTAAGGACTTTTAAGACCTTTTTAATACCAAAAAAAAGACATGAAATTAAATGATAAAAGGCCTTTAATGCATCAAAAGTAATCACTTATATAACTAGAGAAACCAGGAGACCTGGTTCTGCCAGACCCTAGTGGTTGAAATCTGAATGGCCGGACTTCGCATGACGTGTGTGCAGAGGAAAGAAGGAGGGACCGCGTACCGACCGACAGACCGACCGACAAAGCCTCCTGTAGGCCGACCCCCTGGGTCTGGCAAAAAAAACTATACTATAAAAACTGGGTCAAACATTGACACCAATTGTCAAAATAATATAAGGAAGAGGCAGAAATTGTGAAAATAGCCGAGTCTACAAGCTTCAGGCGTTGCGAGGCGTGTATTGTGTGTAATGCCTCAACTCCTACAATTCCAAGTGCTTGTCAGGGTGGGGGGGTCCCCAGTTCAAATATATGATTATTTTGGGGGAGGTCCCCAGTTCAAATATGATTATTTTGGGGGGTCCCCAGTTCAGATATGATTATTTTTGGGGGGTCGTGGCCTGAATAGGTTGAGAACCACTGGTTTAAAGCATCATTGTAATTAGGGACAGGAGTTCCTGAGATTGGGGGGGGGGGGAGCTTGTACATCTGCTAATTTTTTAGACTTTTAGAAAAATCTTGAAAGTGTTTTACTAATTTAGATTTTGCTTTTACACAAATCTTGTCTTCTGCCTCAAAAGCATTTTCAGATGGGGGTCCGCGGCAAAAATACATTTTAATTTGGGGGTCCTTGACATGAAAAAGTTTGAAAACTACTGATCTATTGCTCACTAAATATACTACTGTGTATGTATAGATAGATAGACTTTTTCGGATAAGCATATGTTTTACTATTTTTTTTACAACAGTTTTCTTGTCATGCACTTGCAAATAATATATTGGTGAAATTTCACTTGTATATATTGTTTTTGTATTTATTTATGCTTGTTGTTGTTATTACAGATTTTAATAGTTATGAGTAAGGCCTGAACGGACCGGTACCATACTACTATTTTAGAACTGTGGAAGTGTCAAAACAGAAGTTATTTCTATAAGGTGAAGTGGTTTATGGTTGACGTCTCAGAGAGGTTTTGATTGATTGATTGATTGAAATTTTTCTATTAGGCAAAAGAATGTAAAACAACACAGTTACATTTATAATGCTTTTGTCTAAAAGGTCCGGCCAGAAAAGTCCTTGCGGACTTGTTTCTCTCGTTGGGGTCCTTCAATTAATTTCATAGACATATATAGTAGCAACCAAACAGTTCAAAAATCAACATGAAAATACAGATAATACAGAAAACAATACCACTATGTACAAAAAAAAAGCATGAAAAAATAAGAATAAATATGTTAAAAAAAGGGGGGGGGGGGGGAAGCATGGAAAAATAAAAATGATATACAAAAACAGCATGAGGAAATTAAAAATATGTACAAAAAAGAGGAGGGGGGGGGGGGGGTCGTCTGTCTACAGGGAAACTGGTACTAGCTCCTCTTTAGGCCTCCAGAAAAGATGGGTTTTTAGGGCTGTTTTGAATGAGCCCAGTGAACTGCATTTTTTGAGGGATGGGGTTAGACTATTCCATTCCTGGTGGCTGTGCTATAGAAGGAGAATTTGTCCATGTTTGTTTTATGGGTGGGTGGTACCAGATTGTTGTTTACGCTCCCTCTAGTTTCGTGGCTGTGGGTGTCACTAACTTTTTCGAGGTATTTATACAGATATGCGGGTATAGGGGGCATTTCGGGCAAATCTGCATTTACAATTTTGAAGACCAGTCCCATTTTTTGTTGTTTAACCCTGTCTTCCACCCTGAGCCAGCCTAGGCTGGCAAAGTGAGTGGGAGAGAGGTGGGTCATGGGCCCCAGTCCGAGAAGTAGTCGGATCAGTTTGTTCTTGGGAGGTTTGAAGCTTAGTCTTCAGTGACACTGAGGTGTTGGAGTACCAAGAGGAGCTAGCATAGTCAAAAAAGGGGGCTGAATCAGGGCCCCTGAGAGGGTCCTGAGGGCCTGAGGGTTGACAAAAGAGGAAACTCTGCCCATAAATCTGGTTCTCTGGTTTACTCCTTTGACCACCTTTGTTGCCATGCTTTCACCTGTCAGGTATTTGTCAAGAATACATCCCAAATAGGTAATCTCTTCTTTGCTAGTGATGATTGTGTCATCGACTTTGACCTTGAAGTCATTTACCTTCATTTTACTGAGGGAATGTTTGGGTCCCCAATTAACATGCTGTGGTTTTATAAAAGCTGAATTAACAAAAAAGCACATGTGTGCAATATTAATACTAGATGAGCACTATCTGCTGACATAAACTGTGTGTGGTAAAGTTGAGAGGATATCTACATAAACATATTACTGTAGTTCATTTTTAATCCCATGCGTATAGGCCTATATATATATCATACATGTGACTCTGCCTGTGAATACTGTACATTATCATATTGTGCTTTTGTAATAAAAACCTTTAATATTTCATACATTTACCTGTTGAGCATTAATTTGAATAAACCTCCTTGCATTTATTGAAAGCATTTAGAAGTGTGTGAGGTTTCTCCCTACTGGCTGTTAAAGGTACTTCATCTCTGCTTTGGTGATAGTAGTTAAATCCACTCTGTTGTAGGAATCTACTTACAGATATAAATGAATGAATAAATGAATCAAACAATCAATCAGTGGTGTAAAGTAACTAAGTACATTTACTCAAGTACTGTACTTAAGTACAATTTTGAGGTATTTTTTACATGGAGTATTTCCTATTTTAGGCAAATATTGTACTTTCACTCCACAACAATTATTAGGAATTGGACATTTTTAGTTACTTTGTAGATTTAGATTATTATTACAAAACATACTTTAACCACTTATACATTTCGGCCATTTTCAAAATAGCAGATCTACAAGCTCACAATGCGTCATGATGCGACGCATTTGTGAGCTTGTAGATCTGCTATTTTCAAAAGATTTTGTATACATTTTGAAAACTTGCAAAATGGGACATTCTGCATAATGAGTAGCCTACTTTTACTTTTGGTACTTTAAATACATTTTTGATACCAATACTTTTGTACTTTTTCTCAAGTACATTTTGAATTCTGGACTTTTACTTATTTCTATATTGCAGTAGTTGCTACTTTTACTTAAGTAAAGAGATTTGAGTACTTTTTCCACCACCGGAATCAATCAATCATCAACTGTAATTTATTATTACAAATCATGGTAATTAGTTTACATTCCATGGAGCCCAGTTTAATTACAGTCTGAGGAGGATTGTTTTATTTCAACCAACCAGGTGAAGAGAGACTTTCCTCAGAGCTGACATTCATTTTAAAGTGATTTTTTTTTTTTTTATAATTTTTTTTTAAATAAAATGATTAATCAAAAAACAAACATTCAGACATACAGAAATGTTGATTTACATTTACACTTATATTCATGTTCATGTATCTTCTGTACAAAAATGATTAGCATTTTTTTTTTTTTTTGTTTTTTTAATTGAATCTTTCATGGTTAATTTAAAGGTAGGGTAAGTGATTTTCTTTGGTTAAAATAAGTGTTAAGTAGCTCTATAATCTGATAGTAATCATGGCTATAGAGTGTTTGTTCAGTAAAAGGAGTCTCCATGTCTTTCCAGCTCTTTATAAAACAGAAAATGCATTTTCGTTTCAGTTTCAGTTTCATTTCAAATTTTATCCCAATCAGAGATAAAGAACTCAATCAGGATATAGATTAAACAAGTGAAATTGGAAGTGATGACACTAAGAAATGAGCAGGCAAAATTGGAACTGGAACACTATAAAAATGAAGCTTAAAAATGGGTACTTTCTCCTGATTGGCTGACATTTTGACACCTACCGGAAAATGTATTTTCTGTTTATTAAAGAGCTGATGGTGACTCACCCTGCCCTCCTAATACGTGAGGGGGCCGTGTTTTTCCAATTACTTTTTTCATTTATTTTAATTTTTTTTTTTTATTGTATTCATTTTTTTTCATTTTCCAAACAAAATATCAAAAATAAATGAAAAAGGTAATTGAAAAAAACACGGTCCTCCTCACGTATTAGAGGGACAATATCAGTCACCAGAACCAAGGATGGGTGTTTTTTGATGAATCATAACATGGTTAAAAATGGAGTTAAAACTGTCCGGGTGCTCCCAAAAGCCTGAGTAGATGATATAAATTACCCATTTAAAAAAAGTGAAATATCCCAATGAGATGCCTTAAGATCCTTAAGATGCCTTTATTGCCAATTTATAGCCTCAATTTATCTAGCTTTGCATGAACTTAGTCAAGGCAACAGCCTGGTACCCCAAGACATCCCCCTGACATGGGGCACCAAGTAGCCTGGTTCCTGGTTCCCAGTCTAGAAAAAGCCTGATCATCAGGTCACTAAAGCAGAGAGTGTCTATAGAGGCAGGACCTCCGTCCTACATACCTCCACCAGTGTGTCCCTGAGGCTGAGGCGTTTCTAAACGTTTTCTTAGTTTGTGGAACCCTTGTTTTCCTACAAACGAGCCGTGACAGAAACCCAGAGGAGCGACTCAACACCGGCTCTCTGACTGCACCAGGCGGGGATTCCATCCAGCTGTTAACTCGTAAGTAGTTTCTCCAAAAAATAATACACTTTGAAAAGTGTATTTTTCTGTGAGGCGCTCGGGTGGCGCAGTGGTAAATCCACCAGCTCTTAAATTAGACATTGATTCTGTTCTGCCCAGAATAAGATGATCTGATGACAAATTGGCCCGAGGCAAAATGTACATGCCAAAACCTTATTATACAGTTATACTGATTCTGAACATACGTACACATAATCATATACATAATCATAATCATACACGTATTCATAATTATATGCATGATACCACATATAAAGGATTATATGCACACACTTTAGTGTGGACTTCTTCAGCCTGTTGCCTCTCTCTCTCGTTTTGTGTGTGTGTGTGTGTGTGTGTGTGTGTGTGTGTGTGTGTGTGTGTGTTGTGTGTGTGTGTGTGTGTTAGCCCCTACGGAACCTCTCCCTCCGCTAAGTAGCTCCGAGATGAGGTCCCTCGTCGGTTGCTGCCGTTTGCGGTCGACATTGTCGCACATTTTCCACTTTTACATGTTTCTTACCCCTTTCTGCACATCGTATCCAAAAAGCAAAGCATTTGCGCCACTCTCTCAGATGTTTTAGGTTCTAGCGGAACATAACAGCTTCCAACGAGTTGAAGAAAGTATTTAATTTGCCTCGGTTTTCATCCGGTTACATGTTTTTAAGACGTTGCGCCCGTAGAGATAACATTACTGATTACCCTACTGGTCAAATGTTGAATTGCATCTTCTAATGCAAAATATTATGGAACCGGATGAAAACCGAGGCAAATTAAATACTTTCTTCAACTCGTTGGAAGCTGTTATGTTCCGCTAGAACTTAAAACATCTGAGAGAGTGGCGCAAATGCTTTGCTTTTTGGATACGATGTGCAGAAAGGGGTAAGAAACATGTAAAAGTGGAAAATGTGCGACAATGTCGACCGCAAACGGCAGGAACCGACGAGGGACCTCATCTCGGAGCTACTTAGCGGAGGGAGAGGTTCCGTAGGGGCTGTGTGTGTGTGTGTGTGTGTGTGTGTGTGTGTGTGTGTGTGTGTGTGTGTGTGTGTGTGACTTGAAAAGTGTCTACCCCCACCCTATGTCTCCTTTCCACCTGTCAGTACTAATGCAGAGTGTGTGTGTGTGTGTGTGTGTGTGTGTGTGTGTGTGTGTTGTGTAGGAGGGGAGGAGAGTTTAAGGCAAACACATACATGCATGCATGCATGTATGTATGTATGCATGTGTGTATGCATGCATACATACATACACACACTGTATACAGGCAGGCACTCAAAGGTCACTTGTTAAACTCCTTGATACAGTTATTTATTTTAATTTTTAAATGAAAAATCATTACAAAGGTCCCAGTAAACAGGTAGAGAAACCATAGGATAGCAGGTAAACAATGAACCTAGCATCTGTTTAAATAACATGATATCTACATGAACATGTTTAACATTGTGGTCAAAAAGGAATGTGTTCCTTATATGGACATGCAGGTTGTGACACGTCCTGTCAGAGCTGAAGACAAGTTGACTATTTTCGTTGCATTCCTGACTCACTACTGAGACTGCATCACAACACGAACACAGGTGGGACTTCAATATATTCATACATGCACTGAGACACAGCAGACGTTGAACATTTAAAATAATTATCCACAGCATCTCCATCCAAGTAGCCTATGTGTATGGGTGATACATGCCTATTGTGATTATTCATGCATGTTAATGAGTGAATGAATGTGTCACATTGCTGTGTGTTGAATGTTAGCTGACTGTGGTTGAGGGCTTCTAATTATGCTAATGATGCTATTGATAATGATCTTTTGTTGTTGGAAGACACTCAAAAAGTATTACTACTTTACATGGAGAAAGAACACATTAGTGGATTTACTGTGACTGACACGCGCACGCACGCACGCACGCACGCACGCACGCACGCACGCACACACACACACACACACTGGGAGGGGTGGAGAAGAAAGGGGAACAGAAGAGAGGGGTTAAGTATCATTCATAGTCGGACGTAAGGATACGTAACCAGCGCCAGCGCTCCTTGCGTTGTCGTTTTTGTCTCCCCCTCCGTCACTTACGGCTCCAGGATTTCCGTCCGTGCGATCAACATTCACCGTCAGGCCGACGTACGTTCGTTTGTACGTTGCCTGTAGTACCAGTGGAAACCGTTGGCAGTATATCAGGGAAAAAAAGTTTTCCTTGGGCACTCTTTCTCCACAAAAAGACCCACGTTGGTGGTGGAAGTACTTGAGTAAATGTACTTAATTACTGTGACGAAATTAACCCAGCCAGCCATTCCCTAAACACACACACACACAAATAATATAGCACAGTGCAGTATGGGTCGAAACTCACGTTTTGTAGACAACCATTGTTTTTGTCTAGTTTGTGGACTATAGTTTGTGTCTTTTATTGCGTTGTTTTGGCGTCCATTTTAGCGCTGTTGCCAGGTTTTGTGAGAGAAATAAGCAACCAGGTCTATGAAAACAAGCCCAAAATAATCGACTAGGCCACATCACATGAAAATAGCAGATCTACAATATCTATTTGAGAATCACTGGTTTAAATAATAATTGGCCCAAATAAGCAACTACACTTTAGAAACAAGCCCAAATAAAACCGCAACCACCAATGTTTGTTTACAAGCAACTTTACAGAAAAATAAGCCCAAAGTCGCTTATAATAAGCGGACATGGCAACACTTTTCACAACATTTAAAACCTCGCAGCTGCCATCTAGTGGATTAATAGGTGTACGACGCCCAACGTTATAATTCCTACGGATTTAACGTCAGCGACTATGCATGCGTCTGTAAAGAACGGACGGAATCCCTCACCCCCTGACGCACGTTTTAGACCCATCTAGGGACTATGAACGGGCCTTTAGGAGGAACAGAGGAGAGTCGATTTCAACATCTGTGAACAATGTATTCATGTCCACATAGAGAGCATACAACGACACAAATATTACAGCTACAAATATTACAACTCCATTTTAACCATGTTACATTCATTGAAAACACTGTCCTTGGATCTGGTGACTGATATTGTCCTTCTAGAGCCTGAGGAGATCGTGTTTTTCAATTACTTTTTTCATGTATTATTTCTCTATTTTTTTTTTTTTTCATTACCCCAAAACATTATAAAAAAGTGATCTCCTCATCCACTAGAAGAACAATATCACCAGAACCAAGGACGATATTTTCAATGAATCTAACATGGTTAAAAACATGGTTAAAATGGAGTTTGAAGTTACAATGGGTTTGTATAGGAAGGGGGCGTGACTGATAAAATGAATATTCGGCCACCGAATATATCCGTCTGAATAAGGCAAAACGAAAAAAGCATATTCGGTTTTCAGCCGAAATGATTTTAAAACTAGAAGTGACTTCTACAAAAGGAATTGCAGGAATGGCAGGCGGCAGGCCTAATATATATATATATGTTTTTAATGTAATGTGTCTGTCTATTAGTTACCTCATGGAGATTCATGGATATTGTTTTGTTTTTGTCTCATTCCTAAGACAATAATTTGTTAGCCAGCGGACCGGTAGGCAGGTCTGCCGGTCATCAAACTATTGTCTTAGGAATGAGACAAAAACAAAACAATATCCATGAATTCAAGTCTCTATGGGGTGACAAAAAAAGTCATTGTGGGGGTGAACTATCCCTTTAATGCATTTTGGCAATAATGCAACTGCAGACTTTATATTTCCTTTTGTTAGGCTATTCAATATCTGTTTTCATTTCTTGAATTAATATTGATTTAATATGCAATAATTCAACTGTATGGCATGCTAATGTTTTGAGACATATTGTCTTTTATTACTACACTATAGTAAATAAATCATTCTACACAATAAATAACTGATCTCAATATAGACCCATAGTGATTATAAGTTTTGCCATAATCATGTAGCTCAACCCCTGCCCCTCCCTTTTGTTTTGTTTACCTTTCTTTTATAGTTATAGTTTTATAGTTTTATAGTAACCTTTTTAACGAGTTCTTTCTAATAAAGTCGTTTTTATATTCGCTCTGTAAAGCGACTTTGAGTATCTAGAAAAGCGCTATATAAAATGTATGTATTATTATCATTATCATTATTATTATTATTATTATTATTATTATTATTATTATTATCATTATTATTATTATTATTATTATTATTATAGCTCTACAACAGAGGCACAGCCATGACAGCAATGGTACAAAATATAATTCAGTTTTCGGGCAAGAATTTTCCACGTGAGAATTACCCCAAACATGTTTGAAAGTGAGATATCCCTTTAAACCCTCTATTCTCATTTAAATAGTCTCTTGGACTGCTCCAAGAAAGAACCCAAATCTCTTTGCTAAAAAGATCTACAAGCTCACAACGATGCGTTGTGAGCTTGTAGATCGGCTATTTTTAGGGAATGTTCCCCCCAGAATAGGCATGCTGGGGTTTGATTGATTGATTGATTGATTGATGTACTTTATTTAGTAAGACATGAGAACAGTACATATCAGTACATGGAAGTACAAATTCACAATACAAGGTCTACTAAACTGGAAAACTCATTAAGCACTGAGCTTGTTTAAGATGAGAACCCCATGCACACAAATCATGATGGGTTCATGTGGTTAATGCTAATCATAATGATGTTTTCATGTTTGTCAAGGTGCACTAATGTTTTCTCTCTCTCTCTCTCTCTCTCTCTCTCTCTCTCTGTCTCTCTGTCTCTCTGTCTCTCTGTCTCTCTGTGTCTCTCTCTCTCTCTCTGTCTCTCTGTCTCTCTGTCTCTCTGTCTCTCTGTCTCTCTGTCTCTCTGTCTCTCTCTCTCTCTCTCTCTCTCTCTCTCTCTCTGTCTCTCTGTCTCTCTCTCTGTCTCTCTCTCAGGATATTGAGGAGATTCAGAGGGCCATGCAGTATTCTCCACTAAGTAAGAATATAAAACTATCTTAAACATTCCATTACTGTGATCATTTACAGTAGGGTGAGTGATATTGTGTGTTAAATAAGTGGTAAATAGCTCTACATGCTGTCATTAATCATTGTTATACACAGTGGTGTTTTGGTCGCTTCACGGGACACCACGGCGTTCCACTGGTAACCTTTCACCCCCCTAGGTTCACGAGACAAATACCCAAATGTCTAATTTGCATAACAGGTTTACCGGTGGTGGTGAGCGTGCGCGCGCGCGTGTGCATGTGACGTCATTAAAATGCCGTTCCCCTGGAAAGACAAATCACCATTAGTAAACCACTGGTTATATCAGGGCTGATGCAACTTTGATAATGTAGAGGACCTCTATATATTTCACACTCACTCCAGAGGAACACATTACTTATACTGTCAGGCAGAAACCTCTTATCTCCGTATTTTAACTTTTTATTTTTTCTTAATTTAATGCCATATTTCGCCTTTCTAGGTCACATAAATAATAGTAGCAGAAATAGCCGATCTACAAGCTCAAAACGAGCTTGTAGATCTGCTATTTTTGCTATTTTTTAAATGGAATCCTAAAAAGTATCATTTTTATTTAATTTCAAATGCATTTAGTTTATACATGTTAACTTTATGAACTTAAATACAAATACGTTGGACATAAAAAAGATACGCTACTAATATAGACTGATGTCATTAAAGTGGGTCATGTTTAGAATCATAACCGCTGAAATCAATAATATATCAGTATTCTGATATTAACCTGCGGGCTGCATTAAGTGAAGGTGGGGGCTGCATTAAGTGAAGGTGGGGGCTGCATTAAGTGAAGGTGGGGGCCGCATTAAGTGAAGGTGGAGGCCGCATTAAGTGAAGGTGGGGGCCGCATTAAGTGAAGGTGGGGGCTGCATGTGAAATAACATTTTAACAGACGTACTGTAGTAGATACATTCGGAGACTGCAGAGCAACTTACTAAAATAAATACATCCAGATCCAGTGGTCCGGGCTGTGAGTCTAGACTGATCTGTAGGCGGCAGGCGGGTTGTGACGGTTGATGATGCCGAAGTTAAGCACGTCCATCAGTTTGAAACAAGTTATTTAGCACTCAGTGTGAAGGGACGTTTGTGATAGGCAGAGCTGGATCCCTGAATGGGCACGCCAGGCCCACTGGGCCCAGACCCAGGCCCAGGCCCACTGGGCCCAGACCCAGGGGCCCAAAGCTCATGGGGCCCATGAGCTTTCCTTTGAATTTCATTTTCCTTGTGGACAATGTGGACTTTGAAGTTTCTGCCTACTTTTTCTTTCCCCTTTTTTTTCACCAATCTCATGGATATACCGTAGTTAGACTGTATAGACTGATGTCCTGCATGTACTGTAACATACACAACAAACAATAGATTTGATGATAGGATAGGATAGGATAGGATCGTACTAGCAGATTATACGTTCATTAAATGAATTGTGAGGTCATGTCTAACATTTATGTCTTTGTTTTCAGTGTCCTGATAGAAACAGAAGAAAACAACTGATCGTTACTAAACCTTCCATTGGTGAGTCATGCTTGATGTGTCACAACTGTCTGACATCTTGGATTGAGTCATGAGATGAAAAAGTTTGAGAACCACTGATATAGCAACATATACTGTTAGGATTTAGAAGACATGTGTAGAATCAGCCTCAGGTCTTAATGGGTTAAGTGAAGAAAACATTTATATCAAAACCCTATTTGTAGCGTTCTTATTATTTTAATGTGGTTACTAGTCCCTTTAAATGTCTACAGTAGCACAACATTGTCATGGGCTAAATAAACAAGCATGTTGTTCAAAATAGGGTTTTTTTTTTTTTTTTGCGTGTGAGAGCGGCTGACCGCAGACCCGTAGCCCGCATAATTTCCTCTGAAATCCTGACTCGACCCACCCGCGGGTCTACCCGCGGGTCAACCCGGGGTTACGGGTCGACCCGCTCATCACTAGTGGTTACTGTGCACCATCTAGTGGACTCATTGTAGAACTACACCACCTGAACTCTGATTTGTGAATAACCCATCCCAAATGATACAGGAATCAAACATGGAGACAGGTGATAGTAGCTTGATCAAGGACATTCTGGACAAGCTTGGACGCAAACACTGGGACAATTTCCGGTTTGAACTGCAGCTGCCTGCTAACCTTGGAAATCTCCCGCTGATCCCATTCTATAAACTAGAGGAAGCTAACAGGATTGAAACCACAAAGCTGATCACACAGACCTATCACAATAATGCGATTCAAGTCGTGGCTAATGTTCTGGAGAAGATAAAAAGGAATGATCTACTGATTCCTCTCAGAGGTAGGTGGAAATCAATCAATCAATCAATGTGATCAAACGATATTGCCATCATGATATCGCGCTAACGACAATGTCTTGATTGATTGAACACTTTATTAACAGTTTGCAAAAAGTACAGAGGTACTACAGTTACAGTTCTACAATAATGCTAAAAGGATAACACAAAAAGCCCTAGGAGTTTGTTTCCATTGAGGTCCTGTGTATTCAATTCATCAAGACATATAAAGACATACAATAATATGCAAGAAATCATCAATACTAGGAGCAATAAAAGTATATTCACATAACGTGTGTGTGTGTGTGTGTGTGTGTGTGTGTGTGTGTGTGTGTGTGTGTGTGTGTGTGTGTGTGTGTGTGTGTGTGTGTGTGTGTGTGTGTGTGTGTGTGTGTGTGTGTGTGTGTGTGTGTGTGTGTGTGTGTGTGTGTGTGTGTGTGTGTGTGTGTGTGTGTGTGTGTGTGTGTGTGTGTGTGGGGGTCCATCCATCCAGTGAGGCTGGTGCAGGCTGCAGTGAAGAAGGTACAGGAGACGGTGGCTGCCCAGGACGAGGCCTCTCTGCTGGACAGCCTCAGGCTGAAGGCCCTGGGTCTGCGGGGGGTCCAGGACGACAACGCACACAGGTACCTGGACCAGCTCAGAACCTGCTGCCAGCTCACTGACAAGGTACACACACACAAACCTCACCACCTGTTGAGTCTTTCATTAGACAGCGCTCTGTTATTAAGTTCAGAGGTCAATATTGAAAAATAACACACCAATGAATTCACTGATTGACCAATCAGAATCAAGCATTCAACCAAGCCTTGTGTGTGTGTGTGTGTGTGTGTGTGTGTGTGTCCTACTAGACGGTGGTGTTGGACAAAGAGGAGATCCAGAGAGTGGTCAGCTCATGTAATGATGCAGCCAAGGCTGAGACACAAAGTAAGAACCAGGGACAATTTCTGGTGGCAAGCAAGAAGTCTAGTTGTCTAGGTCCTGTTCAAAATTGCAGACAGGTGTTCTTTTATGGCGTAAAATTAATTCACTCCCATGTCTGTGCCAAATCCGGGGGGGGGGGGTGTTTCTCACTCTAGTGAAGTAGTTTGACAGGTACTTGAGTATCTTTTAGACCAGGTCCATTGCAAGTTGCTGGACTCTGTCCTCTACCCTGAGCCATCCCACCCTAGCATCATGAAGCAGGGGTTAGGTGAGCCCTAGGTGTGAGGTCTAGTAGTAGTTTGATTAGTATGTTTTGAGAGGTCTGTAGTTTTGGTTTTAATGTCTTTGAGGTGCTATAGTACCATGAGGTGCATGCATAGTCAAAATGATATTGTATTTGTGCTCCAGCTAGTGTCCTCAGTGTGTTCCTACTGACCAACGAGGAGACCCTGCCCAAAACTATTATTCTTTGGTTGACTTTCTGGATTATCACCGGAAATATTTGTTTAATCTAAAATACAACCCATATAGGTAATCTCTTCTTTCCATGTCATAACATTGTCACCCACTCTGATCGTAAAGTCTGTGGCCTTACTGAGGTTAATTTTGGACTGAAACATTTGACCCAGGTGTAATGATAGATTGACAGATTTTACCGAGCCGAGTCATCTGCGAACAAGAACAAATTGCAGTCACATGCTGATGTCATGTTGTTAACGTAAATTTGGAACAGTTAAGGCCCTAGTATGCTTCCTTGAGGAACACCACAGCTCACTGGGAGGAGGAAGGACAGGGTTCTGTTCACATCCACCACCTGTTCTCTTCCCTCCAGATAGGATTCATCCAGTTCATTGATCAAAACCGATTGCCTTATCAATCAGTATAGAGTGATTTAATGCCTTCAAATGCCTTCTGGAGGTCCAACATGACCATGCCACAGTATTTGCCTGAGTCCACCTCACATTTGAAGTAGTCGATCAGATATGCCGGGTTTCGACACAGCAGCCCTGCCCCACACCACACCACACCACACCACACCACACCACACCACACCACACCACACCACACCGCACCGCACCACACCACTCCGGTCCAAATGGTCTCGCATCACCTCGTTACGACCCATACCTACAGTTTTCATAGCACAGTAGTAACACAAACACAGTGGAGTCTTTCACCCATTCCACGCAGTTACACGCGGGAGACATCTCACTGAGAAGATCCAAAATAAATATATAAAAAACCATACAGTCAGTTCTACAATAATGCTAAAAGGATAACACAAAAAGCCCTGGGAGTTTGTTTCCATTGTGGTCCTGTGTATTCAATTCATCAAGACATATAAAGTCATACAATAACACGCAAGAAATCATCAATACTAGGAGCAATAAAAGTATATTCACATTGTGTGTGTGTGTGTGTGTGTGTGTGTGTGTGTGTGTGTGTGTGTGTGTGTGTGTGTGTGTGTGTGTGTGTGTGTGTGTGTGTGTGTGTGTGTGTGTGTGTGTGTGTGTGTGTGTGTGTGTGTGTGTGTGTGTGTGTGTGTGTGTTGGTCCATCCATCCAGTGCTGGCTGCGGTGAAGCAGGTGCAGGAGGCGGTGACTGCCAAGGACGAGGCCTCTCTGCTGGACAGCCTCAGGCTGGAGGCCCTGGGTCCATTGAGGGTCCAGGACGACAACGCACACAGTTACCTGGACCAGCTCAGTGACAAGGTACACACACACACACACACACACACACACACACACACACACACACACACACACACACACACACACACCTCACTGCCTGTTGAGTCTTTCATTTGACAGCGCTCTGTTATTGAGTTCAAAGGTAATACTATTGAAAAATAAAACACCAATGAATTCACTGATTGACCAATCAGAATCAAGCATTCAACCAAGCCGTGTAATAATGTGGTTTAATGTGTATGCTGTCATGTGTGTTTGTTGTAGACAGTGGTGTGTGTTTAATGGATACTGTGTGTGTGTGTGTGTGTGTGTGTGTGTGTGTGTGTGTGTGTGTGTGTGTGTGTGTGTGTGTGTGTGTGTGTGTGTGTGTGTGTGTGTGTGTGTGTGTGTGTGTGTGTGTGTGTGTGTGTGTGTGTGTGTGTGTGTGTGTGTGTCCGTCCTACTAGACGGTGGTGTTGGACAAAGAGGAGATCCAGAGAGTGGTCATCTCCTGTAATGCTGCAGCCGAGACACAGAGTAAGAACCTGGTGCTTTCTGACAACATATCCTCTGTCCACTTCAACATGTCCTCTGTCCACTTCAACATGTCCTCTGTCCACTTCAACATGTCCTCTGTCCACTTCAACATGTCCTCTGTCCACTTCAACATGTCCTGTCCAGTTCAACCTGCAGGACATCGTAATGACCTGGTCCCTGGACACTGACCTAGACACTGTTGTTCAGAACTACAGGCGGTAGCAGACATTTTAACAGTATTAATGTTGTACAGAACTACAGGCGTGCGCGTGTGCGTTTGTGTGTGTGAGAGAGAGGGGGGGGGGTACATTTCTTGTGGCAAGTTAGAAGTCTAGTAGTCTAGGTCCTGTTGAAAATTGCAGACAGATGTTCTTTTATGGCGGTTTTGAAAGAGGGTAGGGAAAGGGACAAGGGAGTCACTTTTTGATGGCTGTTGGTAGGGCATTCCACATTTTGGTGGCATAACAGTAAATTGAATTCATTCCCATGTTTTTGCCAAAAACTGGGGGGAACGTCATCAGTGGAGCTCCCTCTGGTGTTGTGCCCATGAGCGTTTCTCACTCTAGTGAAGTAGTTTGACAGATACATGGTCACTGGTCCCTTGAGTATCTTGTAGACAAGGTCCATTGCAAGTTGTTTGACTCTGTCCTCTACCCTGAGCCATCCATAAATAACGTTTGATTTGATTTGATTTGATTTGATCCCACCCTAGCATCATGAGCAGGGGTTAGGTGAGTCCTAGGTGTGAGGTCTAGTAGTTTTGATGATTAGTATGTTTTGAGAGGTCTGTAGTTTTGGTTTTAATGCCATGAGGTGCATGCATAGTCAAAATGATATTGTATTTGTACTCCAGCTAGTGTCCTCAGTGTGTTCCTACTGAATTATATATAATATAGATATATATGTATATGTATATACATGTGTGTGTGTGTGTGTGTGTGTGTGTGTGTGTGTGTGTGTGTGTGTGTGTGTGTGTGTGTGTGTGTGTGTGTGTGTGTGTGTGTGTGTGTGTGTGTACACACGTACACGTACACGTACACATACATACATACATACATACATACATACATACATACATACATACATACTGTATGTGTAATGGTAACAATGATATACACATCTATGTATCTATAATGATAACAATGTGAAAATGTAAATTGTCTCCACTGACCAATCACTGTCTCACATCTCTACTTTTACAGAACATGTCAAACCTTCTTGATCAAATTGATTCATCAAACATGTGTTCATGTAGTAAATGTATGTATAGTGTTTGTAAGAGTTAACATGATGTGTATTAACCTGTAATTTTTCTCCCCTGTAGGTGTGAAAGAGACTCATCATGATGAAGGTAAGATAAATCCATGATGTACTGAGTTCCACTACTATATATATATATATATATATATATATATATATATATATATATATATATATATATATATATATATATATATATATATATATATATATATATATATATATATATATATATATGCTCTATTCCTTAAGCAACAATTTAATACAATATAATATTCATGTGTTACCACACATACTGTAAGCTCCAGTCAACAGGTTAATAGTTCCTCAAGTGCAGATTAACACATGATTTTACTCTAATGTGTTTCAGAGATGGCTCCATTGGTGAATCCAGCAGACCAGCCTATAATGGATTCAGGTAGGTTTTCTGTTTTATTATCACTCTGTATTCTGAGGTGATTACTTTTACTGGTTGTTCCTAAGTCTATGTTGGTTTAAATCTCTTTTAAAAACAAAATCATAAAACACACAGTATCGCTTATGACAAACAACAAAAATAAAACCTCCTGGAGAAAATGTTGAGGACAAAAAGTTAAACATTCAGTCTGAATGTCCAGTTTCAAACAGGTCTGTGGTCTAACGGATGGTCTAATGGATATAAAAATAACACACACACCTAATATATACATTACTGATTGATTGATTGATTGAAATTTTTATTAGGCAAAAGAATGTAAAACAACACAGTTACATTTATAATGCTTTTGTCTAAAAGGTCCGGCCAAAAAAGTCCTTGCGGACTTGTTTCCGTTGGGGTCCTTGAGTTAATTTCATAGACATATATAGTAGCAACCAAACAGTTCAAAAATCAACATGAAAATACAGATAATACAGAAAAAGTACCACTATGTACAAAAAAAGCATTTAAAAATATATGTACAAAAAGAAAGGGGGGGGGGAAGCATGGAAAAATAAAAAATTATATACAAAAAAAGCATGAGGAAATACAAAATATGTACAAAAAGAGGAGGGGGGGGGGGTCGTCTGTCTACAGGGAAACTGGTACTAGCTCCTCTTTCGGCCTCCAGAAAGATGGGTTTTTAGGGCTGTTTTGAATGAGCCCAGCGAACTGCATTTTTTGAGGGATGGGGTTAGGCTATTCCATTCCTTGGTGGCTGTGCTATAGAAGGAGAATTTGCCCATGTTTGTTTTATGGGTGGGTGGTACCAGATTGTTGTTTACGCTCCCTCTAGTTTCGTGGCTGTGGGTGTCACTAACTTTTTCGAGGTATTTATACAGATATGCGGGTATAGGGGGCATATCGGGCAAATCTGCATTTACAATTTTGAAGACCAGACCCATTTTTAGTTGTTTAAAGTTGTTTAACCCTGTCCTGACGCACTGACCTTTTGCACCTTAATCCCTTGTATAACGCACTGACTTTTCTTGGGTCTTTTTATTGTGCTCCTTAAGCACCTTAACGTCCTTGTCTATCATGCACAGTATAAGTATAACATGCACAGTACAATACATTGCTGCTATGCTCAGGCACCTTAGTTTAGTTTTTTTAGTTTTATTTATTATCTCAGGTAATTTGTAAATATGTAGATAACTTGTCTGGCCTTCTGTTGCTCTCTTGTTTTTGATCTCCTTCCCACCTGCCCCCCACCCTCTTCTTCTCCCCCCCCCCTCTTCTTTCTATGGAAACTAACGTTGCGATGGGAACGATGTACAAAAAAGAATTTCACCCACTTTTTTACCTTGTAAACCTGTGATGTGACAATAAAACTGATTCTGATTCTGATTCTGATTCTTCCACCCTGAGCCAGCCTAGGCTGGCAAAGTGAATGGGAGAGAGGTGGGTCATGGGCCCCAGTCCGAGAAGTAGTCGGATCAGTTTGTTTTGGGAGGTTTGAAGCTTAGTCTGCAGTGACACTGAGGTGTTGGAGTACCAAGAGGAGCTAGCATAGTCAAAAAGGGGCTGAATCAGGGCCCCTGAGAGGGTCCTGAGGGCCTGAGGGTTGACAAAAGAGGAAACTCTGCCCATAAATCTGGTTCTCTGGTTTACTCCTTTGACCACCTTTGTTGCCATGCTTTCACCTGACAGGTATTTGTCCAGAATACATCCCAAATAGGTAATCTCTTCTTTGCTAGTGATGATTGTGTCATCGACTTTGACCTTGAAGTCATTTACCTTCATTTTACTGAGGGAATGTTTGGTCCCAAATAGGATGGATTCAGTTTTCCCAAGGTGTAGAGACAGTTTGTTATCGGTAAGCCAGGTACGGATTTTTGAGAGTTCAGAGCTGAGAGCTTCCTTACTACTGATGCCCTGACATGAATTCCTCCAGGGGTCAGTAAAGGTCTATATTGTATTGATGGTCCATATAGACGCCTTAACAGACAACGTCACACTGATAAGAACCAGTATGCGCACACAGGTCGGCAGCAAAAGAACTCCACCGCTCATAAGATGCAATGTAAAAGTGGTCACAGCCTCACGTGTAAAAATGCATCCCATCAATAACTTTCAGATGCTGTTTTTCTCCCAGTATGGAGGAAGAATGCTTAGGATTTTTACTGTGATCTCTCGCTCTTGAAATATATAACCCTTGGTTTCTGTTGTGTGTAAACAATAATAGCAATTGTCCAAGCAGTTCCTCAAAACCCCGCCTCCAGTGGCTGTCATAAGAACGGAGGGAGCGCTCTATGATCACGGCACCAGAACCTGCTCTTGCTCGCGCAGCTGCAGCCGTCAAGCCTAATTTATGCTCCGTCCCGCGAAGGTGTCGCGCACAGAGAACGGCCGAGAATAGCAGACCTCCAAGCTCACAGCGGTCTCATCCGCGACGCAGTTATGAGCTTGCATGTCAGCTGTTCTCGGTGCGCAATACCGTTGCGCGATGAAGTATATATGTCTCGCTAGGGCGCACTCCACTAGCCAACACACAGAGAAGGTTGAATGAACTGAAACCAGCCCATGAATTAAACAAGGGATCAGTTGTTGAAATACAGCAGTGTCGGAACAATTTATTTGTAACAGATAACAAACAAATAACACATTTTGAGTTTGTAAGACATTTTACACTGATACAGTGGAACGTGTTCTGCAGAATGTGTGTTCATTTTTCCTTTGTTAGTTTTGGTGCTGGTATTGTTTGACTCCGTGCCAAGTGTCGCTTGGTATTGTCGTGTATCGCCCGGCCCGGTTAAAATCAATGTTGGTCCTTTTTTCTCCTTTTGGTGTGTTTCAGCGTCGTTCGTTGTTTCTTTGTTTCCGTCTTGCTGTCTTAAAATCTGCATCAGTATGCTGTTTGTGTTGTGTTACACGCCAATGGCTGGGGGTGGGGCGTGGCCTCCCAGAAACAACGGCACCTGTTTTTAGTAAAAATGACTCTCTGGCCATGAAATTGGACACGCCTACTTTTCAGGGGGCATCTCCATCAAATTGTGGAAAACTGTCATTTTCAGTTTAATATTTTTGTTGAGTGGTTTCTTTGGGGTTCCTAGAAAGTCAAATAAAGATGGCAAATTGTTGTTTAAGTAGCTAATTATTGGCCAAAAGGTGATTTAAGTCCAGAGATGTATCTATTACCATGGTGCTGTCAAACAACCTTTCCTCATTAGCACAATTTGCATACATTATTATACAAAAGTGTGATATAAACAAGGAACTAGCTATATTTTTTGCTTTTCATTGTGAAAGGTGATCTCACAGTCTAAGTATGTTTGGGTGCCCATACTTTAATCTCTTCCAATAACTAAGTCATGCAACCTTTCCTTATTAGCATCATTTGCATATTATGTAAAAATGACCAATTATCAACATGTAAACAATACAATATAAACATTATAACGATACTAGTCTTGGGGCAACAAAATAGTCTATTTTGTTTGATTGATTGAATATTTTATTAGACAGACATGTAAAACAGCACGAGTACAGTCAGTCAAACACCTTGTCTAAAAGGATAACACCAAAAAAGACTTGCAGTCTTGTTTCCATTGGGGTCCTATGTATTCAATTCATCAACATATAAAAAATAACACCAAAAATGTTATCATTGTGTATCATTCATCACAAATAAAAACATTATATGTACAGAGTAGAAAAGAGGGGGGGGGTAAAGTAAGGGGGGGGGGTCGCCTGGTTAAGGGAGAAGTGATAACTACCTCCCCCTTTGGCCTTCTGACTTTCTAGGAAGACCAATAATCAAAATATACCACTCAACTAAATTGTATAATAATAATAATAATAAACTTTATTTGTATAGCACCTTTCATGACATGAAATGCAGCTCAAAGTGCTTTACAGAGCAAGAATACAATTACAGTTAGAACCAATTTAACAATAAAGCAAACAAAAATAAAATAAAATAAAATAAAAGCAAAGGCAAAAGCAAAGGCATAAAACAACATTAAAATAGGGAATAGGGAATAAGTGAAAATTACAGCCACCACAATTTCATGGATAGACCCCTTAAAAATAAGCCGTGGCCGATTTCATGACCAGATAGTGATTTTACTAAAAGCAGTAGTTGGAATGGATTCGGCACCCAAAAAAACAACCTAATTAGACATCCAACAACTTCATATTGGCAAATTTTGTGCCCAGGCCCCAACTTTGATTGGCTCTCACAATGTTTCCCCGGAGAGTTGGGTTGGAACTAATTGAGAGGTGTTAGTAGTAGTACCAATTTTAGAACTCTAGAACAGGCTGTTCACATAGGTATTTAAATTTCCTCTGAAGATAAAGGACAGCAGTCACTAGTTGAGGAGGTAGTGACTGCTGTCCTATAGGTGGTTCACCGTCTGCTTTGGTATAGTGTCCATGTTTTGTTTGCAGATTTTTTTAATTTTTAAGACAGGAAAAACTAGGTCTTATGCACACCTGATCAGCTCAGAGACGGTGCGTAGGCAGGGATCACATGAAAATCTAATAACCCACACACCGTCTTCACTTGAACAATAAGGAGAACTTTTATTAAGGTCATAGACCTTCTTCAGGCATTTTAATTTTAAAGACACACATGTGTATAATATGACATATTTAGGAAACGCTTCCTACTCTCGTCAATTGACTCAAAAAAGATGGAAAAGACAGAGGGTGAACTCCAAAATATTGTGACTTTATTCAAGTTAAATTTGTTATTTGTAAATAGTGAGGTGACTTTGGACTTGACTTTTACACATCTAGCCAATCACACTTGACTTTATCACACCTTTGCATGAGAGACCAACCCTAAAACATACCTGGGCCATTTTGTAATCTGTTCTTTTCTGTACTTGTGTCAGAGTCATGGATGTGCAGCATTTGCAAATTCACACACATGCACGCGCGCTCACACACACACACACACACACACACACACACACACACACACACACACACACACACACACACACACACACACACACACACACACACACACACACAGCTCCACTAGAAGCTGACAGCCTGAGAGCTCAACATCTTACAGAACTACTATCCTCCCACTATAATTGACAAGCAAACTCATGGAGACGAAATGATTGCATGTGGAGGGTATCCAAGCAGACCCATGGCCCAACTAACTCCAAACCTTTCACAAAAATTCCTCAATATTCTGCCTCCCAGCATACCTGCTTCCCATACCGTTACTGTACTTGCAGGATGTACAATTATATGAAACGCATTATGCCCCAATACTTATGCAAATCACTTCGCCAGCTCGCAATTTACTTCCGGATGGTTCGTTTCACCAAACTGAGCACCTTTGCCACATCAGTCAAACGGAAATAAACAAGCGCTGCCGTGGTCTATGCAAACGAGCCCAAATGCGCGCCCAAATAAGACCAAAATCGATTATACAAAAGGCAGACTTGGCAACGCAGGCTACGCCAATCATGTGACAGAGATCCACAAGCTATGGGGCAGAGACCCATGTGCCATACACCGTATCTTAGCAACAACGAAAGCGCTAACTCTCATTGGTCGTGTCATCCTGAGGCCAGTTTCCAGAGAGCTTGCTGTCGCCATTACAGGCAGACGCAGCAACAACAGGGCTCCGTGAGAGTAGGGCGAGCTGAGCTGGCAGGGGGGGACTAACCCTTCGCGGTGCCCGGTGCTTGGACCCGGTTCGGTGCCCCCCGGGACCGTTTTGTCAACGGGGGGGGGGGGGGGGGAAGCCCTGCTCTGCTTCTAAATTTCGCCGATTTTCGCCGTTTTTTTTCCCCCACGCCATTTGGTGCCCCCCCCCCCCAGGTTGGTGCCCTGTGCTTCAGCACCTAAAGCCCGTTGGATAAGCCACCACTGTGAGCTGGCTATGTTAAACATCTTATCAACAACCTGTATGAACGTTAGTGTGGTCAATGTCAACAATGCAATCTAATTAGCCCGTTGAACAGTGTTATTTTGGTGTATTTTGTGGGTTTTTGTCACACAATGTCACGTCCAAATGATCACCAGCCTTGGAGAGACACAGTGCGGCTGCAGAGTTCATGTGCAACCTCTAATAAGTCAACATGTTGAAAAATCTTTAGAAAACAGCTGATCTACAAGCTCACAACAACTCGCAAAGCCACGCGTTGTGAGCGTGTACACTGGCTATTTTAAAATAGCCAAAGTATATAGGGATACAGTGGTTAATGCAGGTTGTGTAATAATTTATGGATATAATTTATATACATCTACAGTTTACAAAAGGACAATATTTGCCTCTGAGATGTAGTCGAGTAGAAGTACAAGTACTGAAAATTGAAGATAACCCAGTAAAGTTAAAACCCCTCACATTTGTACAGTACTTGAGTACAAACAAATGTACATTATCTATCTATCTATCTATCTATCCATCAGCATAAAACGAATATTCTATCTATCTATCTATCTAACTATTTATCTATCTATATCTAGCCTGTCTGTCTCTCTGTGAACACATTACTTAATAAGATGTATGATGATTCATTATATTATATGATTATTAGATAATGATTATACGTGCCCCATGATTATTATAAGATCATATATCTTAATCAAATATAATAATCATATGATATAGAGCTGAGGCCGCGCGCAGCGCGGCCGAAGTTCTAGTTTTAGTAATAAGCCATATTGCAATGTGATAGTGAAAGAATTAAGCACTATTATTTCCCTGCCATATAACATTTCATACAATAATGGATTTATTTTGTTATTTATTCTTACAGACAGCCCAGCTTTGTGTTGGAGAGGACTATTCGATAGTTGTTGCTGTTACGGTGTGTTGAAGCTTTACCTGAATCCATATGAATTGCTGACTCTAAACACTCTTCTATCACCTGTGTAGACTACAGGGAAACCACATCAAGTCACTAGGCCTATGTGTCCGCTCAAAAATGTGTTTATTATGAAACCAAATATAATACAATTAATTCATTGTATTTCTTCATCAATCATTTTGTTTTATAAAAATTGTGTATGCATGAAATAGTTTTAGTGAACTTTCTTTTAGATGTAGTGACGGAATTGGCCAATGGGGGCACAATCAAGTAATAATATAAAAAAATATATGTACGTGTGTGTGTGTGTGTGTGTGTGTGTGTGTGTGTGTGTGTGTGTGTGTGTGTGTGTGTGTGTGTGTGCGCGCATGCATACTGTATGTGTAATGATAACAATGACATACACACTATATATAATGATAACAATGTGAAAATGTAAATTGTCTCCACTGACCAATCACTGTCTCACATCTCTACTTTTACAGAACATGTCAAACCTTCTTGATCCAATTGATTGATCAAACATGTGTTCATGTAGTAAATGTATGTATAGTGTTTGTAAGAGTTAACATGATGTGTATTAACCTGTAATCTTTCTCCCCTGTAGGTGTGAAAGAGACTCATCATGATGAAGGTAAGATAAATCCATGATGTACTGAGTTCCACTGCAGGCAATCAACTGCTGTACTGCATACGTCATTTTATTATGGTTAAACAAAATAGAGCATACATAATAATTAAATATATATATATGTTTTTGCTTAAGCAACAATTTAATAAAATATAATATTCATGAAGTGTTACCACAAATATTGTAAGCTCCAGTAAACAGGTTAATAGTTCCTCAAGTGCAGATTAACACATGATTTTACTCTAATGTGTTTCAGAGATGGCTCCATTGGTGAATCCAGCAGACCAGACTTCAGGTAAGTCTTCTGTTTTATTATCACTCTGTATTCTGAGGTGATTCATTCTACTGGTGGTTCCTAAGTCTATGTTGGTTTAAATCTCACAACTACTACTACTACTAATTTTATGTTAAAATTTCTCTAAATTTAAACTTTTGAAGAAAGCCTAAGTACAAACATGGTTTATAAAAAGGCTGAAGTCTGAATTATTTTGTGTATTACTTATGACTGAATGACTGCAGTTGTAAGGGCTGTGTCAACAGAAAAGGTTTTTGTATCTCTTGGTAATTTGTATGTGGGTATTATCTGGCACATGTAGCTATCTTATTTCTTAAAGGGAAATTGTATTCAGGTATCGATACACACGGAGATAGACAGGAACGCCCAGGAACGCCCCATTCGATTTTAGCTTGGGGGAAAACAGAACGATCTGCCTCATAGAGTTACATCATACACGATCGTTTGGATCACTTTCAGAGCTATTTTATGGGCGATAGAAACATTGTCAGCCAAGAAAAATCCATCAGAAGGACAGCTGGAACACAATCGTCCACTCGCCCTCAGAAAGTTGACTTATTATTAAGATATATGAGACTAAAAAGACCAAACATTGCCAATCTATGCGGAACGCGTTGTAACTGTGAGCTAGATTGGCAATTTTTGGTTTATGTTCCCCCCAGAATACGTAAGCTGGGGTTCATGTGGTTTATCAGATTATCCTTATATCTTATTGCATGAGTCAAATTTCAGCACAAGCACCACTGAGATCGGAGATCTGTTTCCCTCTCTCCATCTCCGTCTGAATACCAAAACACTCGCCCCAAAACACAGTCGCCCCGGGCAAACCCGCCGGGATACACCTGGTATTCCTAAACGTAACCTCAGTAAAATTATGCCTAAACCCAACCTTATTCCTAAACGTAACCTCAGTAAAACGGTGCCAAAACATAACCTTATTCCTAAACTGAACCTCAGTAAAACTATGCCTAACCCTGAACTTATTTCAAACCTTATCCTCTGTAAAACAAATACAACAATACAAGAACCGCTGGTCGGTGAAAAAAAAATGGGGGCGAGCGTGTTTTGGGGCGAGTGTTTAATCGCCTGGTAGAGACACTAATACAAGATATGATCAATTAAACTTACCATAATATCAAAACCCAACAGCCATTAAGTCACCAATAATGTTTATAGTGAATTTGAAGTACAGTTTAGAGACTGTTTTGTGAACGGCACGTACCGACGCCATTATCATTTGGCGAAGTGCGCCATTTAATATCATGCAGGATTTACACACTGCTTTAGCTCCGTGTTCATTACCAGATTTACAATTGGAAACACTACCCTTCCTCTTCGCCTTGCCTACTTGTTGTTAACTAGTTGTACGAACTCTTGCTTTATTGTTGTATTGTTTTATTGGATCTTGTTTAGTCGATACACATATTTGTTTTAGCTCTTGCTCATTTGATTTTGCTATTTTGTAGGAAGCTGATATATTGCACTTTTACCTTAGCGCTAGGTATACTCTTGGTTGCTTGTTTTAGCTGAAAATGCACAAGAGACTTCTGGTGATTAGTAGTTTTGTTTCCCTACCTATGTTGAATGCACTTATTGTAAGTCGCTTCGGATAAAAGCGTCTGCTAAATGACTGTAATGTTGAACTGTGTTTCCAAACTCTAATGGCGTCGATGTCTCCTGTACTTGGAATTCACTAAAACGTGTTCTATAAACATCATTGATGAATGAATGGCTTTTGCTTTTTGATATTATGAGTAATAAGTTGAATTGATCATATCTATAGAAAATGTAATAGTCTTACCAGGCGATTAAATCAGATAACCTCGGGCCATTGTGTTGTGTTGGATCCTCTGTCCAGTCAGGACAACATTCCAATCGGACTCTTGCTTAATTTGCTAATGTAGCGTTCCTTGTCAAGTGGCAACAAGGTTCTGTGCCTGTGATCTGGCAAGCCATGACGCCTGCTTTTTAAATTGGTATACTTTTACAGCATATGAGTTTGAAAACCCCACATACCTCGGTCTATACCGCCGACTCCTCCCCCCTAGGTACGACCCACTGATGACACTACGCCATGTGCATCTATGACACTGCAAAATAACTCAATTTAATAAGAGCTTCTTACAGTAGAGAATGTGTTATCATTCTGGACCGAACATGGTCAAACAGGTCCGTGGTCTAACGGATGGTCTAATGGATATAAAATAACACACACACCTAATATATACTTTACTACTGATGCCATGACATGAATTCCCCTCCAGGGGTCAGTAAAGGTCTATATTGTATTGATGGTCCATATAGTAAAATGTTGATATTGAATTAGAAACATTGTGCTGATTTTCTATGAATTAAACAAGGGATCGGTTGATGAAATACAGCAGTGTCGGAACAATTTATTTACAGATAACAAATAACACATTTTGTAAGACATTTTATTTGTCACTGATATAGTTGAACATGTTCTGCAGAATGTCTGTGTTCGTTTTCTCCTTTGTTAGTTTTGGTGCTGGTATTGTTTGACTCCAATCATCTAGTGTCGCTTGGTATTGTCAAGTATCGCCCAGTTAAAATGTTGGGCCTTTTTTCTCCCTTTGGTGTGTTTCTTTGTCGTTTGTTGTTTCTTTGTTTACGTCTTGCTGTCTTAAAATCTGCATCAGTATGCTGTTTGTGTTAACGCCAATGGCTGGGGGTGGGGCGTGGCCTCCCAGGCCAAGGGGGGCGTCGCCAAATTGAGCAAACCCGGTGGGAATGGAAGGGTCACATCCAAGGAGTACACCGTTACAAAGTGACAGTGTGCCAGTCACAGGTGTGTGACTGGCACCTGAACATGGGTTCTGCAACTTTGTTGAGTTTGTGTTGATGCTCCAAGCAGCAACACTGCCCCCATGGAAAGATGCCAGGTTTGTCCCTTCAGAATAAGGCCCATGGTGCAATGATACACAGAGTGGCATTATTTGGTGTCAGCCCTGGTACCATTTACAAACAAGTTCCGTGAGACTAGTGAAGTCAAAGACAGACCGCAAAGTGGCCGTACCAGGAAGAAAACACCCCAAGAAGACTGGTTGATTCACTGAGGGACCATAGGCTTTTTATCTTCCAGAGATCTCTGTCAAAGTTGCAAGACCCATGTTCAGGTGCCAGTCACACACCTGTGACTGGCACACGCTCAAAACGACAGCGATTACCAACAGAAGCATATTGGGGCATTTTGGCAACTTTTTTGGAGGCGCCACCCACACGTTTAGCTGTGTTGCTCATTCCACGATTGCACAATCCTTACAGTTATACCTCGTTGTGAAGGTGACTAATCAACAATAAAAAAAACGATGCGAGAAATAATCGGCCGAAGTTAAGTTTCTTAACTTTGTGAGTTTTAGTTAGCTAAATCAAATTTGTATGACATATAATAATTCTAGCCCCTCTAATTCATAGCCTTCTATAACTTAGAGAGCCTAAACTTTAAATGATGCACCAATTAAAACATTGTTGCTATAACATGATCAACACACTTCAAATGATGAATTTATAAATACATGCTGCCATTGTCTTTCTTTCTTTCTTCATTTATCAGATTATCTCATAACAAATGATGTAGAAATCCGGATTGTGCTGGTGGGGAAGACTGGAGCTGGAAAGAGTGCCACTGGAAACACCATCCTGGGTTCTGAAGCATTTACAGCCAAGGTGTCATCCATTTCTGTGACAGAGACCTGTAGTCAGGCCAGTGGTGTAGTGGCTGGTAGAAATGTTTCTGTTATTGACACTCCAGGCTTGATTGACACTAAGTTCAGTGAAGATGAAACCATTAAAGAGGTCACAAACTGTATTTCTTATGCTGCTCCTGGTCCTCAAGTGTTCCTGGCTGTGATCAAACTAGGGAGATTCACAGATGAGGAGAAGAACGTTGTGGCAAAGATTCAGGAAAAATTTGGACAAAGTTCAGACAAATACACCATGATTCTCTTCACTCATGGTGACAAGCTTAAAGGTCAAACAATTGAAGAACGTGTGAAAGTTTCTCCAGAAATACAAGAATTAATCAGCAAATATAGTGGTTTTTATCATGTCTTTAACAACGAAAGCAAGGATCCCTCTCAGGTCACTGAGCTCCTGGTGAAAATCAACCAGATGGTGAAGAAGAACGGTGGAAGCCACTACACCAACCAGATGTTCCAAGAAGCAGCAAGGAAACAAGGTGAGAGAAACAAGTCATTACTCACTAACTCTTTGACTGCCAGAGTAATAGTATAATAGTGTGCCACTGCTGCCAGCGAACCCCCTGGAACCCCCTCAAGGACCCTTGGGGGTCCCCGGACCCCCTTTGATGATTAGTAGTTTAATGTACATGTAAACTCTTCACAAAAAGTTCGGAAACTTTAACTTCGGTTGATTATTTCTCCCCTTCAGTAATACCAATTGGTATTGTATTTTATATCATTTTTATCATTGATTTAGTCACCTTTACAATGTGACTGGCACCTGAGCATGGGTTCTGCAACTTTGTTGAGTTTGTGTGTATGCTCCAAGCAGCAACATTGCTCCCATGGAAAGATGCCACGTTTGTCCCTTAAGGATAAGACCTGTGTAATGGGGCAAGTGGAAGCTGGTGTTCCGTTACGCAGAGTGGCAGCATTATTTGGTGTCAGCCCTGGTACCATTCCGTGAGACTGGTAAAGTCAAAGACAGACCACGAAGTGGCCGTACCAGGAAGACAACACCTCAAGAAGACTGGTTGATTCACTGAGGGACCATAGGCTTTTTATATTCCAGAGATTTGCAAGACCCATGCTCAGGTGCCAGTCACACACCTGTGACTGGCACTCACCGGCCAGCAGGTGTGTGCCAGTCACAGGTGTGTGTCAGTCACAGGTGTGTGCCAGTCACAGGTGTGTGCCAGTCACAGGTGTGTGCCAGTCACAGGTGTGTGTCAGTCACAGGTGTGTGCCAGTCACAGGTGTGTGCCAGTCACAGGTGTGTGCCAGTCACAGGTGTGTGCCAGTCACAGGTCACAGGTGTGTGCCAGTCACAGGTCACAGGTGTGTGCCAGTCACAGGTGTGTGCCAGTCACAGGTGTGTGCCAGTCACAGGTGTGTGCCAGTCACAGGTGTGGCAGCTCAAAACTACAGTGATTACCAACAGAAGTATATTGGGGCATTTTGGCAACTTCTTTGGAGGCGCTACCCACATGTTTAGCTGTGTTGCTCATTCCACGATTGCACAATCCTTACAGTTATACCTCGTTGTAAAGGTGACTAATTTTAGTTTAGTTTAGTTTAGTTTATTTCAGTCAATTTTGTGGTAACATTACAGTAATAGGTAATACAAAAAAAACGAGTTTATTAAGAAAAGATAACCACATTTTTGACCAAAAATCTAATCAACGATAAAAACAATATAAAATACAATACCAATTGTTATTATTGAAACGGAGAAATAATCTGCAAAAGTTAAGTTTCTGAACTGTGAGGAGTTTTAGTTAGCTAAATAAAATGAGTATGAAATATAACTAGAAAAGTGCTCCTCGGAGCACAGGTCTCCGCCAGGTAATCGCAAGCTGCGTTCATGATTTGAGGCATTTTGTTCTAATTCATAGCCTTCTATAACTTAGAGAGCCTAAACTTTAAATTATGCACCAACTAGAAAAAGTGCTCCTTGGAGCACAGGTCTCCGCCACATTAGGTAGGTCATTGTGGGCCAGCAATGTTCGGAATTTGCCAATCAGGATGGAATATAAAAAATCGGACGGAACCATCTTGATCACTTGACTATAGAGATAATGTGTACTGATTTTCATGATGTTTGGACCAAATTTCCTGCCTCCTGGTGGCGCTACAATAGGGCAATGTTAAAAGGGTGGCGTTAGTTTTTCAACGTAGTGCAAAAGTGCAAAGTTCAACCGCAATCGGGCCATTGGGCCATTCCAGCAAACTTTAGATGTCAATGTTAGCCAATCAGGATGGAATATGAAAAATCAAACAGATCCATCTTGATCACATGACTATAGAGATCATGTGTACCGATTTGCGTGAAATTTGGATAAAATCTGAAGGCTTAATCTCAAAAAAAATGTTTTACATAAGTCGGCCTCCTGGTGGCGCTATAAAAGGCTAATGTGAAAAATGCAGGGCAGATGTTTTTCCTTGGCCTCTAGGGAGTATGCGTGCAAAGTTTCACGCAGATCGGTGCAGTTATAGTTAAAAACGCAAATCGGCCTTTTATAGCGCCACCATGAGGCTGATTGGAAGATTTTCAACTGGCATTTCTTCCTCGGCCTAGTGGCAATGTGCATGTGAAATTTCATGGAAAACACAAGCTGTGTTCATGATTTGAGGCATTTAGTTCAAAACGGACCAATCCTGCAAACTTTGGAAGCCAACCTTAGCCAATCAGGATGGAATATGGAAAATCAAACAGATCCGTGTTGATCACATGACTATAGAGATACTGTGTACTGAATTGTGTGATGTTTGGGTAAAATCTGTAGGAGTAATATCCCAAAATGGGTTTTGCACAGATCGGCCTCCTGGTGGCGCTATAACAGGGCCATGTAAAAAAAATGGGGCAGAGGTTCTGAATTGGCATCCAGGGAGTGTGTGTGCACAGTTTCGCAGTGACCGGGCCAACAGTGCCGGAGATTAGCTGTTCAGAGACAGACGGACGGACGGACGGACGGACGGACAGACAGGGGGTAAAACATACTCTCTCGCCATGCCTTTCGGCCTGGCGGAGACAATTAAAGTCATGTTGCTGTAACATGATCAACACTTCTATCTTTCTTTCTTTCTTTCTTTCTTTCTTTCTTTCTTTCTTTCTTTCTTTCTTTCTTTCTTTCTTTCAGATCTCATAAATGATAAAGAAATCCGGATTGTGCTGGTGGGGAAGACTGGAGCTGGAAAGAGTGCCACAGGAAACACCATCCTTGGTCCTGAAGCATTTGAATCCAGTGGTGCATTCAACTCAGTGACAAAGACCTGTAGTCAGGCCAGTCGTGTAGTGGATGGTAGAATGGTTTCTGTTATTGACACTCCAGGCTTGTTTGACACTAAGTTCAGTAATAATGAAACCATTCAAGAGGTCACAAAGTGTATTCGTTTTGCTGCTCCTGGTCCTCATGTGTTCCTGGCTGTGATCAGTGTAGGGAGATACACAGAAGAGGAGAGGAACGTTGTGGCAAAGATTCAGAAAGAATTTGGAGAATGTTCAGACAAATACACCATGATTCTCTTCACTCATGGTGACGAGCTTAAAGATAAAACAATTGAAGAATTTGTGAAAGATTCTTCAGATCTACTAGAATTAATCAGAAAATATAGTGGTTTTTATCATGTCTTTAACAACGAAGACAAGGATCCCTCTCAGGTCAAGGGGCTGCTGGTGAAAATCAACCAGATGGTGAAGAAGAACGGTGGAAGCCACTACACCAACCAGATGTTCCAAGAAGCAGCAAGGAAACAAGGTGAGAGAAACCAGTCATTACTCATTAATACACAGAGTCAAGTGTATTAATGAGTAATGAGTCCCAAACGGCAATTTCGTGACCATTCTCTGGATGGTGTTTTGATGATTTATTGTGATGTGTGTATAATCACTCTCCTTCAAACATTAATATCTTAACATTAAATTAAATTGTCAACCAAAATAAATTAATGGTATAGGCTTAGCCTACCAAGTGTGAACATGTCCATCTCCTCAAAAACAAAACATAAATCCTTGTGTGGTTCATATACAACTTTACAAGTGAGCTGCCTTTACAATAATGTACTCACAACAGCTCTAAGACACTAACCTCAGTTTAACCAAATGGACCCAATAAACAGCAGACCTACAAACTCGTATCAAATTGCGGTGCATTGTGAGCTTGTAGATCTGCTATTTTGTGCACTACTGTAAGGTGAGTCTGAAGAGGTGACTCTTCAGACTACTGTGGAACATTGTGAGTTAATCTGCAGTTCTAACTGCAATGGGGAGTTTATTCACAGTTTGGGAGCCAGGAGGACGAGTCTCTGATGTGTGGAGTGTTGTCCAGGGTGTTTTCGGGAAGGGAGAAGAGTCTAGGACGTCTAGAGACTATGTTTTGCACCCTGTCCGTCCGTCCGTCTGTGAGCAGCTAATCTCCACTCGCAGCGAAACTGTGCACACACACTCCCTGAATGCCTGAGCAGAACCACTGCCCCGAAATCTTCACATGGGCCTGTTATAGCGGCACCAGGAGGCCGATTTATTGAAAAACACAGTTTTTGATATTCCTGCTACAGATTTTGTCCAAACATCACGCAAATCAGTACACAGTATCTCTATAGTCAGTAAATGAAACATGTCTTGGCTAAGATTGGCTTCTAAAGTTTGCAGGAATGCTCTGTTTGAAACAAAATCCCTAAAATCATGAACACAGCGTGCAATCCGCGAATCCGTTATCTATGTAAGCATTTTGGTATGAAAGCCAGCATTCTTAATCCTGTATCATACAAACCAAACCGTGTGTAAATCGTTTGAGAACTCAGTGAGTTGTGGTGCTTTTCATGCCTCAATAAGCTTGGTTTATACTTCAACACACGACGGTATCGCACATAGAAAATCGCTGATCTACAAACGCACAACAAGTCACCTCCGCGACGCATGTGGGCTTGTACATCGACGATACCGGTGTGCGTCGAAGCGTAACTCAGTCAGCATAGACATAACAGGCATAGAAAGTGAAGCTCAGCAGTTGGAATGAGCAGCAGCAGTCAGTACAGTTCTATGTGTATAGATATGTAATATGTATGTGTATAGATATCTTTATGTATAGATGTCTATGTGCTAGAGGCGTAGCAAACCTGCGCACAAGGAAGCGCCGTTATCTTGCATTGAAGAGAGAACTATACGCATGCGCGAACTAACTTGCGAGTCAATGTTTAAAGATTTTTGAGCACACAGCATTAAGTTTAGGCACAGTAGAATGTTTTTTATCTACTTTTATGGTAGATTATACATTTCACTCACTAGTCATTCACTATATAATATTTACCTTGTTGGTTTGATCATTTAAAACATATATAGAATATATTTTAAAGTAATATTTATTCAAGGAAGATATTGACGGGCCGCCACTGTTCGATCCCATAGCCTGAGGAGACGGTCCATCCAATAACAGAACAGATAGGCAGTCAACACTTCCGGTGAGCGGACGAGAACAGGCTGTAATGAACACTGATTGTACACTCGCTGTTAGAAGCTCCAAGCGTCTTGTAGAGCTCACTCTCTCTCCGGTCTCGGCCATTTGGGACACATGGGTTAAGCTGGTTGACCGAGTGTGGAGTGAGCGAGTGAGCAGAGATTTGGGTGTTGGAATCTGGCTAAAGGAGTTTACAGGCAAGCAAACTTGTAGCTTTTCGGTGAAAATCGCCGTTTTGAATCCAAATAGGTCATGTGTGTGAATCGTGCAGATCCGTTGAGAAAATGTCTTGGGGGGTGGGGAGGTGTGTCGTATCGATTGTAAAGGCGCAGTGCGCGCTCGTGTGTTTGTATGTGTGTGCTTGTGTGAGATTTCCTCAGGTGGGCGGGCACATCATTGTCTGTGTTAAATGGACACATCTGTGCACCTTGTGTCAGACAGTTGGAGACCCGTCCCGTCCCGTATTGCTGTTGGCAACCCTAGAACATTTATACAATAATGCTAAAAGGATAACACAAAAAGCCCTGGGAGTTTGTTTTCCATTGTGGTCCTGTGTATTCAATTCATCAAGACATATAAAGTGTGTGTGTGTGTGTGTGTGTGTGTGTGTGTGTGTGTGTGTGTGTGTGTGTGTGTGTGTGTGTGTGTGTGTGTGTGTGTGTGTGTGTGTGTGTGTGTGTGTGTGTGTGTGTGTGTGTGTGTGTCCGTCCATCCATCCATCCATCCATCCATCCATCCATCCATCCATCCATCCATCCATCCAGTGAGCCTGGTGCAGGCTGCGGTAAAGCAGGTGCAGGAGGCGGTGGATGCCCAGGACAAGGCCTCTCTGCTGGACAGCCTCAGGCAAAAGGATCTGGGTCTGGAGGGGGTCCAGGACGCCAACGCACGCAGGTACCTGGACCACCTCAACAAGGTACACACACACACACACACCTCACCACCTGTTGTGTCTTTGATTAGACAGCGCTCTGTTATTGAGTTCAGAGGTCATTATTGAAAAGTAACACACCAATGGATTCACTGATTGACCAATCAGAATCAAGCATTCAACCAAGCCGTGTAATAATGTGGTTTAATGTGTATGCTGTCATGTGTGTTTGTTGTGGACAGTGGTGTGTGTTTAATGGATACGTGTGTGTGTGTGTGTGTGTGTGTGTGTGTGTGTGTGTGTGTGTGTGTGTGTGTGTGTGTGTGTGTGTGTGTGTGTGTGTGTGTGTGTGTGTGTGTGTGTGTGTGTGTGTGTGTGTGTGTGTGTGTGTGTGTGTGTGTGTGTGTGTGTGTGTGTCCTACTAGACGGTGGTGTTGGTCAAAGACGAGATCCAGAGAGTGGTCATCTCCTGTAATGCTGCAGCCAGGAGTCAAAGTAAGAACCAGGGTCAATTTCTAGTAGTCTAGGTCCTGTTGAAAATTCCAGACAGGTGTTCTTTTATGGCGGTTTTGAAAGAGGGTAGAGAAAGGGAATCACACTTTTTGATGGCTGTTGGTAGGGCATTCCACATTTTGGTGGCATAACAGTAAAATGTATTAATTCCCATGTTTGTGCCAAAACCTGGGGGGACCGTCATCAGTGGAGCTCCCTCTGGTGTTGTGCCCATGAGCGTTTCTCACTCTAGTGAAGTAGTCTGACAGGTACATGGTCACTGGTCCCTTGAGTATCTTGTAGACCAGGTCCATTGCAAGTTGTTTGACTCTGTCCTCTACCCTGAGCCATCCCACCCTAGCATCATGAGCAGGGGTTAGGTGAGTCCTAGGTGTGAGGTCTAGTAGTTGTGATGATTAGTATGTTTTGAGAGGTCTGTAGTTTTGGTTTTAATGCTATGAGGTGCTATAGTACCATGAGGTGCATGCATAGTCAAAATGATATTGTATTTGTGCTCCAGCTAGTGTCCTCAGTGTGTTCCTACTGACCAACGAGGAGACCCTGCCCAAAACTATTATTCTTTGGTTGACTTTCTGGATTATCACCGGAAATATTTGTTTAATCTAAAATATAACCCATATAGGTAATCTCTTCTTTCCTTGTGATAACATCATCACCCATTCTGATCGTAAAGTCTGTGGCCTTACTGAGGTTAATTTTGGACTGAAACATTTTACCCAGGTGTAATGATAGTTTGACGGATTTTAGCGAGCAGTCATCTGCGAACAAGAACAAATTGCAGTCACATGCTGATGTCATGTTGTTAACGTAAATTAGGAACCGTTAAGGCCCTAGTATGCTTCCTTGAGGAACACCACAGCTCACTGGGAGGAGGAAGGATGCAAACTGCCTATTCCCATATTGTTGAAGCAAGGGGGCGGGGCTGGGAGAGGGTCAGCGCACTGAAGTTAAGGCACAGACAGAGACTACTGTGTTGTTGACAGATACACGCTTATGAGAAACAACAAAAATAAAACCTGGCGAAACAGTTGCGTGCTTTAGCGCATGATGAGGATAAAGGAAACATTCAGTCTAAATGTCCAGTTTGCTAATTCTCGCCTACTACTTCTTCTACTTTTGTATTTGAAACTTTACATTTCTCTAAATATTATAAACTTTCAGGACAGCCTAAGTACAAATATAATTTATGAAAAGGCTACTATAGGCTACAGTGAAGTCATTATTCAAGTCATTATTCAGTCCGACTTCACTGTTCGCAGGAAGGACAGGGTTCCGTTCACCTCCACCACCTGTTCTCTCCCCTCCAGATAGGATTCATCCAGTTCACTGATCAAAACCGATTGTCTTATCAATCAGTATAGAGTGATTTAATGCCTTCAAATGCCTTCTGGAGGTCCAACATGACCATGCCACAGTATTTGCCTGAGTCCACCTCACATTTGAAGTAGTCGATCAAATATGCCGGGTTTCAACACAGTAGCCCTGCCCCGCAGCACACCACACCACACCACACCACACCACACCACACCGCACCACACCGCACCACACCGCTCCGCTCCGGTCCAAATGGCCTCGCACCACCTCGTTATGACCCATACCTACAGTTTTCATAGCACAGTAGTAACACAAACACAGTGGAGTCTTTCACCCATTCTACACAGTTACACGCAGGAGACATCTCACTGAGAAGATCCAGCAAGAAAAGTATATTCACATAACGTGTGTGTGTGTGTGTGTGTGTGTGTGTGTGTGTGTGTGTGTGTGTGTGTGTGTGTGTGTGTGTGTGTGTGTGTGTGTGTGTGTGTGTGTGTGTGTGTGTGTGTGTGTGTGTGTGTGTGTGTGTTGGTCCATCCATCCAGTGCTGGCTGCGGTGAAGCAGGTGCAGGAGGCGGTGGCTGCCCAGGACAAGGCCTCTCTGCTGGACAGCCTCAGGCTGGAGGCCCTGGGTCTATTGAGGGTCCAGCCCTTCAACGCACACAGTTACCTGGACCAGCTCAGTGACAAGGTACACACACACACACACACACACACACACACACACACACACACACACACACACACACACACACACACACACACACACCTAACCACCTGTTGAGTCTTTCATTTGACAGCGCTCTATTATTGAGTTCATAGGTCATAATATTGAAAAATAACTCACCAATGAATTCACTGATTGACCAATCAGAATCAAGCATTCAACCAAGCTGTGTAATAATGTGGTTTAATGTGTTTGTTGTAGACAGTGGTGTGTGTTTAATGGATACACTGCATTGTGTGTGTGTGTGTGTGTGTGTGTGTGTGTGTGTGTGTGTGTGTGTGTGTGTGTGTGTGTGTGTGTGTGTGTGTGTGTGTGTGTGTGTGTGTGTGTGTGTGTGTGTGTGTGTGTGTGTGTGTGTGTGTGTGTGTGTGTGTGTGTCCTACTAGACGGTTGTGTTGGACAAAGAGGAGATCCAGAGAGTGGTCATCTCCTGTAATGAGGCCGAGAGACAGAGTAAGAACCTGGTGCTTTCTGACAACATGTCCTCTGTTCACTTCAACATGTCCTCTGTCCACTTCAACATGTCCTCTGTTCACTTCAACATGTCCTCTGTCCACTTCAACATGTCCTCTGTCCACTTCAACATGTCCTCTGTCCACTTCAACATGTCCTCTGTCCACTACAACATGCCGCTTTCTCCCAACCTTTTTCGGCGTCGCCATTATGCCAAAGTAACGCGGAAGCTTTGCCCCAAAACACACTCACCCCCATTTTTTTCACATACCAGCGGTTCTAGTAATCTTGTATTTGTTTTACTGAGGATAAGGTTCGAAGTAAGTTAAGGGTTAGGCATAGTTTTACTGAGGAGAAGTTTAGGAATAAGTTTAGATTTTGGCACCTTTTTACTGAGGTTACGTTTAGGAATAAGGTTAGGTTTTTAGGCATTGTTTACTGAGGTTAGGTTTAGGAATAAGGTTAGGTTTTTTGGCATAGTTTACTGAGGTTAGGTTTAGGAATACCAGATGAATACCACTGGATTTACCCCGGGGCGAATGTGTTTTGGGGCAAGCTACGTCAGAGGACCTCACGTGCTGCCGTACGGTGGCCGCAACTGCTATAAAACTGGTAGGGGAAATCGAATGAATTTCAATCCAAAAGGCTTATAAATATTGAGAAAAACGAAGGGTAAATGGTGCATTTATATAGCGCTTTTATCCAAAGCGGTTTACATAGATTGTGCATTACATTCACCCATTCACACACACATTCACACACCGATGGAGGAGGAAACCATGCAAGGCACCAACCTGCTCATCAATTAGGGGTTCAGTGTCTTGCCCAAGGACACTTCGACACTAACTCTGGGGGAGCCCGGGATCGAACTGAGAACCTCGCGGCTAAAATATCACTTACCCTACCTTTAATATCAGTTCATTATAAACTTGTTAAGCGCTTCACACACTGACTGTGACACGGTTAGTTCCTATTGAAAACATGGTCATGGACTCGTTAGGATTTTAACGGTTCCGATTCCTTACCGATTCCCTCTTAACGATTCCGGTTCCTAACGGTTCCAATTCCTGATTCCTAATATTCATTTTTTCCTTTTTTTTCCCTGACATCCATCATACTTATAATATACAAGTACATAATAAACACAAACTAAATCATGCAAATGCAGCGTATCCACCCCACACACACACTTGTAAGTAACCATGGATGCTTTGCATCTGGATGCTGCAGACAGGTGTGCTGTCAGCAGCAGGTGTGTAACCCAGGCACATGTGCTAAGACCAACTGTTTAACAAGCTGGTGTGAGTCAGGAGAAGGTAGAACAATGGCAGAACAAAGAGCCAGAGGCACAGCTGTCCAAATGCAAGAGTTTTAATATGACAGATGAGGAGCTCAATAAATGAACAAAAAGAAAAAGAAAACTACAGTGGGAAACCACTAGAGCTCCAGAACAATGCTGACTTACTCACAGGTGACATTATTCTTTTCGTTCTGTCCTTGCTATAAATGTACTGTTAAGATTAACCTGAACCTTCACACCATAAAACTAAGGTCTAAGTAAATCATAAATAAGCAAGGTGCACGGTTCAGTGAGGAGTTAATACCCTTGAATAAAAGTCACTAAACAGGTGATTTATAATTGTTTAAATCCAATTATTTTATTACCCTTTAATCTAAGTTTACAATTATTTATGAACCTATGAAATAATCAGAATGAATTATCAAAAACAGGATGATACAATACCAACAGTTCAGTTCAGAGCTCTGAGATACAAAATTCTCTCCCTGGCACAAGTAAATCCAGCACACAGGGCGAAAAGTCTGTAATGCTGAAATCTTTCCCTGGCAGAGCCTTATAAGTCAAATATAGATTATAATAAAACATTATCAATAGATGTCGCTGTTGGTCCAACAAAGGGGATCAGGCTTCCTGCTGTCTCACGCTTCACAGTGACCTTGGCTCCCATGCATCCCGTCCAAGGCATCTGGACTGTCTTCCTCCCTAACTTGGGGTGCTGATAATTCTCTATAGAGTTATTGTCTAAAATGAGTTGGCCAGGGCATTTGGGAGTACCTTGTTGAGTTTCAGTTTACTGGGAACTAACACACTGAGTTCTGCTGTGCAATTTGATGGCAATTGATATCCATTTAAAGCTTTTAGTTATTACCAGTTAGTATTACAATAAGAGTATACGATCGTTTAGACCAAAAAACATTACTATCTTTATGAACTAACATTAACTTTAAGGCAAAAATAGTTTGCCTGTAGTTTCCGTGAAACACTCCCTTCAAAAGGGAGTGAGAGAGAGAAAGAGGAAGAGGGCCTTTAACTATGATCTCATCTCATGCTTGATAAACACAGTCTTTGGAATATAAGGTTATAGTGACACATTTATACTAAACTCACTAAACACTTTTAGATCTACAAATGATTCAAATATACGCACAGTATAAAAATCTAAGTATTAGTGTATTTCTCAAATAATCAGAATAGCTGAGTTTAAAGCAGTGTATATGTACTCACAGGATATCTACTCTTCTAATCTCCTACAATATGCAGTTTTCTAAAGATCCTGTCACACAGCACTATAAATCTAAGACTTTAATTCTAAAAGCACTATCATTTCCTTCCAGTACCAGTTGTTACACTACTATTTACGTGGGGATGTATGAGAGCTTTATTTATCATTCATATAATGACATTATTTTCTGTTAAATATTTATCTCAACCACTCTTTTTTCCTCTTACAGTACAACTGTAACATCAAGACATTATTTTCCCTCCAGATGGTGAAGACTTGGTTAGCAACATTCAGCCTTCTGTGTCGACAGTGAAGACTCTGCTTTCTGTGTCGACAGTGAAGACTCCCCTACAGGAAGAAGATCCGCTGCTTTCTGTTCGCATGAAGTTCATCGATCGAGTGTCAGAGGCCGTGATCAATGGTCTGCTGGACATACTGTTGCAAGATAAGATTCTCAACGATGAAGAGATGGCCATGGTCAAAGCAAAAGAAATCAAACAAGAAAGAGCCCGAGAACTAATCGACATTGTGAGAAAGAAAGGGTATATAGCATCTCTGGCGATGATCACTGGACTTCATCAACTAGATCTCACCCTTCATGACCAACTGGGTTTGGACAAACCTTGATTTATCATTTATAAAAACATCCTAATGTTGTCTGATGACTAGAAATCAGAGGAATGGAAAATAATCGATTCTAAGACGCATCGCGATGCGGCCGTGCACAGTTGTGAATCGATGCAGTGATGTGATATAATCGATTATAGTCTGTTAACGTTTATTGGTGATTTGTTTTATTACTTTTGGAAGGCAACGTCACATTCAACTGTTTGTGATACTTTGTTAGCTACATGCTAACGCTAACAATGTTCCGCTCCCTCAGAGGGAGAGGGACTGAGGCTTCAGAGACATGAAGTCGGCCAGTGTTTTCAAAGCCGACATTGTATTCATCTGTGATTTACAATGCCTTTCTGAACACTCACAACAGCACGTTGCAATGTGTTGTGAGAAGGTCAGCTATGGAAAGGCAAAAGGCTGACTTCACACCTCATGGCCCTCAAAGGCAGCGGGTCCATTTGGTTACATTTGTACTCTCAGACGCAGAGTTCAATTTAAATCTTAGTTACTATAAGCAGCAACGTTGTAAAGATGTAATTTACTGCAGATGGATTTATGTTTTTAATTATGTTTTTTTGTTTTTGTTGGTTGAGGTTGCATGGATTTACAATTCTCTATTCTTTTTTTTTTCACACAATTTTGTAACCCATTTTTCACCCATATTGCCTAATCTTGTAATCCTGGGCGCTACTCTCCCTCTGCCAGTCTGGGGAGAGCCCCGAACTGAGCTCATGCTTCCTTCAATGCATGAGGAGTGAGCAGACCGCTTCTTATCACCTGACAGGGGGGAGTTTCCCCGTTAGGACATAGCACGTGGAAGGAACAGATTATTCCAACCAGTTCCCTTCCCCTCCATCAGGCGCCCCGGCTGACCAGGGGGAGGCAGTATACGTAGATACCAGGATTACTGCATGTTTTTTGTGAGGGTACCTACCCTAGGGGACACGGGGAGAACATCCAAACTCCACACAAACTTTCACCCAATTCTCTATTCTTAAAGTTAAAAGTCAATTTTTCCAGGAGTTGCCCCAGTTGATACTCTGTTGTAAAATATTTTTACCATTAGCCGTGCTATCATACACATACATCATACTCAAACATATTTTTATAATTGTGACGTGGAAAGGGCACAATTTGAAAAGACACTTAAAGGGATACTTCACTCTCGGGCCGGGGACACATTTAAAAAAAATATTAAAAATAAATGAAAAAAGTTATGGAAAATTCATGGCCCCCTCACACATTAGTAGGACACTGCGTGTCGTGAGGGGGCCATGAATTTTCCATAACTTTTTTCATTTATTTTTAATATTTTTTTTAAATGTGTCCCCGGCCCGAGAGTGAAGTATCCCTTTAACATACAAATGTGAGCTCGATTGGGATGTTTTTATGTGTGTATATTATGAGCATATAATTTTGGTGGACTTTGTGCCTTGTGATTTTTCTTTTTTGGTATATTTTAATCTGATATTCATCTCATTGTTTGTGATTTCGACAGTGCAAAAAAAATGGTTCTGTTTTTTAACATAATTCGAAATAAACATGGCTAAACTATAATGCATTGTTTTATATTGATTTTATTATTGCCTCAAAATTGTGTTTTTTATGGAGACATTTGTGTGACCTTGCCGTTTTAATAAAATGGAATATATTTTTTACATTTTTCGAACATTTTGAACTTTTTAAACATTTCTAAAAAAAAAATCAACCAAAAGGCAAAGTCTGGATCTGGTCGAGGGCATGGGGGGATGTGTGCATATGTGTGCATGTGTGTGTGCGTGTGTGTGCGTGGGCGTGCGTGCGTGTGTGTGTGCGTGCGTGCGTGCGTGCGTGCGTGCGTGCGTGCGTGCGTGCGTGCGTGCCTGTGTGTTTGTGTGTGTGTGTGTGTGTGCGTGCATGAAAGGAGGGGGTTAAGAGAGAAACAAAAACAAATACCAGGTTGGTAAAAGTCCAGTTGTGATGATGCAGTCTCTGTGAAATTCTGTAACCGAATAAATGGCATGTTTTTTATGATGGCATGTTTTTATTTACAACACTGTTGCGTTCACGGGGTCTCAGACTGGGTCCCAGACCGGTACTGCTTGCCGCTGTCGCTGTCCATCTTCTCCTGGAGCCTCTCTGTGGACCATGAACCCTTCCAGGTGGAACCCCGGCATATCTTCTCCTGGAGCCTCTCTGTGGACCATGAACCCTTCTAGGTGGAACCCCAGCATGTCTTCGGTCGTGTGGGGTAATATTCAGATGTACAGCATCGGGTCCAACCCTCTGGTGTGGCAGAGCCCAATCAAAATCTGGGAAATGACCTGTGCGACCCTTCTTCCTCTTTATTCCCTCTCTCCTCTGTCCTCTCTCTACATGGGCAACTGGCGGCCCCCACCTTCACTTAATGCGGCCCCCAGGTTAATATCAGAATACTGATATATTATTGATTTCAGCTGTTACAATTCTAAACATGCAAACATGACCCGCTTTAATTACTTCAGTCTATAGCTTAATGACTAGTATTACAATTCTATTGTCTTTTTTATGTCCAACCCTTGTATTTAAGTTCATAAAGTTAACAAGTATAAACTAAATGCATTTGAAATTAAATAGAAATGTTACTTTTCAGGATTCCAATTAAAAAATAGCACCAACAATTCAAAAAGAGCAAAAATAGCCGCTCAAAACGTGTCGCGCTGCCACGCATTTTGAGCTTGTAGATTGGCTATCTTTGCTACTTTTGTGTGACATAGAATGGCGAAAAAGATGGCGAATGTAAAATACGGAGATAAGAGGTGTCTGCCAGACAGTATGTGTGGCCCTCTGGAGTGAGTGTGGAAATATAGTGGCCTACTCCATCATTAAAGTTGCATCACCCCTGCTCTATCATCAACATCCTGATATGAATCTGCCTCTGAGACACATTCTCAACAAGTGGTGACTGTAGTCATATCAGTGTTTTGTTGTGTTTTGTGTTCATGGAACTGGTGAAATATCCTGCATCTTGACGTGTGTGTGTGTGTGTGTGTGTGTGTGTGTGTGTGTGCGCGCGTGTGTGTGTGTGTGTGTGTGTGTGCGTGTGTGCGTGTGTGCGTGTGTGCGTGTGGAGGTTTGCAGTGAGCAGACTTTGGAGGCGAGCTGTAGGCTGCTCACCCAATCACAAGTTAGAAATGTCTGCCCACATCAAGCCCCCACCCCAGCACATCATATCATATATGTCCACACTTTGATGGACAAACATATTTTTGATACATTTAACAACATTATTATTTTTGTCTAACTCTATTGCCAGATTGCGAGAGAAATAAGCAGCCAGGTCTATGAAAACAAGCGACTAATAATAGCTGATCTACAAGGTCACAGCGCGTTGTGACCTTGTAGATCTGATATTTTATCAAATAATCTTGTCAAAAACGTGAAATATTTTGAATGTTTTTGAAAGATACCCAACAAACACCACAACAAAAATCTTGTTTGGGGGTCCCTGGCACAAAATCATTTCAGATGGTCTGTGGCCAAATACATATTTGGGATCCTTGATTTGAAAATGTCTATCAGTCTATGAAATGGTTTTCTGATGACACCTGCTGGCTATATGGAGCAACTGCAGCCAACAAGGAGTAGCTTCGTCTCTTTCATCCTCAGACTGTTTAAAGGTTGTTGTTAATGTAGAATACAACATTAATAATTGTACATTATGATCTGTCCTGGTAAGAATGATTTTCTTATTACACATATAAAATGATTGACATAATGAATACTTATATGAATCTATAAGAGTGTTTATTATTATTGTCATCAGTTAGTAGTTTATTGGACTGTTATTGTCATGTCAACAAACTGTCCTCACAGCTGTTTGTTTGAATTGATCCTGATTCTATAAACACTGATTATAAAACTATCCTCTACATAGTTATTACATACTTATTGTAGAGTCAATATCATAATATACACATATATACTGTACACACTACCTTTTTATTCTTTGTCTCAATAATGTACTCTATAGAATGTAGAATAGAATAGTTGTTTTTATGCAGTTTATAAGTCAACAGGCTGGAAATGTTGATGTAGCTGTTGATAATAATATTAATAATAATAATGATAAGTTGGGACACCTGTAGGAATTGTTTGCATCGACTTTCAATTTATTTCAAGATGCAAAACAGTGTAAATGTTAAATCCAGAACTTTTCATTTGAATTATGATGTCTGATCTGGGCTATATGGAGTGAAAACTGGCACTCAGGCTATATCTATGTGTTGTTATTGTCTGTTTTGTGTCTCTGTTTCTTATATGGACCTATAGAGCGTCGCAGTTCCCGCCCACTTCCTGTTTTTTTTGGTGCCGGAAGAAAAAACTCAATGCATTTTTCCATTGACATTTCCAAAAATATTTATATCTATTAATTTAAGCCTCGAATCAAGCCATCATGAGATGACATGAATCATGACCATAAAACGTTTTTTTCTGTGATTTTTTTTTATTTTATATTTAATTATATGATATACTATATTTAATAAATACCCTTTGTTTTGCCGTTTTCAACAAAAAAAAATCACAGAATCAAACGTTTTATGGTTATGATTCATGTCATGTCATGATGGCTTGATTCGAGGCTTAAATTAATAGATATAAATAGTTTTGGAAATGTCAATGGAAAAATGCATTGAGTTTTTTCTTCCGGCACCAAAAAAAACAGGAAGTGGGCGGGAACTGCGACGCTCTATTGTGTCTGAAATAAAGTTTATATATGTACAGTATGAGTCCATTAGGGGGTTCCAGGGGGTCCCCAGCTAAACATGTTAACATGCAAGTAGAATCTAAATCAGTTGAACCACTTTAACTTTATAATATACATCATGGATATAAGGTATCAATTTGAAAATGGCAGATCTGCCATTTAAAAAAACAAAACAATAATAGTTAAAATGGGGATATTGACAGGCATATGGATTGGCTAGGCAGGACTTTTATAGATATTTACTGTTAAGCGATATATTTTTTTTGCAAAAAGATAAAAGAGTCTAATCCAGGGACCACACCAGTTATATTTACTGATGCTTATAAGTAATAGAGGTCATGTAAGTATACCTATATGGAATTGTATCATTGAATAAGGACTCCACAATATGTGAAACAACGATGTGAAAAAGAGCTGGACATTGATATAAGTGAAGACGTGTGGAAAACACAATCCATCCATCCATCCATCCATCCATCCATCCATCCATCCTCCTATAATTCTAGTAACCTCTGAGACCAAACCTGTGAAGCCAAACCTGTGAGGCCAAACATTTTCCTCGACTAGCATGTGTTCTTATCTGGGATTCAGCATAGTTTTGTTATTTTTGCTTTTGTCTTATGTAAGAACACATTTTAAGAGCGGTCGAGAGCACTCTTACTACAAGTAAGACGCGCGAACGCTGGAAGCGAACGCAGATTGACTGTGGCTGCCATATTTCAACCACACTGTAGTAGTGCACTCTGCCGCACTCTGCCGGCTGTATACAGGCAGTGCAGCTGCTGGCATTTCAGCACGGAGTTTCGAGTCACATGGGGGCGCGAGCCAATGAGAGCGTGAACACACACGGAAAGACCATAAATAAGGGACAAACACACACACACACACAACCCAAGCACGGTGATATAGTAAGCTCCACTTGGTCGGAGGCCTCCTTCCGCGTTCGCAAAGATAAGAGAAAACTGCAGTTCACACATTTTGTTTGATCAATGCTAGAAAACATACATAATTTTTTTTAGTAAAATAGAAAACGTGTGAATATAATTTAATAAAATGTATATGATATGTTTTAGAGTAATTTGATTGGATTATTAGATTCATGGGCTAAAAAATACTATTGGTCCATTGATCCTTTTATAACTACTCCAGTAGTTAGTAACTACTGGAGGATATCGCATGCGTTCAGCCCCTTTATAATTTCAGTCACATATCCTCTACTAAAGCCTGATTTCTACTTTGGCGCACAATGGTGTTGAGTAGTGAAAATTAACAATCCACAAACTCAGTTGCAGATGTGACATGCTGGGAGCTTAAAAATCGGCAATTTTCGCCACAATGGAGCATAATTTAGGCAAGCATTTACAGCATCACAAATGTTAAATTATTGCCATTGCTGGGTTTTTGATATCCCTAGTGTCAATTCTATGACAAATAGCATCAATTTAAAATTCATCACATACAACAGGTAGAGTGGGTGAAATTATCCAGATTTTGGTAATTCTTCAATAGTTCTTCAACATTGCTCAGAAAGTTATAATCAAAAAATAGTCTCCTCATTGTATTACATTGCATGGTGAAACATCTTTCAATATCTCTTTAGCACATACATGCATACAAACCAAGATTCTGACAATATCTAACATCACAAAATCCATTAGGCCATTTAAAAAGAGAAACATGTCAATTTCATGTTGATATTACTATTTGAATTAGGATCCACACATCAGGATCCAGATCTTCAAAAACTGCCCTTATATGGTGTTTAGGGGGCGTTACCCATGGGCATTGACCACAAATGGATTCTATTTCATGAACACTTGTTTTCCGAGACGACACGTTGCACTGGACGCACCTAGCATGAATTAATGGACTGCTTTCATTACCATAAGCAATGAAATCCTTCCTTTTGTTGTTACTTTTGGGTCATTTGTTTCTTTGACGGCAAGCCGGTCATTGTTGAGAAATAAACCCCCTCTGGGTCTAATCACCCTGTCGGGGTTTATTTCTCAACAATGACCGGCTCTCCATCAATTATCCCTTGAACCTTGAATGCACAGGCATGCATCATGAATGGAGCCTAGTATAGAGCATAGACTGTATAGAGGCCACGTTTAGTAGGTACTGAAGGTGTACAGCGCCACCACCTGGTTAAACAGACTGAAAAGGGAGAGCTGGGTGCTTCTCAGACAGCAACAGGTGGTCACTAAATAAATAGTTTAACAAGAGAGACAAAAGTGGGGAGAATGTAAGTTTGGAGGATTTCCCTTGGCTCCCATTACAGCAACCTCGCTTCCAACACATCTCTCTCTCTCTCTCTCTCTCTCTCTCTCTCTCTCTCTCTCTCTCTCTCTCTCTCTCTCTCTCTCTCTCTCTGTCAAGGTCAGTTAACTCTCCATTAGATGGAGTGTGGATTGGTGCAGCTCAACCTAGCATACCGATGACCTTGTGTATGACCATAATAAGTGCTTCCTGTTCTTGAAACTGCTTGAGCTAAATAACATGGCAAAGCAATGAAGTAATTTCATTCATCTCACAGTTCTCTCAGATCTAAACCATTAAGCATTCAACTTTTATTAAACCAACATGATGACACATTACAAGTCGACCTTGATGGATCCTAATTGGCTTTTGAATGAAACTCCATCGCCCAAGGAAATGCCAATGTCAACGCAGCTCTCTGATAGGCTGATATGAATACACGATGCGTAAATGGTGGCAGGGAGACAAATGTGATGATGATGAATGAAGTTTGAGAACCACTGGTTTAAACAACATAGGAAGCCCGAATAAGCAACTACACAACTACAAACAAGCCCAAAAAAACACAACCGAAACCAATATGTTTGAGCAACTTTACAGAAAAACAAGCCCAAAGTTGCTTATATAATAAGCAGTCAGCTAACCTCTGCCCCCATTAGCTGAATGAAACTGCAAAATGAGGAAAGGGATTGAAATGGAATAGAATTATGCTCAATGTGTTGGCTGCAGTATAGGGGTGCAAGGTAGGGTAAGTGTTAAATAGCTCTATATTCTGATAGTATTCATTGATATAGAATGCATTTTCTATTAAACAGAAAATGCATTTTCTATTAAACAGAAAATGCATTTTCAGGGTGGGATAGCAATTTTATCCAATCAGGAGGATAGAGAACACAGTCAAGAGACAAGTGGTGACAGTGGCACTAAGAAACCAGCAGACACAATTTGAACTGGATCTACCTGAAAATGTATTTTCTGTTTATCAAAGAGCTGGAGAGACAGAGAGACTCCTGTTACTGAACAAACACTCTAGTCTACAGCAATGATTACCACTACCTTCTCCAAAGTGTAACAACGCGAACCAACAGAGGAGGGCGCTCAAGGCCCATCTATGGGCTGTGGCCCTGTGGTTGAGAAACCCTGTTGAACATGGCAGGCTGACTGAGAACTCACTTTCCTCAACAGTAAATCAGCAGGGTTCTCAAAGTGGGGTCCTTCAGTAGGTTCCAGCCAGGGGGTCCCCCAGCAAAATAGTGATAGTTGTGAATGTGACAGCCCTCTGGGGCTTTTGCCAGGGTTTCTGTGTGCCTAATTGCTCAGCAGGGTGCAGAGTTGGAGGTAATCAGGGGAAGGACAGACACCTGGCCACTGTCTCCCCACAGCCAGTATAAAATACCTGTTGGCAAGGCACTGTGGTGGGCACTTGAAACTAGTGGCAAGCAAACAGATGCTGTGGGAAAGGCCAACCTAGGGCAAAGGCAAGAAGTGCAACACCTACGTAAGATGCACTGTGTCGCGACAGCGCTTAGCTAACAACACTGCAGAGCTCAAGACCCTGATGCTAGATAGGAAAGTGTAGAGGGCAGCGATTCAGGAGTCCCAAGTTGGTGTTGGTATTATTAAAATATATATTTTTTTAATGCTTAAACCTCCGTGTTTCCCCTTTATTTGTTGTGGCCTAGAGCTGGGCCATAACATGAATCAAATAGACCCTTACAGGTCGGTAACTCATTTGGTCCGATTTGTACACCCAGAGTTATGGGATACGTGGCCTAATGCATGCCAAACTGGTGGTCCTTGATATCATTGCTGACTGGCGGGCAGAAACCTCTTATCTCCATATTTTAACTTTTTTTGTTTTTTTGTAAATTAAGGTCCTACTTGATCATACTACAGCATCACAATAAAGCTTCAAAAGTAGCAGATCCGCAAGCTCGAAGTGACACGTTTCGAGCTTGTAGATCTGCTGCTTTTGCTACTTTTGAATAAGAATCCTGAAAAGTAACAGTTTTGGACGTGTGGGGTTTCCACCCGACAAATATTAAAACGTTTGAGAACCACTGCAGTGAATGACTGAGAGACTATATATACTGCTGGATGAGCCACTAAACTCTCGTTCTGATGCCAAATATCTGTATTTTCTACTCCGTACCTTTTCAAAACAGACTCGTTACTGTAATTTTATGCATGAAAATGATTTAAAATAATATTAATATATGTATATTTTCGACCAGAATAGCTGGTTCCAGGCTCCGCCAATCGTATGAAGCATTACTCGCGGTCCCCTACATCCCAGCTTGTGATTGGCTCTCTGTCAATGTTGTGAAATGTCATTGGCTGTAAACCCGGAAACACAGACCACCACCAAAGATTGTTAATTTATGAAGATCCACCATCCCGACTGGAGCCACTAGAGGCGACATGGTACATAAACCCTACACATGGTCTCCTAGTGGGCGCCGGCGTCTGACGGCAAATCTCGCGAACGTCCAATGTTTCTCTGTTTACTGGCGCTAGATCCCGCGAGAGTGTGTTGCTGGGACAGAGACATGTCGATAATAAAGTAGATTTTCTCCTGATTCAGTCTCTCTGAAAAAATACATTTTAGTGTGAAAAATGTTGTACATATTATGTGTCTTGTGACGATCTGGTCCAATATTTAGTTCAGTGACCATGGAGCTATAGAATGGTTTAGAAGCTGTAATAATAATAATAATAATAATAAAGAATGGTTTAGAAGCTGTAATAATAATAATAATAATAATAATAATAATAATAATAAAGAATGGTTTAGAAGCTGTAATAATAATAATAATAATAATAATAATAATAAAGAATGGTTTAGAAGCTGTAATAATAATAATAATAATAATAATAATAATAATAATAAAGAATGGTTTAGAAGCTGTAATAATAATAATAATAATAATAATAATAATAAAGAATGGTTTAGAAGCTGTAATAATAATAATAATAATAATAAAGAATGGTTCAGAAGCTGTAATAATAATAATAATAATAATAATAATAATAATAATAAAGAATGGTTTAGAAGCTGTAATAATAATAATAATAATAATAATAATAAAGAATGGTTTAGAAGCTGTAATAATAATAATAATAATAATAATAAAGAATGGTTCAGAAGCTGTAATAATAATAATAATAATAATAATAATAATAAAGAATGGTTCAGAAGCTGTAATAATAATAATAATAATAATAATAATAATAATAAAGAATGGTTCAGAAGCTGTAATAATAATAATAATAATAATAATAATAATAATAATAATAATAAAGAATGGTTCAGAAGCTGTGTTCACGTTCACTCTCCCATTAGCTTTAGAATGAATAGACTCCAACATGCTTCCGGTCTGTTAAAAAAAGCGTCCCGCCCACTTCACACAGAAACAGGAAGTAAAGTGGAGATGGTGGGTCTTTATTTCCCTAAACCTATGTGACGCATCCTACTGGGTCGCGGTTCTCCGTTCTGAATCCCCATAGACGTGTTATAATGTAATAATAAGAAGTGTGTTCCATAAATAAACTAATAACCCGGAGGTTTGACTCTTATGGATATGAAGCATCAACTGACGGTGAGAAAACATTAATGTTACTTCAGACAAAATGAGTTAAATTTTCTCCATAAACAGACTGTATGAAATATGAGTGACTGACTATCATAAACAATACAAAGCCTCATCGACAACAGCGCCGAGACACTTTGTTTATTTATGGATCATAATTCATATATGAGACGATTTGAAGACCCGATGTTATTCTCTCTAGAGAAATGACTTCCACGACCCAGAGGATGAGCCAGTGACGTCAGGACTTCTGTACTCTATGATGACAAGCCAATGGCTTTCTTGGGTTTTTTAATTCCTATTAGCCATAGTGGTGGAAAAAGTACTGAAATGTTTTACTTAAGTAAAAGTATCAATACTGCAATGTAGAAATACTCTGTTACAAGTAAAAGTCTGTAATCAAAATGTAATTGAGTAAAAGTACAAAAGTATTGGCATCTGAAATGAAGAAAAAAACTGAATTTACACACTGATGATTGTATGAAATCTATGAACATTTTTACTCTGCAACACAATTGTATGCAATGTAGTGGTGGGGGTCCCTGCTTCATCTCTCTCTCAGCGAGGGGGTCCCTGCTTCATCTCTCTCTCAGCGAGGGGGTCCCTGCTTCATCTCTCTCTCAGCGAGGGGGTCCCTGCTTCATCTCTCTCTCAATATATAGGACCTCAATGGAAACAAGTTGTGTTCTCCTTGTAGACTAAGTGTTTGACTGTACTGTGATGTTTGTATTTATGTCTAATAAAATATTCAATCAATCAATCAAGGCTGAGCTCCAGCAGCTCTGCATACTGTGGGTCTTTGGTAGATGCTCTTCAGGCAGGACTGGAAAGGTGTTTTGGATGCTTGGTGATCCAGAGGTTCAGGACCTGCTGGACACGTGATGAAGACATCCTATAACATGGTAAATGCTGCTGATGCTCTTTACTTTATTGATGAGGAGGACATTTTGTCATTTGAAGTGTCCATAATGTACTGAGATATTGTTTCTGTCAATGTAAGTCATGTTTACTTGTGAAAACTAAATGACAACCTTTACTAATCCTCATGTCTATGAAAAGTCATTTAGCAAAACATTTTAGCATTAAAATGTCTAATTCCATGATGTATTGTTTTTATCTAGGTATTAAAACAGTGTTTATTGGGGAAAAGCTTAAATCCTTTGGTTTTGTGGTTTTGTTATTCCATAGGCCTCGACTACATCCAAAGCCATCTGAAGGATCAACCCACGGTGCATTCAGGTCCCAGTCTTCAGATGAGGATGACTTCTTCTCCACCATCAAGCAGGGTAAATAATGCACATGAAAACACAAGCAGCTGCAGTCCTACCTGACCGGTCCAGATGATACCATGAACGTCCTCTAGTCTTTACATCAGTGTGACACCTGGCTCTCAAGCTCAACACACTGGATTCATTGATTGATTGATTGATTGATTGATTGAATACTTTATTTAGAAATTTGTGTTTTAGTGCGGCTGAGATAATCGCCTCAGGGACAAGACACACAGAGGAACTTATGGACAGTTCTACCTCAATTCAGAAAGTGCATAAATACTATTTAATTGAGCAGCTAGCATGGCTCTAGAGTAACCTCATTGTGTTATGTGATACTGTAAGTAAGTACATTTTATTTATATAGCACTTCTCACAGAGAGGACTCACAAAGTGCTTCACATACAGAGAGATTAAAAACAAAACAAGGTATTAAAGCAGGTAGAACAGAAGCTGTACAATTCATCTCAATCAGGACAGCAAATAACACAAACGTGTAAATAACATCATGTAACATAGAGACACACGGCCGGAAGCGGAAGGCCTACAAATCCACGCCCACTTTTGACACTCGGGGTCCGTTAGGACGATGAACTGCAGCTCTCAATGCAATCTCTATGAGAGGCATTGTAAAATACCGTCATTTCACTGGTTAACTACTGAGGCTGTAGCGATTTTTTTTGTGTTCTAATAATCTGTCCCATTTGTTTAATTTGTCCTTTTTAATGTCCCATATCTTTCATCTCGATATACTACCCACAATATACTATAATATACTCCATCAGTATGTCAAAACCGCTAGCATCGGAGATCCAGACTTTAAGTGGTCGCATCACGGACGCATCCCTTGAGGTTTTCAATACCCAGAAAACTGGCGAAAGTGGCCGTTTTCAATAGGTTTTGGTCATTATCTCTGGAACAGAAGGTCCAATCTGCTCAGTTCAAAGCTTGTTGGATGCGTGACTTTGAGGACATTAAGCACGCAATGACACATTTTCGGGTTATTTTTTTTTTTAGGGGAGGCGAGATCTTAGTTGGGCAGGCGACCGCCTCCTGCCTCTACAGTGGGTACGCTGTCGGTCGGCGCTCGGCGCTCGTAAAGACAGTGATGTCACTGAAATGCCTGTCTGCTGTCTACCCTCTGCTGTGTTAGCATTATGGGTAACTCGTTAAAGTGGCAAATTAAATGTGAAACACATCAACTATTAAGAAAACAAGAAGATATGTTGACAAAGACACTCCATACATTTGGAAACATATTTTTATTTAAATCAATATCGTCTTCAGTTAATGCAGGATAATTTTAAAAGTAGGCTAACTTTCATATCCTCTCATAGGGAATGCATTGGCAGCTGCAGTTCATCGTTCTAACGGACCTCGAGTAGCGGTGCTGTCTCAAAAGTGGGCGTGAAATTTGTAGTCCCCGTGTGTCTCTATCTGTAAAAGCTTGTTGAAATGGCAGCGTTTTAAGGTTGTTCTTAAACATGTCCAGCACAGAGGCTGTAGTTCTCCAGACATGTGGAAGAGCGTTCTAAAGCCTGGGAGCTACAGCCTGAAAGGCTCTGTCTCCTTTAGTTCTTAGATTAGTGTGTGAACTGTTACCAGACCCTGTTCAGCAGACCTTAGGGCCCTCCCTGGTACATAACGTGGGACCAGGTCGGTTAGGTATTCTGGGGCCTGACCATGCAGAGCTCTATAGGTGACTCACCAGGACCTTGAAATGGACCCTGAAGTTAACAGGAAGCTGTAGTTCTCAGATGGACTCAAACTCAACTTTACGAGTGTCTAAGTTTGTAGTAATCATTGTAATAATAAACTGATCACTGGTTAGTTTTGAGATGCACGGTGCAGAAGGGCTGGTGGAGATGGAGAGAACCTGAAGCTGATAAATGGATGAGCAGAGGAGAAGATAGGCACAAGAAACAGGAGGTGGACAGGGATTGGGAAGGAGAAGATGGGTGGAAAATAAGAGGAAGAAAGGTGATGGGGTAACGTTTAAAATGCACTTTATTATTGTTTACAGAATGCACTTTATTATTTACTGTATCTTCTTTTTAGGAGAGGAGTTTACTACACATGAAGTATGTTTTTGTTCATGTACTTATGTTGAACGTTTGAGCTTCACTGTGCAGTGTTCACTTTTATCAGCTTGAAGTAAGTTTCTCTATGACTAGAATGCACAGCCATACGTCACTTTACTCTATCTCCTTTAGGAGACAATAGTTTAATTACTAAACATTAAGTATTTAAGTACATTTCAGAGCCTGTACTTTTTTACTTTTACTTGAGTAATTATTTCAATGAGTACTTCTACTTTTACCAAAGTCGTTTTTTACACAAGTAATTGTACTTCTACTCGAGTACAGAATGTCAGTACTTTTCCCATCTCTGCAGAGGACTGATGGGTCCTTGAAATATAAATGATAAAACTCCCTGTAGGCTGCAGTCGCTCATTATAACCAGCAGGTGTCATCAGAAAACCATTTCATAGACTGATAGACTTTTTAGACAACTGAAGATATCTGAACTATCATCACAAGTATACTCACAGTATCAAATGTAAAAGTACTCTTTATGCAGAATGGTTCATTTAACCATTAAATAATAGTATTGTAATTAGTAATGAGTTAATGTGTTATATAAATGGGACAAATGTTATGTCAGTGGCTCTGAAGATGGAGAACTATTTATGTTTAACATGTAGCAGTGAAAAGACATGTTCTTACAACACAACAACAACTCCTACATGTAATAAGTACATTACTGAAGTAAATGTTAGTTAGTGTCCATCACTGCTATAACCAAGATAAACATGAAATATAGTGTATATTCAGTGGAGAATCCACTCATTAGATTTAGAGATAAGATCCAACAATGCATTGCAGATATGAATGTATGCCATGCTCAAATCCCAAGCGTTTTGAGCTTGTAGATCGGCTATTTTTTTTATAAATGCTACAAGCTCAAAACACGCACGTTTTGAGCTTGTAGATCTGCTATTTTTGCTACTTTGGAGTGACATAGAATGGCGAAGTAGACATTAATTTACGAAAAAAGTTAAAATACAGAGATCAGAGGTTTCTGCCCGACAACATATGCAATGTGTTCCTCTGGAGTGAGTGTGTAAATATATAGAGGCCCTCTCCACCCTACTATAGACCAATAATCATTATACTGTATTATGACAATAACTTTAAATAAACATTACTTGTGATACTTATATTATTGTCACTTCCATGACCAAGAGGATTATGATGAGCAAAAAGCAAGATGTAACAGTAAATATAACAGATTAGATCTGACCATCATAGTAAAGACTATGTATGTATATACATATGTATATATGTGTACATGTGTATATATGTATGTATATATGTGTACATGTGTATATATGTGTGTGAGTCTTGGGTATGACGTTAAACTGCATCCGACGGTGGGGGGGCCTGGACCTAGGGGACAGAATGAGGGTACCCCTAACCACTGTTATACCTCCGGGTGGCCTCTGGCAAAGGCTCAGTACCTGACAGCCCCCCAAACCAGGGTTACGGTGAAGTTCTGGGCAGGTGGGGCTCAGAGGCCTGGGAAGGCAACCCGCCCAGGAGAAGGGAGACTCCAAAATGAAACCTCCACTTCCTTGTGGCAATACCCTACATATGGGATGGGCTTCTGGAGTCAACCCAAAGGACCTATAGGTGGTCCGCTGCTATCTTAAGCAACGTTCTGGCAACTCCTGCGACGACGTTGGTGCCAAGCTGTATTGGCTTCTGCCTCTCCCTTGGATCCTACCAGCACAGTGGAAAGGGGGGACCAGCTAAGTGGGTCTCCCCACTTAGCTGGTCTCCCATACCTTGAAACCCAGGCTTGCTCACTGGAGAGGACACTCCAGCGTCGCTTCACAGCGACGGCACAACACGGGGAGCAGCAGTCTACCGGTGATAAGCCTCGCTTGATTGGCGTAAATGCGAGGCGCCAGGGGTTGCTCCTGACGGTGGGAGAGATTGTTAAGTCTCGACTGAACAGCTACCGCCCGCCTAAAGTATCATTTATAGTCGGACGTAAGGATACGTAACGAGCGCCGGCGCTCCTTACGTTGTCGTTTCTGTCTCCCCCTCCGTCACCTGCGGCTCCAGTTTTTCCTTCCGTGCAGTCGACATTCACCGTCAGGCCGACGTGCACGTTGGTGGTAGTACCATTGGCGCCCATTGGCAGTATAAGGGTTTCAATCCTCCCCCAAATTCATAGCATGATAAATGATCACCGTAGCATCAGGTAAATCAGTAAACTGCATGGTTTTGTTGTTGTAGTGACCTACCTCCTACCACAGTGCAGTGTGTACCAGTGACTGACGATGCTGCTGCTTTGTTTGGGCTGAAACATGAGCTAAATCAACCAGAACCCTCATTGTGGCCTTTACTACAGACACTACTTGGTCTTAATGCTTTGCATCTGTGGCCTGCATGGTCATATTGGTCTGAAATTATAATTTTGTTGTGTTGTCTCACTTTGACTTACCTCCGGGCTATGGTCGATGCCTACACCCCTGCCCGACCACTTCGGTCTGCCACCTCGGGGCGACTGATTGCCTCATCACTCAAGGGTCCTTCTGGCCGATCCACACGGTCACGACTTTTTTCTGTTCTGGCCCCACAGTGGTGGAATGGACTTCCCACTGATGTCAGGACAGCAGAGTCACTGCCCATCTTTCGCCGCAGGCTGAAAACCCACCTCTTCAGGAAACACTACCCTTCCTCTTTGCCTGGCCTACTTGTTGTTAACTAGTTGTACGAACGCTTGTTTTATTGTTGTATTGTTTTATTGGATCTTGTTTAGTCGATACAATTATTTGTTTTAGCTCTTGCTCATTTGATTTTCCTATTTGTCTCATCTGTTTAAGGAAATAGGTAGCTGATATATTGCACTTTTACCATAGCGCTAGGTATACTCTTGGTTGCTTGTTTTTGCAGAAAATGCACTTCAGACTTCTGGTGATTAGTAGTTTCCTTCCCTAGCTATGTTGAATGCACTTATTGTAAGTCGCTTTGGATAAAAGCATCTGCTAAATGACTGTAATGTAATGGAATGTAATGATTATGTTTTGAATTTTGAATTTTAATCTAATTATTAATCTGTTTTGTTTCTGGTTTAGGACTTGATGTGGGCCCAGGCTGGCTGCGGTGCTGCCTGGTGGTGATGTGTGTGTGTGTGTGTGTGTGTGTGTGTGTGTGTGTGTGTGTGTGTGTGTGTGTGTGTGTGTGTGTGTGTGTGTGTGTGTGTGTGTGTGTGTGTGTGTGTGTGTGTGTGTGTGTGTGTGTGTGTGTGTGTGTGTGAGGTTGCTGCAGTGTGGGGGTCTTCTCCACACCAGGTTGAGTGTCCGTGTCCTGGTAGACTGCCCCAACGCTCCTGATTTCGTGTATAGAGGGGCGGGTGTATAGAGCCGGCGAGAGATTGCGCCTGATCCCATTGGTTCACCGATCTGTCCGTCAACCCCCGCCCCGTTAACACAACATTACGAGCGACGCCCACTGCACTCTGGTTGGTTGGGAAATGAAACACTTCCTCATACCGAGTACACCGACTCGCTGGGCCAGGCTTTTATTTTTTAGCAAAACTAAACAATAAAAGCCTGGAGATCGAGGCTAGTGTCCTGGTAACCCCCTAACCCAGGTCTGGTATGATTGGTTAGTATCATTTTCTGTTCTATTCTGATTTAATGTAGTATATGATGTTATTTACAGTTCATTGTGAGTCTGTGTTGTCACCCCGTCACCCCGTCACCCTGTCAGAGCTCATAATAACTGTTTAAAATGTGAGTTCATATTAACTTTTACTGCTGCCTGTCTGTGAAATAAAAAATGTAAATGTAAATGTGTACTTTATGCCACGCCTCTGCCTCAGATCTTTACATGTACAACCAACCTCATGGGAGTTATTCTGTGTAATTCTGTGTAATCAGAGTCATTCTGTGTAATCAGGTGCACTTCCACATTTACATTAGAACCATTTCCTAGGGTGCAGTTTCCTAAGTGGTGTAGTTGGCTACATTCCTTCTTACCGCCCTGTTGTAGGTAGGTAGGTGGATGGGTGGGCCTGGTCAGGTGGTCCTTGTCCTTGAGGATAGTTTAATATACTAAGTGGTCCAGAGAGTCTTACTGGATGAGCCCACTAGGTGGCACTTTAGGCCAGTGGTTCTCAAACATTGTCATGTCAAGGACATCAAATTAATATGTATTTATATAAATTACTATCACATGTATTTGGCTGGACCCCCATCTGAACATACATATTTTGTGCCAGGGACCCCTTGATTTATTGTTAAATTAGTTGTACTTGTTATTGTAATTGTATTCTTTCTCTGTAAAGCACTTTGAGCTGCATTTCATGTCATGAAAGGTGCTTTACAAATACACTTTATTATTATTAAGAAGATTTGTTTATATATATGTTTGTAATTCAACCCCCCCCCCCCCCCCCCCCCCCACACACATTTTCAAGATGTTTTAAAAACTAGATCTACAAGCTCACAATGTGTCGTAATGCAAAAAAGCTCAAAACACGTCGCTTGTAGATCTGCTACTTTTGATGCTTTTGTGTGACGCTGATCAAGTAGGACAAAGTTAAGATATGGAGATATAAGCGGTTTCTGCCTGACAACTATCACCATTATTTAGAATTGGGACAAATCATGTTCTACCAAAACATTTCATATGATTTATTAACTCACTCATTTTAAAGTTTGGTGTGTGTGTGTGTGTGTGTGTGTGTGTGTGAATATATATGAATTGCACACTATTTTGGTCTGCTTTGCTTTTTTTTTTTACATCTAAACTTGTACTCTGCCAGAAAACACTCTTGTCTTAGACAAGGATTCACAACAAGAATGGTGCTATGTATGTATTTACATTATTTAAATAGTAAAATTTGTGAAACAAGTCCTAACAGGATAGTATTAGTATTAGAAGAGCTGACAAGTATTTTAATGTTTTATTTAAAAGTTTTACATGGAAATAAATTGTGTAAAAACTGTAGGTCATAGAATATAAAGACTAAATAAATACCCCCCCCACACACACACACACACACACACACACCAGCCGTCTTGTCTCAGCACTGTAATTATTCGGCCATCTTGGATCTCGTACATTCACATACTGTAATCCCGTCCCAAGTCTCACGAGACTTTGTGCCTCTGTTCCAGTCTGTGTTCATCTCACACAGGATGTTAGAGAGCAGAGAAAGAGGCAGTTAAACAGTTAAACATCCTCTCCACCAACACTGGCACCATGCCAAGGGAGACTGGCACCATGCCAAGGAAACTGGCACCATGCCAAGGGAAACCCAGAGAGGAAACTCTGCTACGCCTCAGCCTGTCAGGGAAACACTTCTGAACTATAATATTATTGTATGAACTATTTCATACAATAAGCATATTTTACAGAAGCACATACAAAATAATAGAAAATAGAAAAAATGTGCTAAATGCACATTTAGACATTCTAATGCTTATCTACAGTATCACAAACTGATCCAACTAACTAATAAGTGACTGAACCTCTTAACTCCATTGGATCCTCAAACTGTCGTTCAAACCACCTAACTCCAACTCAGGTTTTTTCCCGGCTGACTTGGTCTCTTTTTGCTCGTACAGTTCCCATTCTGATCCGGTCTGGACGGAAATAACTTTATGTCATCAGGCGGCCGGAACCGGTGCCGTGCATCTCCAAAAGTATTCCCCTAGTTTAAAATTGGTTTAAATTGGTATAATCGTTTTGTTTCTTTTGGTATGATGATGGTTTGGTACGTCCATCTTTTAGTCTAACTCGTAGCACCGACTAGTGAGACTAAACTAATTCTTTTTTTTTCTGACCATTCTTATTGTTCATTTAACATTTTACAAGAGCAACCCATTAGATTAACAGTGTAAGGACAATAGGACATACTGTACATATGTATTGTCTGCATGTGTGCAGAACACATGCACGTATACATCCACTATCACACACCTACACGTCCTGTCACTTATTACACTTTATGTTGTACACAGAGCTACCCTCCCTTCACTACCCCCCCCCCCCCCCACACACACAACCCCTCCCTCCTATTGGTTCCATCATAACTACAACTGAACAGACATTCTATAAAACACAATGATTACATATTATATATTATATACAGTGGTGGAAAAAGTACTCAAATTCTTTACTTAAGTAAAAGTACCAATACTGCAATATAGAAATACTCTGTTACAAATAAAAGTCCAGAATTAAAAATGTACTTGAGTGAAAGTACAAAAGTATTGGCATCAAAATGTACTTAAAGTAACAAGTAAAAGTACTAAATATTTGAAAATAGCAGATCTACAAGTTCACAAGATGCGACGCGTTGTGACCTTGTAGATCGGCTATTTTCAAATAGCCTAGGTATAAAATAGGGTTAAAGTGGTTAATGTATGTTTTATAATATAATAATGTATATCTGCAAAGTAACTAGTAACTAAAGTTTTCAAATAAATGTAGTGGAGTAAAAGTACAATATTTGCCTCTGAGATGTAGTGGAGTAGAAGTAAAAGTATTGGAAATTGGAAATACTCAAGTAAAGTACAAATACCTCAAAATTGTACTTAAGTACAGCATTTAAGTAAATGTACTTAGTTACTTTCCACCACTGATTATATACAGGCTGGTGATGACGACATAAAAATGTAAGCAAATTATACGTGCCCTTTGACCTTTTCTACAGCATGCATGAGTGCATCCATAGATTAGCTCTTTAACATTTCAACCCTAAAACATTCAGAATAGATAGTTTACATGTTTTAACAGAAAGGGAATGTGAGACTAAACTCATTGATTCTCATTATATGAGGAACAAAAACAATGTGACACCAACCAGAACCAACCACCAGAACAGCAGTTTTCTTTGTTTGTTTCTAAAGCGGATCACAAGGCTCACTTTAGAATGAATACCAGGCTTTACTCCTGGTGTAATGCAGAGTGATTTACAGTAAGCAAGGTAAACATAAGGTAATACATCTAATGCATAGAAATAGTCATCTAGGATCATAGGTAAACCAAGAACCTATCATCTGTGTGTGTGTGTGTGTGTGTGTGTGTGTGTGTGTGTGTGTGTGTGTGTGTGTGTGTGTGTGTGTGTGTGTGTGTGTGTGTGTGTGTGTGTGTGTGTGTGTGTGTGTGTGTGTGTGTGTGTGTGTGTGTGTGTGTGTGCGCGCGCGCGCGTGTCTCAGACAGACAGACAGACAGACAGACAGACAGACAGACAGACAGACCACATGTATAACTTTGTCTTGTTTTCTTTTCATGAACAGTAGAACTTCATATAGTGTCCTCTGGCTGGTTGTCAGTCAGGATGAGTCCGTCCGTCCGTGTGTCCGTGTGTCCCTCTGTCTGCGAACGGCTAATCTCCGAAACCGTTGGCCCGGTCGCTGCGAAACTGTGCACACACACTCCCTGGATGCCAATTCAGAACCCCTGCCCCAAATATTTTACATTGCCCTGTTATAGCGCTACCAGGAGGCCGATTTGTGCAAAATATCTTTTTTTATATTACTCCTACAGATTTTATCCAAACATCACGCAAATCAGTACACAGTATCTCTGTAGTCATGTGATCAACACAGATCTGTCTGATTTTCCATATTCCATCCTGATTGGCTAAGGTTGGCTTCCAGAGTTTGCAGAACTGGTCCATTTTTAACTAAATGCCTCAAATCACAGCTTGCAGCTTGCGATTTCCGTGAAATTTCACACGCACATTCCCACTAGGCCGAGGAAGAAATTTTCCAATCAGCCTCATGGTGGCGCTATAAAAGGCCAAATTGCACTTTTAACTTTAACTAAACCGATCTGCGTAAAACTTTGCACGCATACTCCCTTGAGGCCAAGGGAAAACATCTGCCCTGCATTTTTCACATAAGCCTTTTATAGCGCCACCTGGAGGCCGACTTATGTAAAACACATATTTTGAGATTAAGCCTTCAGATTTTATCCAAATTTCACGCAAATCGGTACACATGATCTCTATAGTCATGTGATCAAGATGGATCTGTTTGATTTTTCATATTCCATCCTGATTGGCTAACATTGACATCTAAGGTTTGCAGGAGTGGCCCGTTTTGAACAAAATGCCGCAAATCGATTGCGGTGGAACTTTGCATGTACATTCGCACTACGTTGAAGAACAAACACCACCCTTTTAACATTGCCCTATTATAGCGCCACCAGGAGGCAAATTTTTTTTTTTATATTACTCCTACAAATTTTGTCCAAACATCATGCAAATCAGTACACATTATCTCTATAGCCGATTTTTCATATTCCATCCTGATGGCAAATTCTGAACATTGCTGGCCCACAATAACCTACCTGACCTGGCGGAGACCTGTGCTCCGAGGAGCACTTTTTCTTGTTTCCTCTTTTTTTTGGCTGTGGGTTTTGGCAGACTGCTCGGAGGCAGACTTACAGTATATGCTTCAAACCATACGTATCTGTTATTAGAATGACTTATTCTTCATGAAAAATAAATTACAATAGTGACAAACCTTAAATAAAATATTTACGTGCCCAACATGTGTCATCTCATATAAAATAAAATAAAAAAGATGTTAAACGTTCTATTGCTTGGATGCATATTGTAGACATGATGCAAATACAAACTTATTTGTATTTATTTTCAGTTACACACATAGAGCTGAATTAGGTCTCAGTGTGGTTGCCAGTGTGGCCACAATTTCATGTATTGATGTAAATAAGGAGGTTCGTCTGTTGCCTCCTGAGACATAAGGCATGATAGTATAAATATGCAAATTGTGGCCAGACTTGCAGAAAGGTCAGACGTTGAGGTTCCTACTAATTCAGCTTACTGAACAATAAATACAAATCAGTTTGTATTTGCATCATGTCTATAATATGCATCCAATAAATAGATCCTTTAAAAGACATAGACATTATTTTAAATGTGATGACAAATGTTGGGCAAATAAATATTGTATTTGATGTTTGCCAGTGTATCTACATGTGTGTCATATCATTTAGCTTCTGAACTCATTATTCCTGATAAACTTCTATTTGTTCTAACTCTGCATGAGGTTAAGTACATTACTGTAAATGCAAATGAACAAAACAATGAATTGTCTATAGTAAAGTAATAGTAATAAATAATACACAATCATATCAGTAGTTATAAAACACAATGAAGGAAGATCAAAACATCAAAGAAGTCAACAGGACACATTATGATGTCTGATAGGCCTACAGGGCAGTTGAGGACACACACACACACACACACACACACACACACACACACACTCACACATTCACCCAAGCCCATATCACTGACTTCTTGGAACTGTGTATGCGTATGTGTGTACATGTGTGATGTGTGTGTCTATGTGTAGAGGTGGTGTGTTGTTGTGGTTTTTCTGTGTATCTGCTTCATGGATCACGTGACATTCAGACCCTCGTACTAAAAGCCTGACAGAGTCCTGTGGCTTGTGTCTGCACGATGAGAGGATGTTTTTTATCACACTTCTGACTCTGAGTAATATGGAAACTACAGCTATAAGAGACAGGATGGGGGGGGGGGGGGGGGTTGTGGTGTGGTGGTGAGACTAGATTGTCATGAACAAACATGCTATTGTTTTCCGCTTTTCATGTATTTTTTTTCACCTTTTTTAAAGTTTTAGGACAGTTGAGGGTCACATTTTCTAAGAGAAGCATAATTCATAATTATCTCAATACATTCAATCCCTTGTGGTGATTAGATTGAATGTAATGGATCAGAAGTGGTCAGAAAAACCCAAAACTAAAAAAAAAACCAATATGATTTGATGATGGAGAAATATAAATGTCCTGTAAAATAAAATAAACAACATTTTTTTAAAGCTTAGACTTGTGTTTAACACTTAGCGCTGAGCTTGTGTTGACAGAATGGTTGGAACGGATTTATTTGTATTTATTCATTTATTGATAGCCTTTATATGCTCTTAGCCTTTACTTATATCTTATATTATGTAGTGAGTCATATTGATGCTCTGGTTTCACTGCAGCCAATCCCTTACAGCATTTACAGTACAGTACAGTACTGTAGCAACAGTTTAGAGTTTTTACCTGTATACTGTAGCAAAACCCAAGGCTGTGCCTTTTATGGACTGTGTAATACTGAATGCACTTTAAGTTGACCTAGGATTTATTTGACTCTACATTTGTTATGCTCTCTCCTTCTCTCCTCTTTTATTCTCCCTTATTTTAAACTGCCACAGTGAAAGCCTGCACAACCTCACTTCACTCTCAGGGTGCAGTGACACCGAACTGTAATTCTGCCTATGAGGGTGGTTTCTGACAATGCTTTTCCATTTTTTTTCCGGAAATCCTTGAATGTCAACAAAGCGCTCCATTCCCATTTAAAAGCATTGGCAGAATCCACCGAATTAAAGGCAGAATTAAAGTTCGGTGTGACCACACGCTTACCCTGTATTTGTGTTCAATACAATTTGATTGATTGATTGATAATAAAAAAAAGTAGAGGGAAGTGCAACGACAACTCTATACAACAGCACACAAACAGAAATAAAAACGGATACATAACAATAGATAACAATTATAATTCTCCTTTACATTCAATTAATGTCTTTCATAGCCAGAAGCAGGAAGCTTTCAAATTCAAATCTTTATTAGAATGCACTTTACATCATGCAAGGAATAGAACAATTACAATAGTTATTATGATTAATAATTATTACCAGATTTCCAGATGTACAGACGTATAATTTAAAGGATTGAAACTAGAAGGAAAAATAAAACTCTAAATGAATTCAGCTCTAAATGAATTCAGCTCTAAATGAATTCAGCTCTAAATGCATCAACTGAAAATAAATTAAAATCGGTTGAATGTGAGATTTTGCATCATGTCTATAATATGCAAACAAAGATCGTTTGACATGTGTTGTTTTATGTGTTGACAAATGTTAGACAAAAATAGATTGATGAACGTAGGATTTTTTGTAAATGCCGGTATGTTCAAAATATGGGCGTAAACAGCTTAGTGAATCCGGCCCATTATATTTAGACTGTTTACATGAATCCCTGACATTATTACATGATTTAATTAACTTTCACTCCCTACAACACTAACCTTATGCTTACAGACAAACCACATACAGTATCACTGACTTAACACACTGCTGCTAATGTAAGCTGCTAAATGATAAGTCATTGTACCTGTTTAACCCTAAGCCTTATGTATTAGGTATTAGTATTTTAACATTATGGATCATTTTTCATTGTATATTTGAGAGAGAGAGAGAGAGAGAGAGAGAGAGAGAGAGAGAGAGAGAGAGAGAGAGAGAGAGAGAGAGAGAGAGAGAGAGAGAGAGAGAGAGAGAGAGAGAGAGAGAGAGAGAGAGAGAGAGAGAGAGAGAGAGAGAGAGAGAGAGAGAGAGAGGTCCACTCGTGACTGTGACAAGCTGTGCTGAGCTATCACCTTCAACACTTCTGATTGGCTACACCGCTACCTGCATGATGACATCATTGTCTCGTCTCCTCCTCGCATTGGCTGCTGCCTCTGAGAGAGAGAGAGAGACAGACAGACAGACAGACAGTAAAGTTCATATAGAACACTTTATTATTTGCATGTATTATTGTCAGAATGAAAGTCCATTTATTCACCAAGTATGTAGATTATAAACTCAGAGGGACAGTGTGTCACAATCTGTGTCATGTTGTGTCTCTTGTTGTGTTCATGTTTCTTATATTAGTCATAGTTAACGTTTTATGTTACAGTTGTGTTCCTTTAATTGTGAAGTAATGTTTTCTTGTTTCTTAGTTTAAATTTGTTTTTTTACATTATATTTGCGTACCTTTGTTTTTTAGTGACGCCCTATAAGTGTTTCCTGTTCTCCTTAGTTGCTCTTACAGTACCTCTTTGGTTATAAACCCTCAGTCCCTTGTGTTCTCTGACAGTCTGAAGATGTTGCTACAGTGTTCTGCTTATTATTATTATTATTATTATTATGGGGTTATTATTATTTCCTAGTCTATTCCTACAGTCCTCAGTGTATGCTCCCCTCATGCTCCTTGGGCTCCTAGTTTATTGGGTGAATAATTCCTTTGACACTTGACCTGCTCTGCCTCAGCCTGTCCTCTGGTCCTGTGGCTATAAAAGGCCTGTTATGAAGGCCACACGCTAAGGTGTGTTTTATAACATGTTTGTCTCAGTCTCACCTCTGTGTGTTTCTGTACATAAGTATCATTATGATGTTAATATGTCTCTATATGAGTATCATATGATGGACACATGTTAATATGTCTCTATGGGCGGATTCACACTGGGTCCGATTGAATCAAACCGTTCCCGAGTACGCTTGGCTGGCCAGCATTCACACTGGCCAAGACTCGAGACCATTTCATTTAACATTAATGGTAAATATGTGCCTCATGGGGGCGCTGTGGACTATGGGGCTTTGGAAGAGAGAAGAGAGAAGAAAAGTCACTCTAGAGTGAATAATAAAGTTTGACTGTGTTCCTGACGTTGTCTTGAGTTATAATAACAACAGATCAACAATACACAACCAAAGCAGTGTGTGCACTGGTCTTTGAAACCTCGAAATGTAACGTTGTCTGTTAATATGATATTGGCGTCACGGACGCATCCTTGGTACTTTAGCAGTAGACGTCACGGACTAATCCTTGGTGTATTTATCCTTATAAATACGTTCGCCACACATGTGTTTTTTGTTTATTATTTTTCACGGCTCGCGCTACTCAAACACTAGCGGGATTATTATTTCTTGTCAACATTCAAGTAGAACTATGAGAAGGTATAGCCCAGCTAAAATAATGCGTCATTATAAAAAATATATAAATGATATATGATTAGCAGTCCACTTCCTTCTCTTGGTACGGATGGATTCACACTGCCGTGTTCCGTTCCCGACTCCGCAGCAATCGGACCCGAGACTACCTTCCAAGGTGGTTTCGGGTACGGTACGGTGATGCGTTACGGGGAACGGTTCGCTACGTTCACACTACCACAACATCTGCCATGTGGTCCGGGGTGCGCACCCGGGACCATAGTGTGAAACCGCCCTATATGAGTATCATATGATGGACACATGTTAATATGTCTCTATATGAGTATCATATGATGAACACATGTTAATATGTCTCTATATGAGTATCATATGATGGACACATGTTAATATGTGTCTATATGAGTATCATATGATGGACACATGTTAATATGTCTCTATATGAGTATCATATGATGGACACATGTTAATATGTCTCTATATGAGTATCATATGATGGACACATGTTAATATGTCTCTATATGAGTATCATATGATGGACACATGTTAATATGTCTCTATATGAGTATCATATGATAGACACATGTTAATATGTCTCTATATGAGTATCATATGATGGACACATGTTAAAGTGTTTATATAAGGTGTGTTTATATAACTCACCTCTAGCTCTAGCTCTGTCTCTCAGTATAGAGAAGTAGAGGAAGGTTGAAATCACATAAGGCGTGGCCACCAGTATCTTAATGATCAGTTGGTTCCGAGTGATGAGGGGGGGTTCAGGGGGGCTGGAGGAGGAAGATGAATCTGTAAAGAGAACAATGGCTTTCAGTTTCCAAACACTGCTTTATCTTCTTCTGGTGATAATTGTGACATTATCAAAGATTCAAGACAAAGGGCCCCATTCTGTGGCAGTTTTCCCAGCCGCAACGCTACCCTTAACCTGTTAAATACCGATAATGGAGCTGCGCCGCCCCAATAGGTTATTCTAGCACCTGCTCTACCCGTCACCATTATGCCGACGCCGTTATTTGCGCATGGAGGTGTGCCTGTGGGCGTGTTGTTGCTATATCCCCCACATTGACATTCTCAACCCACACATGGGTACGGCTTGGGGAGGGGGGATAGTGGATTCTAATAGCACCCGCCGGTTTATAAAATCACCCGCCAAGTGCACACAGACACTACAATGGCTTTGTGCGTTGGACCATGAGCCGTGTTGCCAGCCTTGGCGAGAAATAAGCAACCGCAGGTCTATGAAAACAAAAAGAAGCAACTATAAGGCCACATGAGCACTTCAAACTACTAACTAGAGCTTTCATATCCCTTAAATATTTCAGCCAGGCTCGACTAATAATTGACAAATTAGACCCAGCCCAGCCCGTCAGTCATTTTTCTAAAGAAGCTTAATTGCTGCATGCAGCCTTTTTTCTCATTAAATCTTGGTAATTCGTTAAGAACAGGAGTCATTCCACCCTATTCCAACAGTCTATATTTTATTTAAAAAACAGCTTGGAGCAAATAGGGCTATATAAATATATACACTGCCCCATAACCATTTTAAGAATGATATTCGGTTTTTATACGAAATATATTTTTTATTTAGATATTTTCGTTTTTTCCATATTGCTGTCATGTCTTAATAAAATCATGCTTTTAGCAAGCAAAATAAGCAGTACAAAACAGTTTGGATTACTTTGTTTGATGGGAAAGAGTTGCGATGGAGAAATCACATCCAATGTTACCTTCTAGCCTACTGCCCGCTGCCTGTGCTCTCATTTGAAGAAATAATCCAACATTTACTTTGAGGTGAAAAAGACATGAAGAAAGCTTTTCAATCCCGATAGTCTGAAGATCCATTGTCATGTTATGGTTTAAACTTTAAAGGGGGCTCTGCCGTCGTGACAACTGACAGTCAATACTTGATTGATTGATTTGACCTACTTTTGCGCTGCTGCTGAGCTCAGTGCGCTGGTGATTAATTATTTAATTAATTATTTATTTAATTATTTTTTATAAGATGATAGGATCATCTAGTGTGATTTTCATTTTGGCTGCTGTCTCGTTAAACCCATGCTGCGGGTGAATATTATATTATAGCCTATATTATATATATTAGCCTATATTATTATTATATTCCCCGCGTAAACGCTACGTTCATGACCCCCCAAAATAACCATATTTGAACTGGGGACCCCCCCATTTTGTTTGACTCGGTTCCTCAGATAAATATTGTGAAAATAGCAGATCTACAAGCTCGCCAGGCGTTGGGTGCTCCATTGTGGTCTCGACCCACAGGTTGAGAACCACTGCATTAAAAGCTCCAAGCAAGTTACATGTCTAGTATGTTGTTGACCACGTAATGTAATGTCTTTGGTTTAGTGTTAGGCTTCTCCGTGGCGCGCGCGCCTCATTGCATGCTGTCCAAAATAACAGATCTGTAAGCTGTCGACAGACATGACGCAGCGCCGTTGATAGCTTGTATGTCTGTTATTTTGGGTAGGTAGGCGACGCACATACGCATCGCAGCAATGTGTCTGGGTTTGAGAGGCTTTGATTGATGTAAACTTAAAGTTTAGCTCTGTTCGGGATTACTGAACAAAGGTGGATGATGAAAGATAACGGGGACAATATGGATGTAAGTTAACTTTAACTGCGTCACGCAGAGGAAACTATGGAGCTACTACAGAGATGTTTACACACCCCTGGAATCCATTAGAATGGTGGAAATAGAACAATACAGCCAACGTGAGTACATAGGCTAAGCTATAGACCTTTCCTAAAACTATCCAATTTATTATACCCATGTGCTACTGTTTGTCTGTGTACCACGTAGGAGCGTTGTCGCAACATGATGTAATTAATTATTTGGGAGCAGCCGGTGTGTACCAATAGTATAAATATTTTAAATGGCTTTCATATACTATTCCGGATCTGACTAATATGACAAGCTTATTGTGAACACAATAGGCTACAAATTAATATAAAAATGTATTTGGATAAAATAAAAAAAATAAGGAAAACAAGCCCAATGTGGCTTATAATAATCAGACCAGGCAACAGTGCAGACAGGTAGATAGGCTAGAGCATATATTGGATCGGGGATGACGGCTAGCGCAATCTTCTCTTAAAGGCAATGGCTTCTGGCACGGTGATTGGTTTTATCATTGTAACGCCCAAACCACACCTATGCATAATGTAACGGGTAGCTCAGGTGTTTGGCGGGTGAGGGGGGTGCCATAGAATACAGAATTTTGCGGGGAAACGCCTCTTGCCTAGTCCGAAATCCGTAATTAGTGGTTTGTTCAAATCTCACCCAGAATAGAGCCCAAAGACTCACTTGTAACTTCCATCCAGCTCTCTGATGACTCTCCAAGGTCAGAGATGTTACACTTGTAGAATCCTTCATCAGACTTGATAACATGGTGGATGGTCATCTGTCCTGTAGACTCTGTGCTGATGAAGGATCCGTTTAGATAGAAACCAGCTGGGAGGTCAGAGGATGTTTTCTTTGTTTTCTTGTCTTTGGACAGGCAGCGGAATGTGGCTTTATCTCCCTCTGGCACAGGAAGTACAGGACTCTCCAGGATCACATCTCCACCTAGAACCAACATGTTGAGTCATATTAAGAAAAAAAAAAAGAATTATGAGTTGTTTGATGTGTCCATTTCCATGTAAAGTTTAGTTCAGGTCAGTTCAGTTTTTATGTTCGGATATTGGACACATAACATAAAAAGTGCAATACATTGTGTTAATTGCCAGTGATTCACATGCTACACTACTGCAGCATTGTCCAAGTGCCCAAAAAATCACTGAGCTTGTCTTGTCTTTTCTATTGTGAACAGCTAATCTCATATTCCATTCTGACTTCCACAGTTTGTGGGAGTGGCCCTTGTGCACAAAATGCTACAAATCAAATACTGCTAGACATGAACAAACTATTGATAACGACGGTAGAATGTGAATCATGTCTGTGTACCCTCAACAGTATATTGATTATAGTGGTTGTACCAGAGATCATGATGTTGATGGACCGGCTGACTTCTCCTGACTTGGACTCACACCAGTAAACTCCGCTGTCCCAGTGATATGGGGATTCAATGACACAGGACGCTCCTGCACACAATCACAATGAAAAGAAAGGGTTGGGTTTGGCTTAAAAGTATGTATCCGTCCGTCCGTCTATCCCTACATACGTTCGGCACTGATGGAAAGTAACTAAGTACATTTACTCAAGTAGCTTTTGAGCTAATCTGTTGAGCACATTTTTAGCTATTTGTACTTTACTGGAGTATTTCCAATTTTCAATACTTTTACTTCTACTCCACTACATCTCAGAGGCAAATATTGTACTTTTACTCCACAAAAAATATTTTGTTTTTGATTATTATTACAAAACATACATTAACCACTTCAGCCCTATATACATTTCGGCCATTAGAAAATAGCCGACCTACAAGCTCACAATGCGTTGCGATGCGACGCATTGTGAGCTTGTAGATCGGCTATTTTCAAACGTTTTTATACATTTTATCCACAAGTTTCCTAGGGCGTTGTGGGCATCATTTCCTGTCGATTTGATCCCTGATACCTGTTCAAATCGACAGGAAGTGATGCCCACAACGCCCTAGGAAACCTGTGGATACATTTGAAAACTTGTGACTTGGGACATTCTGCATAATGAGTACGTTTCGACTTTTGTACTTTAAGTATATTTTGATACCAATACTTTTGTACTTTTACTCAAGTACATTTTGACTTTTACTTGTAACAGAGTATTTCCACATTGCAGTATTGATACTTTTACCTAAGTAAAACATGTGAGTACTTTTTCCACCGCTGACTGACCTTCGATGACTCCCCATTCATTGTTGCAAGTTCCGTTCACCCTCTCACTGTTCTGTCTTTTCACAGACCACAGGACAGGCTCACCATCTTCCTCACAGCTCACTGAGATGGGCTCATGCTGAAAGTACTGATGAGGTCTGTCAGGACTGACTCTGACTGACACTGGAGGGGGGGGGGGGGGTAACAGAGGGATGAGAGGGAGAGATAGATTGTCAGTTACGTACTGCAGGTATTAGTTATGATGACCCATGATCATGAAATAATGATTTTATCATTATGTTTTCTCATGATAATGACATATTTCTCATGATCAGTGATCACAACTTCAAACATGTTAGGTTACAGTACAGTTCCATCATGACTCACTACATCTACAAGAGGATAAAAACATGACTCTAACCCTAACCCTAGTAACCATGACACCATTCTATGAATCCACAACAATTATTATATTAGCTGAGGTGGATTGTGGTTTGGAAATCCCTGCATTAAAATTTATTATTGTGTATTAACAGGATACACATAATATGGCTTATCTCACACTACACTACCCATAATGCAATGCAATGAAGTTGTCTCACCATCTGGTTGAGCAGGACCACAGTATATGAGTAGATGCACCACTGTGAGAGAGAGAGAGAGAGAGAGAGAGAGAGAGGGAGAGAGTTACTTCAGAGCAGAGAACACTTCACCGCTGGACACTCATTTATTTTAAATTGGGTTTGGAAACAAATTATGTAAAAGTATGTTTTCCTCTGGATTACTGTCTAGTGTACAAAGGGCTTTACAGAGGGAAGACACAACGCCTGCATTCTGGCTTGGATCAGCAGAGTCTCACTGCACTCATGTGAATACAGACACTCTGCCTTATGCACCTAACCCTCATGAATACACAGTCACTCTGCCTTATGCACTTAACCCTCATGTGAATACAGTCACTCTGCCTTATGCACCTAACCCTCATGAATACACAGACACTCTGCCTTATGCACCTAACCCTCATGAATACACAGTCACTCTGCCTTATGCACTTAACCCTCATGTGAATACAGTCACTCTGCCTTATGCACTTAACCCTCATGAATACACAGACACTCTGCCTTATGCACCTAACCCTCATGTGAATACACAGACACTCTGCCTTATGCACCTAACCCTCATGAATACACAGTCACTCTGCCTTATGAACCTAACCCTCATGAATACACAGACACTCTGCCTTATGCACCTAACCCTCATGAATACACAGACACTCTGCCTTGTGCACCTAACCCTCATGAATACACAGTCACTCTGCCTTATGCACCTAACCCTCATGAATACACAGTCACTCTGCCTTATGCACCTAACCCTCATGAATACACAGACACTCTGCCTTATGCACCTAACCCTCATGAATACACAGTCACTCTGCCTTATGCACCTAACCCTCATGAATACACAGTCACTCTGCCTTATACACTTAACCCTAACCCTCATGTGAATACAGTCACTCTGCCTTATGCACTTAACCCTCATGTGAATACAGTCACTCTGCCTTATGCACCTAACCCTCATGTGAATACAGTCACTCTGCCTTATTCACCTAACCCTCATGTGAATACAGTCACTCTGCCTTATTCACCTAACCCTCATGTGAATACAGTCACTCTGCCTTATTCACCTAACCCTCATGTGAATACAGACACTCTGCCTTATGCACCTAACCCTCATGTGAATACAGTCACTCTGCCTTATTCACCTAACCCTCATGTGAATACAGTCACTCTGCCTTATGCACCTAACCCTCATGTGAATACAGCCACTCTGCCTTATTCAACTAACCCTAACCCTCATGTGAATACAGTCACTCTGCCTTATGCACCTAACCCTCATGTGAATACAGTCACTCTGCCTTATTCACCTAACCCTAACCCTCATGTGAATACAGTCACTCTGCCTTATGCACCTAACCCTCATGAATACACAGACACTCTGCCTTATGCACCTAACCCTCATGAATACACAGTCACTCTGCCTTATGCACTTAACCCTCATGTGAATACAGTCACTCTGCCTTATGCACTTAACCCTCATGAATACACAGACACTCTGCCTTATGCACCTAACCCTCATGTGAATACACAGACACTCTGCCTTATGCACCTAACCCTCATGAATACACAGTCACTCTGCCTTATGAACCTAACCCTCATGAATACACAGACACTCTGCCTTATGCACCTAACCCTCATGAATACACAGACACTCTGCCTTGTGCACCTAACCCTCATGAATACACAGTCACTCTGCCTTATGCACCTAACCCTCATGAATACACAGTCACTCTGCCTTATGCACCTAACCCTCATGAATACACAGACACTCTGCCTTATGCACCTAACCCTCATGAATACACAGTCACTCTGCCTTATGCACCTAACCCTCATGAATACACAGTCACTCTGCCTTATACACTTAACCCTAACCCTCATGTGAATACAGTCACTCTGCCTTATGCACTTAACCCTCATGTGAATACAGTCACTCTGCCTTATGCACCTAACCCTCATGTGAATACAGTCACTCTGCCTTATTCACCTAACCCTCATGTGAATACAGTCACTCTGCCTTATTCACCTAACCCTCATGTGAATACAGTCACTCTGCCTTATTCACCTAACCCTCATGTGAATACAGACACTCTGCCTTATGCACCTAACCCTCATGTGAATACAGTCACTCTGCCTTATTCACCTAACCCTCATGTGAATACAGTCACTCTGCCTTATGCACCTAACCCTCATGTGAATACAGTCACTCTGCCTTATTCAACTAACCCTAACCCTCATGTGAATACAGTCACTCTGCCTTATTCACCTAACCCTAACCCTCATGTGAATACAGTCACTCTGCCTTATGCACCTAACCCTCATGTGAATACAGTCACTCTGCCTTATGCACCTAACCCTCATGTGAATACAGTCACTCTGCCTTATTCACCTAACCCTAACCCTCATGTGAATACAGACACTCTGCCTTATGCACCTAACCCTCATGTGAATACAGACACTCTGCCTTATGCACCTAACCCTCATGTGAATACAGACACTCTGCCTTATGCACCTAACCCTCATGTGAATACAGTCACTCTGCCTTTTGCACCTAACCCTCATGTGAATACAGTCACTCTGCCTTATACACTTAACCCTAACCCTCATGTGAATACAGACACTCTGCTTTATGCACCTAACCCTAACCCTCATGTGAATACAGTCACTCTGCCTTATGCACCTAACCCTCATGTGAATACAGTCACTCTGCCTTATTCACCTAACCCTCATGTGAATACAGTCACTCTGCCTTATGCACCTGCTTCATCTGGGTCAAATCTTTTGTCATGGGCGGGCGTGTGCATGAAATGTGCTGTTACACTGTCGATCTGATCTGATTTGATCTGATCTGATCTTATTGTATCTGATCTTTACTAATCCAGAGTTATTAAATTCATGTGAAATGAATCAATTCAGCCCTCTGTTCAGTTCACATCAATAATTCAAGTTCATTTAAAGAATCTTTCACTTCATAAATTACATTTATCATCCTGCAGATGATCACCCTATCAAGACTTTTAAACCATGTGTCATGTAATTTACTGACTTTACTCTATTTGTTTATTTGGTTGGGACAGTGCATCAATGAATTCTAAGACAATAGTGTAATACATACACATGAATAAGAGTAAAATGCCGGATTTAGCCAAAGCTACTTTCCATCCGTAGTCCTCAACGACATAAAAACATACAGACATCACAAAATAACTACAATATAACAACAATACAACATAATTAGAGATACTGAAAGAACCTCAGGTTGACTACAGTTACACCTGACCTCAGAATCAGTCATTTGTAGTTTATGCATCATGTATTCTGCCAGATTTGAACGTTTTACATTTCATGTAATTGTAGCATAAGCTCCTGATAGACTTAAATGAATTCATTAATAATAAGTTACATGAAGGTACCTTTGAATGAATAGATTCCACCACACATCAGATTGAGGTTGATTGGATCTTTAATCCACCAGTTCTAACTGATCACCACATCAGCATTACATCTCAGGTTAAACGTCATCTAAACCTCAGAACCAGTTATTTATAGCCTCAGCTTCCATTTACTCCACATAAAAAAAACATTAAACCATCTCTCCAGTACTTTAATAACCTTGTTTAGTAACAAAATCTGAATTTCTGTCTCATTAAGTAATTTAAATAAATGAAAATGAGTGCCAAAGCACAGTGTTAGAGAAAAGAACAAATGTTCAATGATGCTCTGCCTAATATGTAGTTGGAGTGAACTAAAATAATATATAAATAAGTACTCACACATTATATAGGTTGATTTAAACGTCATGTTGACAAACGGACTGACTGAAAGTGACTGAGAGCAGAGCTGTGTGGTTTCATATAGACCCTAGATCTGCTATAGTGGGTTCAGGCTGATGTGTCTATTTCCTTGTGGTAAGATGCTCTGCCAAACACACACATCGCGTGTATGAAACACACAGGTAGACAGGGGTGAATACTAAAAAACAGGTTTTGGAAATCTGTAGTTAACACAAATAATGTTGTATTGACTTGTATATAATGACACAATGAGTTACAGTAGGCCTGCTTTTCATGTTTACAATTGAATTATCATTTTCCTGATATGTGTTGTGTTTCAGAAAAACCTTCCTCAATGGTTTGTTCCAATATGACTAAACTAGTAGGCCTACTGGGTAACCAGAAGAGTGGGCACATGAGAAGCTAGCCCTAGAGGGCTGTGATCTTACATACATTTCATGTATTCCAAATACACAGCCATAGATCGATCGTATGATATCCGCGCCCTGTTAGCAGACTGACCTCCGCGGCATAAATCTTATCTGCGTGTGTATTCACACACAGACAACATTCTCTGTCAGCGACAGGGCTGAACAGGGGCCCCTCGCCTGGAGAGTATGTTGTCCGTGTAAAGCTTGGTGGAAGTGGAGATATTTTACTAAACACACGTTTTCTGCCAGAACTTTGAAATGGATATGAAACTAGAGAACAATATGACTCCAAGTCTTAGGAATTAATTATTGGTTGAGTTGAGAAGATTTATGCCGCGGAGATCAGTCTATGGCTGTGTATTTGGAATACATGAAATGTATGTAAGATCACAGACATTCTAGGGCTAGTGAGAAGCCTGTATGCTTTAGAAATTGGTGAGAAATAAGGTAAAATATAGCCTACATGATTTGATGGAGTACAATTTTGAGGTAGGCTACTTACTTTACAGGAGTACGTACTTCCAATTTTCAGTACTTTTACTTCTACTCAACATCTCAGTTATTTGAAAACTTTAGTTACTAGTTACTTTGTAGATTTGTAGATTTTTCTAAAGATTTGTATACATTTGAAAACCTGCATAATGAGTACTTTTACTTTTGATACTTTATAAGTACATTTTGATGCCAATGCTTTTGTACTTTTACTCGAAGTACTTTTTGAATTCCGGACTTATACTTGTATAACAGTCAGAGTATTTCTACATTGCAGTATTGATACTTTTACTTAAGTAAACAAATTGAGTAATTTTTCCACCACTGTATAATTGTATAACTGCCTAAATGCATAGTTTTCGATGCATTTCGGGGGTTTTGGGAGGTTTGACCCCCCCAAAAATATTAGCCGGAATAGGTGTCCCTTATTTTAATTTCTAGGAGTTGTCAATCCTACTACAGAATGAGATTACCAGAGGTACAACGGCTGGGCAAAGTGCATCTAGCCAATCACAAGACATGGTGCGTGAGAGATAGCAAAAACATTTTTCTTTTTTAATATGGATTAAACGTGTTTAATAACAACAACGATTAGCGCCGATCAACATACGTTTCCGCGGGACCCTGATGCAGCTCAGAATATCTTTGAAATCTCTCTGCAACACTTTAGAGACGTTATGTTTGTCTGAGACCAGAGAGTGGTAGGCTACCAACGGGTGAATGAGAGAAGACATGGGACCCTGGATACAGGGTTCCGAAAGGGGCTGCGGTGTGGCCAGTTGGCCACTAGATGGCCTCATAAGACCACAAATAGATGTGTGACCTGAGCTGAATCCACGGGTGAAATAGAAAGTATGAAACCGTCTTACTGGCAACTTGAGACATAGAAGCAGTGAATTATGGCGTTTCGCTCCGTCTATTTGTCCTTCCAAGTCGATGTTCGTTCTGTAAAATCCACCTTCTGGATTTTTTTGAAGGTTTTCCTGGTGCTATGGAGCAGCTGTTACAACACATCTGCAACAGGTAACTTTAAAGTGATTTACAGTAACGGACAGGGTAAGGGTAAGGGTAAGGGAGGGCTGCTAAAAAAACATTACGGTAATGTGTGCTTGTTTTCTTCTCATTTTTATAAATGTTTTTCAAACTGTCATAGTCTTGTTCCAAGGCTAGTTTTTCCTCATTAAATGCAATGTGTATCTGATGCTCAAAACTAATAAAGTAAGAAGAAAAAAAGGAGGAAAAGTGTATTGGCAAATAAACTACTTCTTCTCCATTCTCTCCATCAGTTATAAATACATAATATACAAGGGGTGGTTGGGAAATACAGCACTTAGCCCACTGGCCAATACAAACTAATACGTGAGGACCGTTGCGCATTTCCGAACGCACAATATGTCACAGTCCGTCATAAAAACATGTCACATACATACTGTACTGTGCAGCATGTGGTCCAGCAAAATTAGTTAATATCTAGGTCTAGACAATCTGTTTAACCATTCTAACCCTACTTCCCCTATTCAAAAATAGCAGATCTGCAAGCTCACAACATGCAACATGCTGTGAGCTTGTAGATCGACTATTTTAGAAAAGTTTTGAAATAATATGTCAAAATTCAAAAATGTGGAAAAACTGAGAATCCTTGGTGAATATCGTGTACCTGTCCCTGGTACACGATATTTTCAGATGGGGGTCCGTGGCCAAATACATATTAATGTGGGGGTGACATGAAAATGTTGGAGAACCACTGCTGTGCACAGGGTGAGGGTGGATTACAGGCCTACTGGGCCCAGAGTAGACCCAGGGGCCCAGATCTCAGGGCCACACTAAGCCACACTGAAGTCTTCATTAACTTTGCATTTATTGTCACATAGTCAAGGCCCTTGACTATGTGACAATAAATGCCCTTGACTCAAGGGGATTGTTCATTCATGTCAATGAGACCTAACAATCATACTGAGAAACTCAGTGTGACAGTGTGCCATATCAACATTAAGTTTAATTATGACAGTAATATTTCCATCTGATTTTGATTGTCCATAGGCTATACATAACAACCTTTATTTTTTCCTTCTTCTTTAGAAATATTTTCTTTCACATCAGGATGTAATGATCATTAGACTCAGAGCAATTAGTCCATGAGCCAGACAAGATTTCATTATTGAAAGAGTGGGCAAAACCAAACCTATATTAAATTGTTCATAGGGTCAATACGAGTAAATAAATATATGATAACCTCTCCACAGGAGCAGCTTTTTCATGGTTATCACACATTTTGTTATTTTCCCCATACGTACATGACAGGTGAAAAAATGACCAAATTTAAAAAAGAGTTATCATAATGAAACTTCCTGAGTTGATTGCTTACATTAAGACAATGATTTATCGTATTACAAGTTTTCTGAAATTGTATATTTAAATATGCAAATTGGGCATTAGGAAAGTATGCCCGAATTTGCATAACTTTCCAGAATCAACATTGGAACATTGGACAAAGCCAGAGTCAACATTCTTATTTCATTTTGTTAAGAAGTTGGAGTCAAAGGTTTTTAACGAGGGAATATTCAATATCTGGCTCAATTTGTGGGCTCTGGCTCATGGACTAAATGCTTGATTTGCATATTTAAATGTACAATTTCAGAAAACTTGTAATACGATAAATCATTGTCTTCATGTAAGTAATCAATTGGGGATGTTTCATTATGATAGCTATTTTTTAAATGTTGTAATTTTTTCACCTGTCATGTACGTATGGGGAAAATAACAAAATGTGTGATAACTATGAAAAAGCTACTCCTGTGGAAAGGTTAGCATATATTTATTTACTCGTATTGACCCTATGAACAATTTAATATAGGTTTGGTTTTGCCCACTCTTTCGATAATCATTGCTCAATTTTGGGGCTCTGGCTCATGGACTAAATAACCCACCTATCTCCTAGACTAAATAATATTAATTCTATAATAAACCACCTATCCAGACCCCTTCCCCAGTCAGTTAGGAGTTTGAATGAATGTAGAATTATGTGCAGGATGTAATTTGTATAATGTGAGGGGACTTAATTTAATTGACTAAACTTTTCTTTAATATTCAATTAAAAAAAATCCTCTCTCTCTCACGTGTGCCAGTGATCACTTTCCCCGGTGCCAATGTTGGCACCGTGCCTAAGGTTGCCTACCCCTGGCCTAAACCAACCTGCCTCTTCGGCCATGAGGATATTACAAATGGGCCCCCAAATAATTGGCAAAAGACTTAAGATTTTATTGATATAAAAAACATTGTGCTTTTTTAACATTGTTTGCTTTTTACAGATATTGTCCTTCTAATGAATGTTAGACTCGTTGAAAACGCACATCCCTGCTTCTGGTGACTGATATTGTCCTTCTAATGTTGTGTTTTTTCGATTACTTTTTTCATTTATGATTTATAGGCCTAATTGTTTTGGGAAAATGAAAAAAATTATATAATAATAAAATGAATGAAGAAGTAATTGAAAAAACACGGCCCCTCACACATTAGAAGGACAATATCAGTCAGCAGAACCAAGGACGGGTTTGTTTTCAAATTAATCTATCTTGGTTAAAATGGAGTTTGAAGTTACAAAGGGTTTGTATAGGAAGGAAATACTGATCTACAAGCATAATTAAGAATTAATAATGAAGATGAATGTCAATACATTAAAGCCATTTTGTTTTGTTTTAAGGAGAACCTCAGGTCATCGGGTCTCATCCTGTGATGGTCATAGAGGGAGATGATGTGATCCTTCCATGTCACATTAAACCTCCTGTCAACATGGATAAGAAGACGATGGAGTGGTCCAGACCTGACCTGAAGGCAGGGTTTGTCCTCATGCTCCAAGATGGACATCTCATTACTGCCGTTGTGAACCCGCTGTACAAACAGAGGGTGTCCTTGTTTCATGAGGAGCTGCGTCATGGTAACATCTCACTGAGGCTGACCAGGGTGAAGCTCTCAGACGAGGGGACCTACAGGTGTTTTGTTCCACCCCTGAGCAGCAGCACTTTGATCCAGCTCCTTGTTGGTAAGATTTAATGTTCAAAATGATGGATGGGAAAACAATAAGGATGTATATAGAGCATGATAAAAATCAGTGTTGTCATTAGAGGCAGCATGATTTCCCCCTTTTTTTTAAAATCATGTCACGGGCCGCATTGGACCCCACTGTCGCACCGCTGCTCTACATCCTCCCGGTGGGGGCTCCTCACTGTGAGTCAGTAGGATACAACAGCAGTGACAACACACTGAAATGTGTGGTGGGGAGGAACTAATTGGCATAACGACTAAATTGGGGAGAAAAAGGGGGTAAAAAGCAAAACAAAACCAAAAAGAAGGACTGGAAATGGACCTTACAGGTCAGTAACTCTGAGAGTGTACAAACGTAATGGAACCATTACAGGTCCATTTGGTTCCATTTGTACAATGGTAAATGGTAAAATGGTAAATGGTGCATTTATATAGCGCTTTTATCCAAAGCGCTTTACATTGATTGTGCCATTAACCCATTCACACACACATTCATACACCGATGGCGGAGGAAACCATGCAAGGCACCAACCTGCTCATCGGGAACAATTAGGGGTTCAGTGTCTTGCTCAAGGACACTTCGATACTAACTCTGGGGGAGCGCCCCAGCCCGGGATCGAACTGGGAACCTTGCGGTTTTCCAGTTCACTCTACCCGGCCACTCTACCCCTGAACCACTGCCGCCCCTACAATCAGACTTAAATGAACACTTATGATTTTACAATGCAGATCAGGGTCCCATCTCAGAGATAGAAATGGTATCGGGATCCGTGATAATGAATATCTAAATGAGGGTCCTTGAAATGAAAGAGTTTGAGAACCACTAGCTACTGTATTAGTCATAGTTAACAGTCATTGAAGGCAAGACTATTTCCAACTATAATTATTATGCATCATCTCTTTCCAAGCTTTGCTGTTGAAGGTGTCCAGAGCCAAGACTGTGGGCACCCAGGTGTCAGAGATTTTTTAAATCAAATTTTCCTCCTTATATAATAATAATACCTGATGATCATGTTTAGTGCAGGGGTGTCAAACTCATTTTGAGGTGCGGCCCACATTGGTCAAATGGTGACTTGATGTGCGGACGTGCATGCGCGCTCACACGCATTCAGTTATACAGCATTGTTTTTCAGTCTGTTGTCTCAGTCACTGCTACTAACTCACTTTAAAAGATATATATTATGACATTTTAAGTAGAATAATTCAATTTGAAGTTAAACAATACCTGGTAATGTGTGTGGTTATGGTAATGATTACCATGTCTTAAGCCACATTTTCACTACAGTGCCCGAATTTTTCCAGCAAAATAATTAGATTTAAAGAACAACAGTGGTGTAAAGTAACTAATTACTTTTACTCAAGTACTGTACTTAAGTAAAGATTTTAGGTATTTTTATTTTACTAGAGTATTTCCAGTACTTTTACTTCTACTCCACTACATCTCAGAGGCAAATATTGTTCTTTTACTCCACTACAATTTGAAAACTTTAGTTACTAATTACTTTGCAGATATAAATTAATATATTATAAAACATATATTAACCACTTTAGCCCTATTTTATACATAGGCTATTTGAAAATAGCTGATCTACAAGCTCACAAGTTTCACAATGCTATTTTTCAAACATTTTAGTACTTTTACTTTTGGTACTTTGAGTATATTTTGATGCCAATACTTTTAATCAAGTAACATTTTTAACACAGGCCTTTTACTTATAACAAAGTATTTTTATATTGTGGTATTGCTACTTTTACTTAAGTAAAATATCTGAGTACTTCCACCAAGATCAATAATGAAAGAACAGAGGTGTTTTCTTATTCTTTTTTTCTCTCTCTCAATCATTATCACGGGGTTAACAGGTGTAATTGCCAGTTTATTAGTTCTGTTTCTAGCCTAAATTCTCATGTCCATGACGACATATCTTGAAATGTCAACATTGCTGTTTTTTCCCCCGGCCACATTGTTTCATCACACAATACAGCTGTGTTGCGACCAGTGTTGCCAGTGTCTGCGAGAGAAATAAGCAACCAGATCTATGAAAACAAGCCCAAAATAAGTGGCTATTTTAGACCACATGAGCACTTTAAACCTATGCATTGGCTATTTGAAAATAGCTGATCTACAAGCTCACAACAAATAAAAAGCAACCCACAACTACCAATATTTAGAAGCAACTTTAAAGAAAAACAAAGTCGCTTATAATAAGCAGACATGGCAACACCAGAGCCCTGGGCAACCTGGTAGCGAGGCAATCCCTTCATTTCATTCAGTATGCCTGCCTTTCTCTTTTCTCTCTCAGTGGTGGTCTTCTCCTCAGCTTTCAGGTGAATGGTGATACTTGCCTAATGCCTACCTCGCTACCTGAGGCTCTACTCATATAGTGTTTGATGACGTGGTCAACCGTATGCTAATGGTTACATGGTTAACCATGTACATGTACTAACACACTCACTAACCATGTCTAAATCCTTTTATGTACAAATGTACGCACTTATTTGTCTCCACCAGGCCAAAAGGCATGGCTGAGACTATGTTTTGCATCCTGTCCGTGTGTGTGTGTGTGTGTGTGTGCGTGCGTGCGTGCGTGCGTGCGTGCGTGCGTGCGTGCGTGCGTGCGTGCGTGCGTGCGTGCGTGCGTGCGTGCGTGCGTGCGCCCGCCCGCCCGTCCGTGTGTGTGTGTGTGTGTGTGTGTGTGTGCTAATCTCTGGCACGATCGCAGTGAGAATCTCTGGCTTGATCGCAGTGAGACACACACTCCCTTGATGCCAGAGCAGAACCTCTGACTCTGTTTTTCACATGGGCCTGTTTTAGTCGGAAGTGGCAATGATGTCCTCTGTGTTAAATACCAATACTTTAGTTTTCTTGGCCTAGAGCTTGAGGCAGATCTTCCTGCACTCCATTTCTACTGGAAGTAGTTATCTTACATTCTCTGCTGTGTCCGAGTCTCGGACAATGACATCTGCATAGTCCATGTCAGTAATTATGATGGGAGTTACTAGCTTAGTCTTCCTCCAGACCAGCCTGAACCCCAGTTCCTCAAAACATTATTATTTTCTCATGAGGAAATAACAGGAGTCACACATGAGTGACACATCTCTGACAAAGCTGCACTCAGATCACATTAATGATATTCCAGTTCTTAATGCACTTTGGTGATAAAGAAAATCTATTTGGTACAAATTCTCAGACCCAGGGCCATCAACTGTGACCTTTTTGTCAAGATACAATAATATTCAGCTTCAAAGATTAGGACATGGAGCTAACTCTAAACTGAGGCCATCTGTTCTAAAAAAATAAAATACAAAAAATAAATGCATAGAGTAACTGTCATGAAGGGCGTTTTGATTACACATATGTTCCCACCAGATTATAAGTAACATCTGGTGATATGACACAATACCTTACATGCTCATTCTGCATGCATACAGTTGACATAGAAACCAGAACATTCTCTCTGTTCATATCAGTGTATGTTTGTGCAGAGACCTGCAGACATTGGTGCCAATCCTGTGGGTGCCGGGGAGCCCGAGCACCCCAGGAGAAAGACGAGCACCCACAGGAAATGTGTCGGTCGGATGACTATTGTGTGATGCTTTGTAACGTGCACAGGATGCATGATGTACTCGCTCTGATAGCGTGTGTTATTGTGAACAGATTTCTGTCATTCAAACTCTCTCCATGTAATCTGCAAAGTCCGACTCCTTATGCCAGTTATGGTTTCATCATCAGCCAAGAATCAAATTGTATGACTTGAGATGTAATTTTTAAAAAAAGGTCCTTTTGCACACCTACTGGGACAGGTGCATAGGAGCAGGCAGCCAGTGCATGAGGCACTGAAAAATAACACACTTTTTGTATAGGATTTTCTCTCTAGTCAGTAAGAATACCTTGAGGATTCTTACAGGGGCCGTCATCCAAGGTCATTTCGACTATCCGTGCTTCTCATGGTATCATAACACCACTAAGGTCTTAAAAACAAGGCTCTAGACATCCCAAAACAAACTAGTAAGACTACTTCTTGGCCTCAAACATACAACCCATCTAACCCCTGATCATTTTGCTAGGGTGGGATGGCTCAGGGTTGAGGACAGAGTACAGCTACTTGCAATGGGCCTATTCTACAAGATACACCACAACATTAAGATGTCAAAGTACTTCAAAAATCAGATTTGGCACAAACAAGGGGTTGAACTCGTTCTCATGCTATGCAACAAAAATGTGGAATGCCCTACCAATAGGAGTAAAGGAGTGTAAAACCCTACTCACTTTCAAAACTGCCCTAAAGATACACCTTCAGGAGGCTGCCATTCCAAACTGGCCCGTGTCAAAGTCTTAACCTAACCCCCCCCCCCCTCCCCGAACTGTTTATTGTACATACTTCTTATTTTTCATACCAGTAACCTGTAAGCTGATTGTATGATGTTTTGCATAGTAGTGTATCTGTCTGTTTTCTTAAATGTCATCATGATTTGAGTGTGGGGTCTCGTTTTAAACAAGCCGTCATGCTTTTATGAGCGATCCAGTTTAGAGGACCTTGTATTGTTAACTGTACTTCCATACACTGTTTCCATGTCTTTCTAAATACAGTACATTCATTCATTCAGGCAGGAAGGAATGGTGATCGCGCACACTGTCTTCACTTACAGCAAAAACGTTTTTTATTGCGAATATAACAATCAGGTATTTCTGATTAAGGGGTTAAAACTTGGTTGATGTGTGTGTGACTTGTTGTTGAGTACTCTACCCAGTACCCACCCAACATAAATCGGCATCCATGCCTGCAGAGATGGTGGTTGCAGAGAGGCAGGTGTTGTTTGCAAGGCATGTGGTATTGGTTGAAGGTTTCAACATGTGTCATTTCCTCTGCTCTCAAGAGAGCAGAGGATGTGGTCACAAAGAAGAAGCTGGTATCTGCATTTTCATATGTACCCACACGCACAACCGTTAACTTCACCTTGTCAAAACAAGATGACGCCGACATGCACAGCCTGTCAAAACAACACAGAGACAAGTCGGCTTGCTTGGTCTCCACACAAAAAACCTTTGATTTCCTATACTAGCACATCAGGTCAAAATTCTACCATACAGATTGGACACAATTACATTTTATTAATTGAAAAAAAAAGACATTTTATTCATTGAAAAACAGTTACATAGTGCCTCTTTAAGTAGATCTCATGTCATACATTTTGACAGTACATGCTTTTAAAAATATTCAAAGTACAAGTAAAAGTAAAGGTAGAAGTACATTTCTTAATTTTTATATCAATGAATTGCTGTAATGTTTTCACAATTTATATGACCTTGCAACTCTTGTAACTCTTGTTTCAGTGAACCACTATGTTATACAAAGCCTGCAGAAACACCTATAAATACAGAAATGACTGAGGAACCAGAACTAAATACTTTTACTCCTATACACCCAAACAAGTACACACAAGTAACAAAGAGGCGAACGGAGGGGGAAGCCAGAAACACGGCTAGTGTGAGAACAGAGAAGTGGCCTTCACTAAAATTGGGGAAGAAAAAAGAAACAGCCAACCTAAAACTACTCGGTACTTTATAGCTTTCCTCGAAATGTACTAGAGTAAAAGTACAATATTTGTCTTGGAAATGTACTCAAGTAAGAGTAATAAGTATCAAAAAAATCTAATACTCAGGTAAAGTACAGATCCTCAGAATCTACTTAAGTACAGTACTCAAGTACATTTACTCAGTTACTGTCCACCACTGCCTGTACACAAGATGTAACAATAAAGAACAACTTTGAACCTTGATAGAACATAGGCCTTTGTGCAAATAGTTTTACGTGCAGATGATACATAAATCCACTTAAACGAAAGTAATCTGCATAAAGGAACATAATCCACATCACAACATAAAGGAATGCAATCCTACATAAAAGTGGAACAGCATTAACCCATCATGGATCAAAACATATGGAGGAGAAGAGTGCTGTCTCTCAGGAAACAGTACTCGCTGTTTGGGGCATTGTATGTGTTGTCTAGTCCTAACATATATATTTCTCTTGTTAGAATGAATTCATTGCTGTGTAGAAGGACCGTTGTGGGTTTGTTTCACACCCTCACTGATAGACAATGCTGAAGTTGGCATCTACAACGTGAAAATGACGCCTGTAGATGCATTGTTCTGTCATTTTCCGTGGATCATAGAATTAAACAGTATTTCATTGATTTACTATCAGATTTTGATCATTTTAACTGTAGATTATTTTTCTTCTTATTGAAGTGCCCAGTTTTTAATACACATTTCTGTAATGGATGGATGGACGGACGGATGGATGGACGGATGGATGGTTAGATGGTTAGATGGTTAGGAAGCTTTACATACTCAGACTTCATGTGCTGCAGCGCCTGCGTTGCACCACGCCGCGTTTCTCCTATAGAATGGAAGTGGATGGGGAAGCCGCGCCGATGTGTGAGTCCGCTCTAGGTCGGATGGATGGATTTATTATTTTACTGATTATGTTAATAATGTTTCTGCGTGTTTCTGTGTTTTTACAGGCTCAGTGATCTCTATAAATGTGTTTTTACAGGCTCAGTGATCTCTATAAATGTGTTTTTACAGGCTCAGTGATCTCTATAAATGTGTTTTACAGGCTCAGTGATCTCTATAAATGTGTTTTACAGGCTCAGTGATCTCTATAAATGTGTTTTTACAGGCTCAGTGATCTCTATAAATGTGTTTTTACAGGCTCAGTGATCTCTATAAATGTGTTTTTACAGGCTCAGTGATCTCTATAAATGTGTTTTTACAGGCTCAGTGATCTCTATAAATGTGTTTTTACAGGCTCAGTGATCTCTATAATGTGTTTTTACAGGCTCAGTGATCTCTATAAATGTGTTTTTACAGGCTCAGTGATCTCTATAAATGTGTTTTACAGGCTCAGTGATCTCTATAAATGTGTTTTTACAGGCTCAGTGATCTCTATAAATGTGTTTTTACAGGCTCAGTGATCTCTATAAATGTGTTTTACAGGCTCAGTGATCTCTATAAATGTGTTTTACAGGCTCAGTGATCTCTATAAATGTGTTTTTACAGGCTCAGTGATCTCTATAAATGTGTTTTTACAGGCTCAGTGATCTCTATAAATGTGTTTTTACAGGCTCAGTGATCTCTATAAATGTGTTTTTACAGGCTCAGTGATCTCTATAAATGTGTTTTTACAGGCTCAGTGATCTCTATAAATGTGTTTTACAGGCTCAGTGATCTCTATAAATGTGTTTTTACAGGCTCAGTGATCTCTATAAATGTGTTTTTACAGGCTCAGTGATCTCTATAAATGTGTTTTTACAGGCTCAGTGATCTCTATAAATGTGTTTTACAGGCTCAGTGATCTCTATAAATGTGTTTTTACAGGCTCAGTGATCTCTATAAATGTGTTTTTACAGGCTCAGTGATCTCTATAAATGTGTTTTACAGGCTCAGTGATCTCTATAAATGTGTTTTTACAGGCTCAGTGATCTCTATAAATGTGTTTTTACAGGCTCAGTGATCTCTATAAATGTGTTTTTACAGGCTCAGTGATCTCTATAATGTGTTTTTACAGGGTCAGTGATCTCTATAAATGTGTTTTTACAGGGTCAGTGATCTCTATAAATGTGTTTTTACAGGCTCAGTGATCTCTATAAATGTGTTTTTACAGGCTCAGTGATCTCTATAAATGTGTTTTTACAGGCTCAGTGATCTCTATAAATGTGTTTTACAGGCTCAGTGATCTCTATAAATGTGTTTTTACAGGCTCAGTGATCTCTATAAATGTGTTTTTACAGGGTCAGGGTCTCATCCAGTGATCTCTTCAAATGGACCAACAGACGGTGGTGTATCTTTGTCATGTGACTCTGGGTGCTGGTATCCACAACCTGAGATGTCTTGGCTGGACGGTGATGGAACCCTCCTCCCTGCTGGACCCTCAGTGACAGACAAACCTTCTCCACACTGTTATGATGTCCAGAGGAATGTGACAGTGAGGACAGCAGGTCATGTGACCTGTAGAGTTCACCTGCCACACTTCAACCATACTGTTGAGACACACCGTGTCATCTCAGGTAATGAATGTTTAATCTCTGTTTAACACTTTGAAGAACCTCTGTAAACACCTCTGTCAGTATGGAGGGCCAGAGCTGACATATTTAAAAATAAATACATGAATAAATGAAATACTAATGAAATAAATGTAGAAATAAAAGTGCTGGTTAATTAGAAAATAAATAAATATGCACAGAAATAGAAAACACTTTTTTAATGTATTTATTTCTGTATTTCTTCACCCATTTATTTATTATTATTATTTTGAACTATTCAGGCATTTAGCAATCAAATGCCCCCCCTGTTCACAGTGTTCAGTTGAAACTGTAAAATATAATGAATATTTAGATAACTCTGTTTGTTGTGTTGCATGATAAAGTAATAAATGCAACATTTTTTATGTTTATTAAATATAATCAAAATAAATTAATAAATATAAAGGTTTATTTACATAGAACAGACATCCATCTCTCCTGGGAATTAAGGCCGGTCCATTCTATTCCCTACGGCCAACGTTTAGTTCAGGAAGGTCAGGCTTTACACACTGACAAAAACATCAGAAAGACAATGACGTCCATACTTTCCTCTTGTTTGGGAAATGGTAGAAAAGGTTAGCCCCCCCCCCTCCTTCTTGTGAATATTGCAGCAGTGTTGCCAAGTCTGCTTGTTGGCTATTTTCAAAAAGCCCATGTTTATAGATTATAAGTGGCTGATCTTGATCCTATATTAACTCACCTTATCAAACAGGATATTTACCTTCATGTGTGAACTAGGGTGACCATATTCTGAATTCCCAAAAAGAGGACACCTAACGAATGCACGCGCGCGCGATTTTTTGGGGCGGTTCTGGGCGGTTTTGGCCGTTTTTTGGGGCAAAAATGGGTGGATTTTGGGTGGATTTTGTAACTGTTTTTTTTTTACTTTATTTCGGTTTAAAGGTTAGGGTTAGGGTTAGGTTAGGGTTATGTTATTTAATTATTTTGGGGGAGCCATTCTTCAAAATAACCTCTCTCATGTCTATAATGTAAAAATGTAAAAAATGCCTCAAAACCTGTTAATTAAACAAAAGAAAATAGAGAAGTAGCCTGTTATTTAATGTTTCGGTACCCCATTCTTCAAAATAACCTCTCTCATGTCTATAATGTAAAAATGTAAAAAATGCCTCAAAACCTGTTAATTAAACAAAAGAAAATAGAGAAGTAGCCTGTTATTTAATGTTTCGGTACCCCATTCTTCAAAATAACCTCTCTCATGTCTATAATGTAAAAATGTAAAAAATGCCTCAAAACCTGTTAATTAAACAAAAGAAAATAGAGAAGTAGCCTGTTATTTAATGTTTCGGTACCCCATTCTTCAAAATAACCTCTCTCATGTCTATAATGTAAAAATGTAAAAAAATGCCTCAAAACCTGTTAATTAAACAAAAGAAAATAGAGAAGTAGCCTGTTATTTAATGTTTCGGTACCCCATTCTTCAAAATAACATCTCTCTCATTAGGCTTTGCAAACAGTACACTCTGCTTCGCATTTGTCACGACCCAGACGAAAACACGGGTACTTTTTGCGCATTTCATCCGTGAAGTTACATTTGCGTTTCGGCATTTTCTCCGCCTCTGTCTGTCTGTGTAACTTTTTCGGGGAGCAATGATAGGCAGCGCTGAGCGCGACACTGTTCCGTGTGTGTCTGCGTGAGTGAGTGAGTGAGTGAGTGTGTGTGTTTGGTCACGTCTGCTGACAGGCTGCTGGAGGCACACGTGAGTCACGTGTGCCTCCAGCAGCCTGTCAGCAGCCGTGTTGCGGAACCAGGGTTACGGAAGGACCATATTTAGCGCTTTCAGTGTAAAAAAAAAAAAAATCCCAAAACACCGGACATTTGAAGGATTTTATAAACTCCCCCCGGACAGGCCGGACAGCACCTCAAAAGAGGACATGTCCGGGTAAAAGAGGACGTATGGTCACCCTATGTGAACGCATCTGAAACAGAGACATTCTGCTGTTGCAACATGTGTGAAAGGCCTAAATGTTAGATGTTGTTAGAATATTTAAAAGATCTTCCAAATATTTCACATTGTAAGATTTTTTTGAAAATAGAAGATCTACCAGCTCACTACGCGACGCGACGCAAAGCTTGTAGATCTTCTATTTTCAAATAGCTGATGCATATAGGTTTAAAGTGCTCATGTGGCCTAGTCGCTTCTTTTGGGCTTGTTTTCATAGACCTGGTTGCTTATTTATCTCACACAATCTGTGTGTATAGGTGAATGCAGCATTCTGGTTAATAACACATGTGACGGCACATCATCGTCCTGATTCATTGTACACATTGTACAAGACAAGACAAGACAGCTACTGTGTGTGTGATGTGGTCTGAGCTGGTCGCTTCTTTTGGGCTTGTTTCTGTAGACCTGGTTGCTTGTTTCTCTCGCAAAATCTGGCAACACTGGTGAATGGCAAGGCAGAGTGTGCAGGTAGCAGATAGAGAGACAGGACATGTAGCACCAGGAAGAGTGAAACTACATTTTAAAATATGGTTTTAAACATGTTTATTGTCAGCGGTGCTCAGTGCCGATTAACACACGTTTCAGTGGGACCCTATTGCAGTTATGAGTATCATTGAAATCTCTCTGCAACTCTTTAGCGTCAGCTCCTGTGAGCGGTCATTCATCTCCTGTAAATGCTGACCATGGATTTGCTGGAGAACGTTTTCTATTCACTGCTCAGATCAGGTCTAGAGTCCTACTCTAGTTTAGTTCTCATTTGTCACTGATCTGTCAATCTGGCTAAATGTCTGAATGTCATTGGCTGTGGGAAGGTGGGCGTGTCTATTAGTGACTACAGCCTCTGGTCTGAGAAGTGTGAGCAGAGAAAACATAAAGTTTGGTATGTGGTTCTAATCATCTTAACACACACTTTACATCAGATTATTATAAGTATTACTGTGTCTCATCCCAGTAAAATAATTATACATAATGATACAATGGATTACATTGTAAATAGTGTGTAACAGTGAGTTTTCTGATGACTGTAAAGGCACGTAGAGGTGAATAAAATAAGCCATATGAGCAGCATTGTTTAACATTATTATATTGATATGAAGCTCAGCTGAACCTCTTACTTAAAGGGATAGTTCACCCCAAAAATGATTTATTTTATATCGATTACACACCACATATTTTGGATTTTGTCGCATTCCTGAGCCAATAATTTGATGACAGGCGGTGTCTCCTGTAGGAGACTCAAAGTGTCAACTTTGAGTCTCCTACAGGAGACATTAGCATCTTTCCACCGGTCATCAAATTATTGGCTTAGGAATGTGACAAAAACAAAAACATCTCCATGAATTCAAGGCATGTAATTGATTTAAAATAAGTCTGAACTATCCCTTTAAGCCCTACTGTATATATCGTCAGTGTCCAGCCGGGACCAGCTAACTCCATTTTCAGTTTTTTTTTTTTTTTCATAAATCAACGCTATTGAACCCCCTCTACATCTGTGTAATTTTTTTTTTAATAATAACATATGAAAAGTATTAAAAAGCGCCTCTGACGAAAACTCCTAACTCCATTGGACCCTCAAACTGTCCGTCAAAAACAAACAACTCCCCCCTCCTCTCAGGCTCTCGAGAAGCTCTGCTCTGTATGAGGCAGACAGGGAGAAGATTTTTCAATGCTTTTGGGAGAACATAAACTGGGAAGAGAAGAGAATGTATGTGCAAGGTTTCACCCCAGTAAAGAGGAGAAGGGTGTCTTCACAAAGGTCATCTGCTCGTGTTTTTTTTAAAAATGTTAATGGACAGAGAATGAGTGTGTGCAGGAGTTTGTTTCAAACATCTCCAAGAGCTCAAGGAGATCATGCCAAAAGACTTTCACAGCTTTTATGACAATCTAAAGCACTAAGAAACACCCACCACACACACGCAACACACAACAGTGTGATAATAAAATGTTGATAGGTATATGATAGGTAAATTCAACTGTGGTTGTTATTGTTAGTGCAGTAGGCTACAGATTTGATAGGCTACAGATTCTATTTTTCATGAATGTATTTTGTATTTAGCTATATGCCATTTATTTATTGTTGGTGTGCCATGATCGCTTTTGTTAAATGCATGATTGAGTATTGAGGCAGAATTGTTTGTTGCACTCAACTGTAGAAGAACAACAGTGGTAACAGTTAGATCCATGGTTGTTTACAATGCATGTTAAAATAAAAGTTGTTTAAGTACAGAATTCAGCTTGATCTATAGTATATGAGGATGGCGCTCACCATAAATAGCTGATCTCCAAGCTCACAATGCGTTGTGATGTGTTGTGAGCTTTGAGATCCATTGCCAGCTGTTCTTATCAATGATGGACAAAACCTCCTAACTCCACTTGCACTGGATTTGGGTAAAGTGGTGATAATATAATGACACATGCAAGTATCTGATAATATATAAAGTCACAATACCAAGTTTGATGAGGCAGTATTGCTTTGTTTAAAAAATATAAGGTTTTCTTCATTTTCTGAAAAATTGATATTTTGTTTTTCATTTCCTGAACAATTACCATTTTGGATTTAGCTGGTTCCGGCCGAACAGCAGAGATATTATGGATGTAACTGGTGAAAGCTCACAACACATCACATTGACAACACATTCAAATATAACTTGATGAAATGAGCAGATCTACAAGCTCACGATCTGCAAATGTCATTAGGCTGTTGTTGAAAAATGGCATGAACACCGAAATAGGTTAAAGTGTCTGTCTGTCTGTCTGTCTGTCTGTCTGTCTGTCTGTCTGTCTGTCTGTCTGTCGGCTACACGTATATGGATCTTTTACTAAACGGATATTTTAGTCCTCCGTTTTAAAAAGAATCCCTGGCCACATGACAAAGATAAAAAAAATCCCTGTCCACACGTAGACGCAGAAACGCATTGATCAGCTGCAAGTTTAAATTTATATCAGATTTTATATTTACATTTATTTTATATATGAGGGGCCAAATACATATACATATTTGTAATCACATGTTAAGGCCCAATACTGCAATAGCTGCATTATTTTAATAGCATACGTGAACATAAACGAAAACAACATTATTAGGGCGCAGCTGCAGCGCAAACAGTAGCCATGGTTCACATGACGCTTGTATACAAGCATCATGGTGCCGAGTCCCTGGTTTATAGTGGTGTTCAATTTGTTTTACATTGCCAACTCTCACATGTGCATAAACGTTCAGATTTCAAATATAAAGTGCTTACCCCTGAGCTGCGGATGTTACAAGGCGATCCGGACCGCGATAAGTACCCGTATCTCCCGTATTGTTCAATAAAAAGCATTTTAATCCCATCACCGGCCATTTTCTTTTTCTTTTGTAATGTATCAGAGTGCAACACACCTCCCAACCATTAGTGTCGCATGGTTGAAAGCATCGGAGAAAATTTTGAGAAAATGGCCGGCGATCGGATTAAAATGCTTTTTATTGAACAATACGGGAGATAAGGGTACTTATCGCGGTCCGGATCGCCTTGTAACGTCCGTGGCTCAGGGGTAAGCACTTTATATTTGAAATCTGAACGTTTATGTACATGTGAGAGTTGGCAATGTAAAAAAATCGAACACCACTATAAAGCAGGGACTCTAAGCACCATGACTGTCATGGTAGGACAGTCATGTTTCAGGGCTACGCAAACAGATGAGTTTTACTTCATCAATTCATTACATCGTCCCAAAACTCCCCGCCCCACGCACCTTTTGAGCGGGCCACCCGCGGCCGCTCCATGGTCGCTGGATTTTGACCCGGGGCGATTGTGTTTTAGGACGACAGACAGACCCCACATTCAACCCGTGTGCGCGCCGTGTGCGCTAGTCGGGGCAGAGAAAGAGGGGTTTCGTCACACAGTGAATGAAAACGAGCTACTTTTCCCACCACTGTCTTATTATTAATTATGACATTATTTTGCCATAAATGAGCGTGCCTTGTTTCATAGACTGTAAGTGTTGCTCTCTCTCTCTCTCTCTCTCTTCATTTATTATAATAATGACCATGAGTGGTCCGGTGTTTATGTGTTATTATATTATTCATTATTATAATGACCATGTGCGAATGCGCGATGACGTCATCGTTTCTCAAAATCTCCGGATTACATGTCCACACAGATCCACTGAAACGCATGTTTTGGACAACCTTCACTTATTTATCCGTTTACAAAAATATCCGTTTTAGCGGCCAAAAACACCATTTGCGTGTGGCTTAAAGGCCCAAACGCACACAAAAATGTGCGTTTAGAAAAAGATCCTTGTACGTGTAGCCTAGGCCTAATGAGCTTGTAGCTAGAAAATTGTCTAGTATGTTTGCCCACTTGGTCCCTGGCCGTGAGACTCACTTAATCCTTGAGACCCTAACCCTGAACATTATTGTTTTAGGACCTTCTCTCATTTAATCCATAAGACTGAACATTATCGTTTGAGGACATTCTCTCATTTAATCCATAAGACTGAACATTATATGTTTAATCGACATTGACTCACCATCATTTTACATGGCTTTTTGACAATAATTGGTAGACATTGTAGATTGATGCCAATTCAACTTCCACAACTAGGATATTTTAGGACTTTTAGTATGTTGTTCTGGACAGCTCATTGAAATGATGTATGGTGAAAAACATTTTGTTACAATTACTTTCATGTGAAAGGCTGCTAGAATTTCTGGTAATAACATCCTGTAGTTATGTTATATTGGTTCAAAAATGATTTTTTTTAATCTGAATTCCTCTCCTCAAATGTATTTGGAAATCAATTGAAATCTCAGACGAATGATAATTGGACACCATCATTTTATATGGCTTTTTGACAATAAATGGTGTCCATATTTCCGCAAGTAGGATTTCTTAGGACGTTTAGTATGTTGTTCTGGTGACTTCATAGAAATGGTCTGTGAAGAAAAAAACAATTACAATTACTTTGATTTTGAGGTCCAAAATGAGCTAGGTTGCCTGGACTATAAGGACACATTATCTGACAATGTCAACTTTGATGAGGCAGTATCGTGTTGTTTTTAAATATGTTTATTTAATTTTTTTAATTTTTTATTTTATTTCCTGAAAGGTTGATATTTTGGAACAACCATAGGCAGATATGCAAACTATGCAAATCTATAAATGAACACTGTAGCCTTAATGCTTGACTTGCTTGCGCCTGCTTTTCTTGAAAGCGACATTCTTTATAAAGACGTTAAATCAGCTGTTGCAACAGAGCAGCTGTTTGAGATGGAGAGAGATTTCAGTTCAATGAATGAAACACATTCTAGAGCTGTAGCTCTTTCTATTTAGTGCTGCAGCTCTCATGAGGAAACTCCTGTGAGCTTTGCTCTGGCTTCACATTAACACTAAACAGGATGCAAAGATAATGTTCTGTTAGTCCTTGGATGTTTTATGACACCGTGAGGGAATTGTATCAATATATGCAGAGTAAAAAAGCTCAACTAAAATACAATAGAATTCAATGGGTGGAATAAGTACTTAAATGGAAAAAAAATTACTTGAGTAAAAGTACACAAGTATTGGTATCAAAATGTACTTAAAGTACCGAAAAGTAAAAGTAGTAAGAAAATAGCAGATCTACAAGCTCACAACGCGTTGTGAGCTTGTAGATCTGCTATTTTCAAATGGCCTAAATTTATAAAATAGGGCTGAAGTGGTTAATGTATGTTTCATAATATAATGATTTATATCTGCAAAGTATAGTAAAAGTACAATATTTGCCTCTGAGATGTAGTGGAGTAAAAGTAAAAGTATAGACAATTGGAAATACTGCAGTAAAGTAACAGTACCTCAAGATTGTACTGTACAGTACTTGAGTTAATGTAATTAGTTACTCAACTAGCGCTACTCAACCCGCGGCCCGCGGGCCCCAACGCAGCGTCTTGGCGGCCCCTCATGGTCAAAAAAAAAAATGGGGGGGGGGGGTTTAAGCACAGGAGCACAGGATAAAAATATACATTTCCGTTCAAATATATGGGTTGCTATTTTTTTTTTTTTTCAAAAACAAACATCAATTGTTACAGGTATAATGCATAGTTTTCTATGCATTTCGGGTTTTTTGGGGGGTTTGACCCCCATTTTTTTCCGGCCGCACGGCTTTGCCGCGCGCCCAGGGTAGGTGTCCCTTATTTCAATCTCTGGGAGTTGGCAACCCTAACCTTGCCATACCTTAGCTTTTGCTGAACTGATGCCACTGGACATACACACAAAATAAACTGGTACAGTGAAAAGAATATGATGTCAAAATGTACATTGTCTTATAACAATAACAATGCGTAGTGTGTGTTACAAAATCGAAAAATCCAAAATAGGACCGTCATTTTTAGCTTGCGGCCCCTTGGACTTTTGGTATTTTGCTGAGTGGCCCCTGAGCCATCTTAAGTTGCGTAGCGCTGCTTTACACCATGGATAGAATTATAATGTTTTCCTCTCAATTACATTCCTGCTCATCCGGGGCCCCCTGGTGGCTGAGGCCCTGTACTGCAGACCATGTAGCCCATTGGGTTAATGCTGCCCTGAACACATGTTTAAAGAGAAATATCCTTTAAGTTTTATAAACAGCACCATAACCTTCAACACTGACCTATGAAAACTAAATGGAGGCGCTACATAGCTTATTTCATATTTTAGGCTTAAAAAAAAGAATATTTTTCTCTCAAACTTCTCACAGTGGTATGAGGTCACCCCCGACATCGTCTGTCGGAATACCTGGAACAATATTAACCACATTCTGTCGCTATGGTGATAACATGAACCTAATTAGAATACTACTATCCATCTGTGTGCTCTATAGATAAAGAACAAAAAATGGCAATCTTTTGTCATAACACAAATGTGATATCAGCCATTAGAAGCAACACAATACAGAGATACATTATAATATCTACAATCTCTCAGGACTCTGCTCAGCCGTTTACAATGCTCATTTGATCATTACATTTTCTCTCAAATTCGTTTTTTTCCTATGGCTTATTGTGCATTTTGCATATTGCATATCACATTGCTTTCCCCCGTATTGGTGCTTGTATATTTATATTATTATTATTATATCTTTCAGAGAGGGACATCCCTACAGAGATTATTGTCTCCGCCGGAGGTGGAGAGTATGTTTTCGTTCTGTCCCGCTGTGTGTCCCCCCCTCCTAGCCAAGCTAACATTGGTCAAACTTCACGTGACACGTGACAATATGTTGTCACCAATGCTTTTGATTGGCTAGCGAGACGCATGACGAAATTAAATCCTATAAATAGGTGTGTCACTTCAAAAAGCCATTTATGTTTTTGAAGTGAGGTAAGACAGGATCAATCAGTCTTGATTGGAACAGTACCTTCAAGTACAAATCACCCGTCCGTGCGTGTGTGTGTCCCTCTGAGAACACCTAACATTGGTCAAGTTTCACGTGACATCACAATATGTAATATAAATATATAAATAGCTTAGACAGGAACAGTACTTTCCAGTACAAACAGAGATCACAGCTCAGATATCCCTACGGCAAAGCTGTTTGATTAAAATAGCACGGGTCTGCTGGCGGAGACTTGCGCTCCGAGGAACACATTTTCTAGTTATTATTATTATTATTATTATTATTACCCTTATTATTATTATTATTATTATCATTACCCTTATTATTATTATTATTATGATGTCTTTCAGAGAGGGACATTCCTACAGATGGAGGATCAACAGGAGGCAGAGGAAGGACAGTGATTGTTATTCCAGTGATCATCAGCATCATGGTGGCAGCAGTACTGCTGTATTTATACTGGAACCAGAAGATACTGAGTAAGACTAGAACTCATACTGTATTTATACTGTAACCAGAAGATACTGAGTAAGACTAGAACTCATACTGTATTTATACTGGAACCAGAAGATAACTAGTAAGACTAGAACTCATACTGTATTTATACTGGAACCAGAAGATAACTAGTAAGACTAGAACTCATACTGTATTTATACTGGAACCAGAAGATAACTAGTAAGACTAGAACTGATTTAACTAAACTAAATTTAATATAAGTCATACATCTATGTATCTATAATGATAACAATGTGAAGATGAAAATGATTCTAGTGTCTCCATACTGACCAATCACTGTCTCACATCTCAGCTTTGACAGGAGAAGAGACAAGACGAGACAAAGCCTCCGAACTGAGAGGTGTGTGTGTGTGTGTGTGTGTGTGTGTGTGTGTGTGTGTGTGTGTGTGTGTGTGTGTGTGTGTGTGTGTGTGTGTGTGTGTGTGTGTGTGTGTGTGTGTGTGTGTGTGTGTGTGTGTGTGTGTGGGTGGGTGGG
>NC_137622.1:45287926-45297926 GCF_963280865.1 Gymnoscopelus braueri
ATGAAGAAGGCAGGAGAGGAAAAAGAAATCCAACTCAGTGAAATCTTCAAAGACCCTTCTGGAAGAAACAAAAGAACAGTAGTGCTGACCGTTGGCTGTGCAGGAATTGGCAAAACGTTCCTCATACACAAATTTGTCTCTGACTGGGCCAAGAAATGTTTTCCCCAAGGTCCACACCTCGTTTTCCCGCTCAGGTTCCGCCAGTTAAATCTGCTCAAAGGAAAAAAGTTTAGTTTGGCAAAGCTAATTCACACATGCATCGAGGAAACCAGATTTATTGAGGAAGACGTTCTTAATGACATCTTCAACGAATTGCAGACGTCAGGAGACTACAACAACAGCCCCTTCAAAGTTATGTTTGTTATGGATGGTTATGATGAAAATAATTTTCAGTTCGATTTCAGTAAAACAAATAGCTTCACGCAAGTCACAGAGTCGTACCCAGTGGAAGTACTCCTTCTAAACCTCCTCAAGGGGGAGCTGCTCCCCTCTGCTCACATCTGGATAACCTCACGACCTGTAGCAGCCAATCAGATCCCTAAGGAGTTTGTTAACAGGATGACAGAAGTACGAGGGTTCATCAGAGATGACCAGAAGAAGGATTTCTTCATGAATATGTTCAGTGATGAGAACCTGGCCAGCTCAATCTACTCACACATCAAGATATCAAAGATCCTCCACACCATGTGTGAAATCCCAGTCTTCTGTTGGATCCTTGCTACCGTTGTGCAACTTGTGCAGAACATGGGGATGACAGACAAGCTGCCCAAAACCCTGACTGAGATGTTCTGCTACTTCCTGACGGGTGAGACCAAGCGAGAGCTGAAGAAGAATTCTGCACTAGATGAGGAAGACAAAGAGAGGGTCATAATAAAGGATGTTCTTCTGAAGCTGGGCAGGCTGGCGTTTGACCAACTGGACAAAGGCAACATCATTTTCTACCAGAAAGACCTGGAAGCGTGTGGTCTTGATGTGAACAAGGACTTGCTGAACTTAGGTTTTTGCACAACGTTTTTCAAAGAAGACGATGTGTTTTTCCTCCAAACGGTCTACTGCTTTGTTCATCTGAGCATCCAGGAGTTTCTGGCTGCAGTCTACCTGTTCCACTGTTTCACACAGAGGAACATGAAGGTCCTGAAGACATTCCTTGAAGATGATGATTACAACAGTAACAGTTCCCTGTCTGACTTCCTAAAGGCTGCTGTGAAAAAAACCCTGCAGAGTGAGAGAGGACACCTGGACCTCTTTGTCCGCTTCCTTCATGGTCTCTCACTGGAGTCCAACCAGAGTCTGTTAAGAGGCCTGCTGGGTCAGACAGAGAACAGTCCAGAGGAGATCCAGAGAGCCATCAACAACCTGAAGAAGATGAATGATAGGAGGTTCTCTCCTGACAGATGTATCAACATCTTCCACTGTCTGATGGAGATGAAGGACCCCTCAGTAAGTCAAGGTATCCAACAGTTCCTGGAGGCAGAGAGCAGATCAGGGAAGAAACTCTCTGTGACCCAGTGTTCAGCTCTGGCCTCCATGCTGCTGATGTCAGAGGAGGTTCTGGAGGTGTTGGACCTGAACACATACAACACAGAATATGTGCAAGGGCGACACAGACTGGTCCCAGCTGTGAGGAACTGCAAAACAGCCAGGTTAGTAGTTGTGTGTATATAAACATGTTATAGTAACTTTCACTCTCCATTCATACATTAAAAATAAATATACGAATAATAAACATGCACGCGCAGGCACGCACGCACGCACGCACGCACGCACGCACGCACGCACGCACGCACGCACGCACGCACGCACGCACGCACGCACGCACGCACGCACGCACGCACGCACACACACACACACACACACACACACACACACACACACACACACACACACACACACACACACACACACACACACACACACACGGGGAGGGGGATGGAGAGAGAGGGACAGAGAATCATCACATGATAAAAGACACTGATTGGTCACACTGGTGATTCATTCTGCAGTGTTTATGTCTATCAGTGGTTCTCAAACCTTTTCATGTCAAGAACCCCAAATTAATGAACCGTATTTATATAAATTAATACATATTTGTCCACAGACCCCATCTGAACATATTTTGCCAGGGACCCCCATACAAGATTTATGTTAACATTGTTCTAAATATCCCACACTTTTCTTTTCTTTTTTTTAAAAAGATTGCTTTATTTTATTTGCTTTATTTTATTTTTAATAATCAATCTACAAGCTCACAATGTGCTTGTAGATCGGCTATTTTCAAAGAGCTGATTTAGGGTTACAGTGGTTAAACCCATTTTTTTACAAGCTCATAGCGCGGCACCCGGTGCCGCGATATGAGCTTGTAGATCTGCTATTTTTGAATATCCAAACTATAAAATATGGTTAAAGTGTTTAAAATGATTGTAACACTATATCAACTAATTTTGCTGGGGACCCCCTGGAACCCCCCCCCCCCCCCCCCCACTCAAGGACCCCTGGGGGTCCTCAGACCCCACTTTGAGAACCACTGATGTAAACAACACAGGTGATGTAATACAGCCTTGAGGTGCTCCAACATTAGTCCTGATCAGAGAGGAAAGTGATTCATTTATCTTTACTATCTGTGTTCTGTTTGTGAGACAATAATTATACCATAAATGAGGTTAGAATCAGAGTGAATTCATCCTTTATATTAGTCTCTATCTAGAACTACTGTCCAATCCTACATCACCAACTGTAACTACTGTATCTACTGTATCTACTGTATCTACTGTATCTACTGTATCTACTGTAACTACTGTATCTACTGTATCTACTGTAACTACTGTAGCTACTGTAACTACTGTAACTACTGTATCTACTGTAACTACTGTAACTACTGTATCTACTGTATCTACTGTAACTACTGTAGGTGCAGAAGAACTGTCAGGTTTCAGCTCAGAGAACATGATGAAGTGATGTGAATGTGGAACGTCTGAGTCTGACAGCAGATATCCTCACAGGGTGGGGGGGGGGTATTTATCACTTTTATTGAAGCCCAAAACATAAGAGATATTAATTAAACACTGGAAGACCTCAGAGAGGAGACACAACACAACACAACACAACACAACACAATTTAGCAGTGGTGTAAAGTAACTATGTACATTTACTCAAGTACTGTACTTAAGTACAATTTTGAGATACTTTTACTTTACTGGAGTATTTACAATTGTCTATACTTTTACTTCTACTCCACTACATCTCAGAGGCAAATATTGTACTTTTACTCCACTACAATTATTTGAAAACTTTAGTTACTATTTACTTTGCAGATATAAATTATTACATTATAAAACACACATTAACCACTTCAGCCCTATTTTATACCTAGGCTATATGAAAATAGAAGATCTATAAGCTCACAGATTGTAGATTGTCTATTTTCAAACATTTTAGTACTTTTACTTTTGGTACTTTAAGTTCATTTTGATACCAATACTTTTGTACTTTTACTGAAGTACATCTTTAATTCCGGACTTTTACTTGTAACAGGATACTTCTACATTGCAGTATTGATACTTTTACTTAAGTAAAACTTTACAGTAATCAGGTAAACACAAGGTAATACATCTAATGTATAGAAATATTAATCTAGGATCATAGGTAAACCATGAACCTATCATCACTCTAAACAGTAGCATATAAATAAATATAAAATCTGTACATTGAAACTATACACACTATAGGATACCAGATCTACAAATGAACCTGCCATCTGTCTATATAACATGCTATCTAAATCCTTGGTTCTCAAAGTGGGGTCCGGGGACCCCCAGGGGTCCATGGAGGGGTACCAGGGGGTCCCCAGCAAAATGTGTTAATATAGTGTCACAATCATTTTAACCACTTTAACCATGTTTTATAGTTTGGCTATTCAAAAATAGCAGATCTACAAGCTCATAGCGCGGCACCGAGTGCCGCGCTATGAGCTTGTAGATCTGCTATTTTTTAAAAAACCCTGGCACAAAATATTTTTGAGATGGGGGTCTGCAGCCAAATACATATCATTTTGGGGGTCCTTGACATGAAAAAGTTTGAGAACCACTGTTTTAAACAATGGTCATTACTTGTTTACTCACTTTAATGAGGAATTACCAAGTTACTAAATATATCAATGTAAGTTACATGCTTTAACTTAGTTCCCTGTTCTTACTGACATCCTGTTAATGTCTGGAGAACTACATAGATAGAAGATCTCTCAGTTTACTTCCTTCACAGTGAACTGTGACTGATCTGTTTTGATCATCTCTGATTTTACATGTAATCTGTCATTACAGACTTGTTGGCTGTGACCTCAAGAAGGAACACATTGAAGTTGTGGCTTCAGCTCTCAGTTCTAATCCATCCCATCTACGCCACCTGGATTTAAGTTCTAACGGACTGGACCTGGACCTGCTGGAAGCTGCACTGAAGAGCCCACACTGTAGATTGGAGACTCTAAGGTCAGATGAATTTACATGAATTATTTTCATCAGTGAATTACAGTATAATATTATAATATGAATACTGTGTTGATACTTCTTTTGATTATTGTGAATAAGGTTGACATAGTAACACATTGACTAGAATAATGATAAGGTACAGTGACTATAGTATGTACATGTTACAATTACAATTAACACTTACATGCATTCACCCACAATCACTGCAATTTGTATTTTTACATGTTGAGCCTCTGACACTTAAACTGATTGAAACCTTTATTTATTCTCAAAGAGCTTTGAGGTTTACCCTCATTTACAATGCTGCTGACATTACACACACAATTATAGATATATACAGATATAAAACACAGAAACAACACAATAAGACCATAACAGAAAACTAGTAAGTTAAAAACAGCTACATAGTGAGGTAGGGAGATTTTAGAGCAGGTTATTAGATTAAAAAGTAAAAGTATTAATACCACTAAGTGCAGGGGTTGACACTAACGCCTGCCCGACTGCCCGGGGCAGGTAAATAAAACTTGCGGGCAGGTGGAGTTAGCTTTCAGCCTGCCCTACCGGGCAAGTGCACGTTTGAGTGGCAGTGGGGACGCAACCATCTTTAGTTCACTATAAACACAACATGAAATCACGATCAGTCACGATCAGAGACCTCAAAAACTATAAGAGTGAGGACTTAGATCACAGGCTAGAGGAACAGGACTGGTCCGACGTACTAAACAGCACACAGGTAGACGAATCTTGGCTTGGTTTCAAAACCAAATTCATTCAAATTTTGGACAGTGTGGCTCCCATGAAAACCATCAGGGTCAAAACCCGCTCGGTACCATGGATGAATTCGGACATCCTTACTGCCATGAAAGTCAGAAACAAAAAGTGTTCTGAGTTTCATAAAGGTAGGATCAAACTCGCCAAATATTTTAACAAAGGTCTCGAATCCCACGTAGCTAAACTTGAAAAAGAAAAAAACAAGCTAAGAAACAAGGTTAATGGCATGCTCCTATTAGCAGAAAAAAGCTTCCTCGATGACAAAATTGAGGAAAATCAAAGCAAACCACGAGAGCTTTGGAAGCTATTCAACAACCTACTAGGCTGCAGCAAGAAATTGAAAACCAGGTTTACAAACATAAGCCTCAAGGTGAATGACACTCTCACCACATCCAAACATGAAGTGAGTAATATCCTCAACATATTCTTCACGACCATAACCTCAGATTTGGTTGAAAAACTACCCCCTCACTCTGGGTGCTATGGTGAAGAGTATGTTCCTTTTACGAAAAACAGGGTGTACGCAAAGATGATTTTAAACTCTCTCCTGTGAAAACAGAAGAGGTGTTTAAAAAATTGAGTGCTCTTCATCAACACAGCCACAGGCCTCGACAATATCCCCGCCAAATTTCTAAAAGACTCAGCCGCCTCCATTGCTCCAATCATTACCCACATAATAAACCTCTCCATCATACAGGGACGGGTCCCTAACGATTTAAAAAAAGCAAGGGTGACCCCTCTGTACAAAAAAGGAAACAAATTAGACCCTGGCAACTACCGCCCTATTTCTATTCTTAGCTCCATCTCGAAAGTCATGGAAAAAATAGTCTATGAACAGGTCGATAAGTATCTTGCTGTCGGGTGGAAACCTCCTTAAAAAAAAGAAAAGAAAATAAAATTGTGAAAATAGCTGATCTACAAGCTCACAATGCATTGTATCTCGACACGTTGGGAGCTTGTAGATCTGCTGTTTTACTCTTATAGTGCGACACTCTTGAATAAAGAAGTAGGGCATTTATGAACAAACATATTTTTCCATATTACAAAACCATTGAAATATGGAAATACAAGGTTTCTGCCCGACAACGACAATATATGATTTTCATCATTTGCATTTATCCATCAAAACATTGTTCATGTTTATTTGTATGGACTTCAAAATGGTCTGTGGAATGTAAAATAAGGGCACTGTTGGCCTCTAATATGCCGTTTTAACTGTTGCTACACTTAAAAATATAAAATAACAAGTGTTAACCCATTGTCATATTCAAAGCTATTTAGATATTTGGCATAAATATTGAGGTATGAAATGTTTTATCGTGCGGCCCCATAATTCATAAGTAGAAAGTAAGACATGTGTTGAATTGAACAGTAATTCTAATTTTACCATCCTTTTATAAAGGACGATTTACTTTTCGGGCAAGTGGGCAAGACCTGTGGGCAAGTAGAACATGACCTGCACTTGCCCGACGGGCAAGTGCCTCTGAGACCTTAGTGTCAACCCCTGCACTATACAGTAATACTCCTAATCCTAAACTAGTAAAAGTACTGCATTAAACATTTTACTACTAGTAAAAGTACCAAAGTATTGGTACCAAAAATAAGAGCATTGAGGTTTACCCTCATTTACAATGCTGCTGACATTACACACACACACACACACACACACACACACACACACACACACACACACACACACACACACACACACACACACACACACACACACACTAATCAACTATTAAGACTCATACAGATATAAAACACAGAAACAACACAATAAGACCAGAACAGAAAAAGTTAAAACAGTTACATAGTGAGGTAGAGAGATGTAAGAGCAGGTTATTAAATAAAGGATGTTGGGTCATTAATGTTTCTCATGAGTTGTAGATTGTTCCATGAAATAAGAACATTTTAGCAGAAAGCAGATTTTCTCAGTTCAATCTCAAGTGTAAAGGCGGTTACACACCGGCGAATATGCGAATATACGCAAAATTCGGACTCGTTCCGAATAATTAAAAGACGTTTTTTTCGCTCCGCAAAACTGGTGTGGAAGCTTGCATTGACTTTATAAGGTTTTTTTTAAAAACGCACTATTCGCATGAAAAAAATCGCCCCGGTGTGTAAGGACCTTAAGCCTGTTGTTTGAGTGGATTCACATTTATATTCAGACACAGAGTAAGATGTGTCTGTCTGTCAGTGGTGGACTGAATATTCTGATGTTTTACTAAGTAAAAGTATCAATACCACAATACAGTAATACATTAATACATTAATACAGTAATACAGTAATACAGTAATACAGTAATGCAGTAATACTAAACTAGTAAAATTCCTGCTTTAAACATTTTACTTAAGTAAATGTAGGAGCCGTTTCATTTGATTTAATGTTTTTGACTAAATGGCGCCCCCACTGGTCCCCTTGGAAAATGGCACCATGGTTCTCTATTAATCTATTAACAGCTGTGTAGCAGAAACACACACACACACACACACACACACACACACACACACACACACACACACACACACACACACACAGCGCAGATGATGAATGAAAGACTTTGTTTAGAATCATTTTTGAGTTTTGATTTGAACCTTTATGCTGCATCTGTTTGTTTTGAAACCCTTTTAGTTAAAGTCTGGAGCTTGTTCTTGTTTTGTTTGTTTTGATCTGTTCATCTGTTGTCAACCTGTTGATGTTTACATTTTTTTTGTTTTGTTTTTTTCATTCAGACTGATTAACTGCTTGTTGTCAGAGAGATGGTGTGAAGTTCTGGCCTCGGCTCTCAGCTCCAATCCTTCCCATCTGAGAGAATTAGACGTGAGTTGGAACAGAATTCTGGATTCTGGAATTGAACTTCTCTGCGTTGGAGTGAAGAGTCCACATTGTCACCTGCAGACCCTGAGGTAAATAATGTTTTCTTTTCTGTGTGGATCTGTACTTCATGAACACCAACAGCAGTTTGTTAAAGTGTTTATTTCTCTGCAGGTTGTCAGGCTGTGGGATCACAGAGGAAGGCTGTTCTTCTCTGGCTTCAGCTGTGGCCCTCAACCCCTCCCATCTGAAGCATGTGGACCTCAGCTGTAACCACCCAGGAGGAGATGCTGTACAGACACTGCTCTCAGCTGGACTAGAGCCTGTCAAGTGAGTAGATTTAGACTGCGTCCATGTTGGTTAGTGCAGCCATTCCCTTGTTTCATGTTCCAGTGTCTAGGCAGGTACTTCATGCTTTGTATTTATATATATTTAGTTAATACTATATACTCAACAAATGAATAATGATAGATTTATGCCTCCTATATGTAATTGAATCGTCCAATTATTGAAAATATACAGTATATTATAACATAATACTTCACATTGTAAGCTGTCATTTGATTAATTTAACCTATTATAGAGTCAGTGTTTTAATCACATGAGCTATATTCAGGGTGTGTCATAATAGTCAAGCATTCATCAAACATTGTGAAAATAGCAGATCTACAAGCTTGTATATTGGCTGTTCTGTAGGGCAGTTGAGTGGAAAAATGAGGTGACAAGTATAGAGCCCTGTGGGACCCCTGTCAGTGAAGTATACAGGGTATAATATACTGTAAATGATAAATCTACATCAGTGTGAAACATTAAAAGATGAACAGCTGCTCTCACTTTAGTTTGACAACAACTAGTCCATACCCAGAGATGTGTGTTCCTCTGACTCCATCTGTACACACACACACACACACACACATACACATACACACACACACACACACACACACACACACACACACACACACACACACACACACACACACACACACACACATACACACACACACACACACACACACACACACACACACACACACACACACACACACACACACACACACACATACACATACACATACACATACACACACACTCACAGAGACAAAACTGAGACAAAACTGACCACACTTTGGAAGCCAACTTTAGCCAATGAGTGGAAAATCGGACAGATCTGTGTTGATCACATGACTATAGAGATACTTTGTAGCGATTTGCATGACGTTTGGATAAAATCTGTAGGAGTAAATGGGTTTTGCACAAATCGGCCTCCTGGTGGCGCTATAACAGGCCCATTTGAAACATTTGGGGCAGAGGTTCTGAATTGGCATCCAATGGTGCCGGAGATTAGCTGTCCACAGATGGACACACACACGGACGGACGGACGGACGGACGGACAGGGGGTAAAACATAGGCTACTCTCGCCATGCCTTTCGGCCTGGCGGAGACCATAACAAATCACGTTGTATAATTAAGGCCTCCTCATATCAGCTCTGCTATAGAAAATAAAGGGGAAATCAAACTTATTTTAGGAAAGGTTTTTAGATGTGATTTCAATTATTCTAACATTCTATGGAAACATAAATGTTTCAACTGATTTACACAGACGCTGTAGCAGTTTGATTCAACATGACAAACCATCCAAGATGTCCTGGATTTAACATTTTAAAATGTGTTCTGTTTGATTTAATGTTGTTCTTTGATCTGCTTTGTTGCTGTTTTTAACATGTTCTGTAAAGCACGTTGTAACTTTGTTTGGAAAAGCTCTATACAAATAAATACATTATCATTACTTCCTACAGTGTGAATCATGGAGGAGAACACTGGATAGAACACTGGATTAATCCTCAACTCCTTGCCAGATGTGAGTGTCTGTCTGTCTGTCTGTCTGTCTGTCTGTCTGTCTGTGTCTAACATGCCTGTCTGTCTGTC
>NC_137622.1:45302926-45420426 GCF_963280865.1 Gymnoscopelus braueri
ACAGACAGTTTACCTGTGTTGTTTCCTGTGGATAAAGGGTTAAATACAGACAGTTTACCTGTGTTGTTTCCTGTGGATAACAGCAGGGAAATAGATCGGTCTAAATTAACCAATAAAGATCTGGATAAATATTTGAATCATTCTGATGCCTTGCTGGGTAATATTAAAGTTCCAAAAGATGTGGTTATTATGTGTCGGGATATGAAGTGCAAAGAACCCACAACACTGTAATGTATTGTGTTCCCTGTATGAATCTATTGTGGAGTCTCTGTGTATCTCCAGCAGGACTCTCTACAAACATAGTGTATAATGTTAAGCCAGGGTGGAATGACCATGTTGAAGAGCTCCATGCAGAGGATAGAAAGGCTTTTAACATATGGGCGGAGTCAGGCAAAGGTAGACATGGACTTCTGTTTGAAAAGAAAAAAACACACTAATGCTTTATTTTAAATATGCCCTTTGTTTTATCAAAATAAATAAAAACACTATGAGGTCAGATTCTCTGGCGAGGAAGTTGCATAAGAATAATGTAAATGATTTCTGGAAGGAGATAAAAAATATATAAATCATTGTAAAACATGTCTTCCATCAAACATAGATGGTGTGAGTGGTTCTGATGCAATCTCACAGTTATGGCAGAATCAGTATTTTGAACTGTTTCACTGTGTGAAAAGTAACCTGTTTGTAGTGGATCAGGTAGATTTCAATGATGATGTGATTGTCACTCCTGGTGAGTGAGATCCATGAAGATATTCTGAAGCTCTGAATTGAATTCTAACATTTTTCTAAAGTATATATAAAAATAAAAATAAATAAAGAAAATCGAAAAATTCCATACATAAATTTTAAAAAATGTTTAAGAAGTAGTGAAACTAGCAGATCCACAAGCTCACAACGCGGCGCGAAGCGATGCATTGTGAGCTTGTAGATCTGCTATTTTCACTAGTTTGGCTCCCGTCTATTATCTATCTATCTATTTTCTTTTATTTGTTTTGCTTTATTGTTAAATTATTTGCACTTTTTCTGTAATTGTATTCTTGCTCTGTAAAGCAATTTGAGCTGCATTTCATGTCATGAAAGCTGACTATGCAAATAATGCGTATTATTATTATTATTATTATTATAAGATTTCTCTGAGCTAAAAAGTTTGGGAACTAATACTAGAGTTGTCTCTAGTGACTCTAGTGACTCTAGTGTCTCTAGTGAATCTAGTCTAGTTATTCTCTAGTAACCGCACCAGTCTTACTAAAATACCCTTTTCCTCCGAGGTGGAAAGACTGGTGATGCGAGGTTACCCTTTTACTACACTTCCCATGATGCATTGCGGCCGGTTCACGGACCAACAACATCTGGGTTCAGAGTTGAGGAGCGGTACAGTGAGACATGCGTGCAGATTCAGAATGTGTTTTACAGTAGTAATAATAACAGCTTTTAACAGTGATTTATACATCTTTTTAATGTATTGATCCATGATGTCTGTGAACAATAAGTTAATGTTTTTAATCCATAAACATCTGAAGGACAACGGTTTCCACCAGGCTGCACAGAAAGTCACCAAACAGCACGAGACTCTGGTAACAAAGTATCAACTTTATATCCATCAACTCTTTGATCATTCATTTAGTGCATGCTGCTCTTTATACAAAGACTTTCTGCAGGGCTTGCAGATCTGATCTGCGATTATTGCAGATCTACAATGCTTTATTCTATGTTGTATTAATCTGCAGGCAATGCTTGCAGATCTGCTATTTTCTTATCTTCGCAGAGCGACAGCAGGCGTTGTGGTTCATATTATGCAACAGGTTTAGCCTTTAGATCAAGACTATCATAGATGTATTTTAAAGAGTCTGACTTTTACTTTCGTATCTACGAGAGTCTTAGCTCCACCCCCCCAGTTTGTCCTGGAATGTCACCAGTAAAGCCCGTATTTCTCCAAACATGTACAAATGATAAATATAAGGTGTTTACCCGCTTGGCCCAAATGTTAACTAGGTGTCTGGAGTGTTTGTGTAATGTATTAATCCATATTATTCAATAAAGAAGTGTTTTAATCCCGTCTATGGCCGATTCCAAATGGTCGGTAGCGACGGGGCGCATCCGGTGAAAGCCGGAATTACACTAAATGTAAACAGGAAGTAAACGAGGGGAGGGAATGGCGTTTGGCCACAGACAGGATTGAAACACTTATTTATTGAATAATATGGACTAATACATTATACAAATACTCCGGACACCTAGTTAACATTTGCGGCAAGCGGGTAAACACCTTATATTTATCATTTGTACATGTTTGGAGAAATACGGGCTTTACTGTAGATCCGACCGAACCTCTCCCTCCGCAGAGGTTCCGTAGGGGCTAGCTTTACTGGTGACATTCCAGGCAAACTGGGGGGGTGGAGCTAAGACTCTCGTAGATATAAAAATGTCAAAAAGATCAAATACATCTACGATAGTCTTGATCTGAAGTATATTGCAGATCTACAATGCTTTGTTCTATGTTGTGATAATATGCAAGCAATGCTTGCAGATCTGCTATTGTCGCTGAGCGACACCTGCTGCTTACTATTTTTCGCTGAGTGACTGATAGGCGTGTGTGTGTGTGTGTTTGTGTGTGTGTGTGTGTGTGTGTGTGTGTGTGTGTGTGTGTGTGTGTGTGTGTGTGTGTGTGTGTGTGTGTGTGTGTGTGTGTGTGTGTGTGTGTGTGTGTGTGTGTGTGTGTGTGTGTGTGTGTGTGTGTGTGTGTGTGTTTGAATCGTTTTATATTGTTTAGCTTTATGATTTGAAGGACCCACCATAACTCTGAGAGTGTACAAAGGGAACCAAATGGACCCTAATGTGTACACTCAGAGTTACAGACCTGTAAGGGTCCATTTGGTTCCATGTGTACACTCTCAAAGTTACAGACCTGTAAGGGTCCATTTGGTTCCATGTGTACACTCTCAGAGTTACAGACCTGTAAGGGTCCATTTGGTTCCATGTGTACACTCTCAGAGTTACAGACCTGTAAGGGTCCATTTGGTTCCATGTGTACACTCTCAGAGTTACAGACCTGTAAGGGTCCATTTGGTTCCATGTGTACACTCTCAAAGTTACAGACCTGTAAGGGTCCATTTGGTTCCATGTGTACACTCTCAAAGTTACAGACCTGTAAGGGTCCATTTGGTTCCATGTGTACACTCTCAGAGTTACAGACCTGTAAGGGTCCATTTGGTTCCATGTGTACACTCTGAGAGTTACAGACGTGTAAGGGTCCATTTGGTTCCATTTGTACACTCTCAAAGTTACAGACCTGTAAGGGTCCATTTGGTTCCATGTGTACACTCTCAGAGTTACAGACCTGTAAGGGTCTATTTGGTTCCATGTGTACACTCTCAGAGTTACACACCTGTAAGGGTCCATTTGGTTCCATGTGTACACTCTCAGAGTTACACACCTGTAAGGGTCCATTTGGTTCCATTTGTTACACTCTCAGAGTTACAGACCTGTAAGGGTCCATTTGGTTCCATGTGTACACTCTCAGAGTTACAGATCTGTAAGGGTCCATTTGGTTCCATGTGTACACTCTCAGAGTTACAGACCTGTAAGGGTCCATTTGGTTCCATGTGTACACTCTCAGAGTTACAGACCTGTAAGGGTCCATTTGGTTCCATGTGTATACTCTCAGAGTTACAGACCTGTAAGGGTCCATTTGGTTCCATTTGTACACTCTCAGAGTTACAGATCTGTAAGGGTCCATTTGGTTCCATTTGTTACAATCTCAGTGTTACAGACCTGTTTATGTTCTTAGAGCACATTTCAACAAGACATTATTACAACACCTGAGCAATTCAAAGTAATTTGCATTAAACATTAAGAAAGTGCAAAAACTAATAAATTAGAAGAACATTTGAATTCAATAAAATTCTATATAAAAATAACAGTTAACCAGAGAACAGTCTCAGACTGAAACATGTCTTTTAATATTTTAGGTTTTGTCACGTTGTTAGAACTTATAGTAACACTGACATATAACTTTTGTTCTATTGTTTTTATTATATTTCTTTAGGAGGAACCAGCTGCGTCCACATCGTTACTGGAAATATATACTTCATGGTTACAGTGAGTATGACATTATTAATATCTATACTTCATGGTTACAGTGAGTATGACATTATTAATATCTATACTTCATGGTTACAGTGAGTATGACATTATTAATATCTATACTTCATGGTTACAGTGAGTATGACATTATTAATATCTATACTTCATGGTTACAGTGAGTATGACATTATTAATATCTATACTTCATGGTTACAGTGAGTATGACATTATTAATATCTATACTTCATGGTTACAGTGAGTATGAGTTTTATTCAATTTAGACCTGAGGCCCATTCAACCTATGTTGATATATATATATCATTGCTGTCTTTATAGGAATCAAGCCCTTAGATTGGACCTCAATGATCATTTTGATTAAAAGTACAAAATGTTTATGTATTTATTTCTGTGTGTTTTATCTCTCTCAGTAAGCCTGAACATGTGGAGGCGGATCCAGACAGCAGCACAGCGAGCTCTGATTCTGAAGCTACTCCACCAGCAGCTGTTATTAATGGACCTGGTAATGACATAGATATCATATTCTATGCCAAAAACACAATTAAATCGTTATTTATGACAATTAATCGTCAACTAAAATGTCATGACCGTGACAACCCTATTATTATATGTGTCTAATATCAAATAGTGTTATTCCTTTACTCCTCCAGAAAAACCTGATTATGTGCTCGCATAATTTACCACATAATCAGCTGAATGGCGCAGATTATGCGGGGGTATATATTTTTTCAAAAACAATAGCAATAATCTCATATTTCCGTGCTAAATATGTGGCGTTCACTTGATTTCACAATCCCCGCATTTACACATGTGTGGACCCCACTGTGAGAACCATGTGTGGACCCCACTGTGAGAACCATGTGTGGACCCCACTGTGAGAACCATGTGTGGACCCCACTGTGAGAACCAATACCATAGGGTGTAGGAAAATCACCTTTTTTTTTCACACATATTTGCTCGCATATTTTCATTTTAGCAAATTCCCTCAATTTCACTGCATAAATTCTCATAAAACCCTGCATATTCCATCGCATAATCAAGGATTTTTGCCCGTGTCTTTCTGGAGGGTCTATTTACTGCTGATAGTGGTCATGCATACTGTACATACCATACATACTGAATGTTTAGATAGCAGCTTATTTAGTCAGATACTAGGTTCATTGTTTACCTGATATCCTATAGTTTAGATGTACAAATTATTATTTTGATTTTATATTGTTTAGACTGAGTCTAGGTTCATGGTTTACCTGTGATCCTATAGTTTACTGAGACACTACACTGTCTCTACATTTTATGTATGTGTTTACTGTAAGTTATATTATATTATATATACATTCTGTGTATGTGTTTACCTTGTTTACTGTAAGTCACTCTGGATAAAGAGAGTCTGATAAATGACTACATTGTAAATTGTCTCATAATGTTTTATGTTCAGTTTCCCAGGGTCAAAGTTCAGAGAGCGACGACGAGAGCCAGAGTCTCCTCCCACAGGTTAGTCTCCTCCCACAGGTTAGACTCCTCCCACAGGTTTGTCTCCTCCACAGGCACGTGCACACATAAGCTGAATTCCAATACCCAAAATCTCGGCCACTCGCTCACTCCCACTCGGTCACTCCCACTCGCTCACTGTCTCCCACTCGCTCACTCCCACTCGGTCACTCCCACTCGCTCACTCCCACTCGCTCACTCCAGATTGACCCGGAAATAGTCTGGGCTCAATTGTTAATTTGCTTTTTGGAGGAGGCGAGAGGAGGCGAGTGGAGGCGAGTGGAGGAGGCGAGTCGGCTCTCCGTGTCGAGTGTACATGAAGTGTAGACTCGACCACTCTTCACAGCTCCTCGCGGAAGACTTCCGCACATGGAGGTATAATATAACTAGAGGGCGGATTGCCCCGCCCCCAGCTATCATTTCAATGAATGTGCTCAGTGGCGTTTTGAAGCACCCGGAAGTAAGAATAGGAATATATGAATATATATTATATAATATGAACCAATGGAATCGCTCCATGCGTCGTGACGCGTCGTGAGCATGCGCACAAAACGGGAGACGCACGCGCAGTAGCATTTAAGTGCATTCTCAGATTTGACCACCAGGCTTGGCCGCTTCAGTGTTCTACCGTAGTTCTGGGGGCTTGCTTCCGCATCACGTGTACATGTTTTTTTTGTTTTTTTCCCCTTCTCCCGTGACGTTTACGTGGTCCTCCTCCACATGTGGCCACACACACACACTGCTTGAAACCCGAAACCACGCCGAAAACACCATTTTGAAATTCCCTCTCCAAATCCCTCTGCACGTCCCTTTTACACAAGTAAAATGTTTGAATACAGGACTTTGACTTGTTTTATATTGTGTTGATACTTGTTCCATCTGATCTCACAGACTACTCCTACCTCTGTTTTATATTGTGTTGATACTTGTTCTATCTGATCTCACAGACTACTCCTACCTCTGTTTTATATTGTGTTGATACTTGTTCTATCTGATCTCACAGACTACTCCTACCTCTGTTTTATATTGTGGTGTTGATACTTGTTCTATCTGATCTCACAGACTACTCCTACCTCTGTTTTATATTGTGTTGATACTTGTTCTATCTGATCTCACAGACTACTCCTACCTCTGTTTTATATTGTGGTGTTGATACTTGTTCTATCTGATCTCACAGACTACTCCTACCGCTGCCACCAGAGCCAAGCCTCTCAAAGGCATCCTGAAACCATGCACCACTCAGACAGTAGGTGGCAGTGTTACACCTCAATGTCAACGCAGCAGCTGTTAGTTCATGTTGTAGCGGGTGGTTCTCAACCAGTGGTCCGGGGACCACCGGTGGTCCTTGAGGGGGTTCCAAGTGGTCCCCAGCTAAATGATGGAGAGTTAGTAACCAAATGGACCCTTATAGATCTTTAACTCTTGAGAGTGTAAAATGAAACCAAATGGACCCTTACGGGTCCATTTGGTTTCATTTTACACTCTCAAGAGTTAAATTATTGTAAAACATCTGCATTACTTCATTTAAAAGAAGTAACACAATTAGAGAATGTAGAAGAATTGTTATTTTGATCAACGTTTGCCTGTTATCTCTCCAACATTAATACAGTATTAATACAGTATGGATGGACTTGTGGACAAAATCTTATCCAACGATAACAAATCACCCAAGTCTTGGGTCTGAGAGTCTAAATGTCATCAAACGGTGGTTCTGTGACTCAAATGCCTAATAAATAATGGACCTTGATATGAAAAGGTTTGAAATCCACTGTATTATAGAATACCGGTTGTGCTGGTGGGGAAATATATTCCTATTATAGGCTACTGTATTACTTACAATTCATAACTTTGTATTTAGTGAGTAAAACATTTTGACCAATCTGTATGCTGGAATAATACCATAACTTAACAAATGGTGGTGGTTGTAATCTGTCTTCCTGCTCTTCTGTTGTGAGACATTTAGATGATGTGAAAATGTTGGACAGTATTTATCTATAATTAATGACAGGTTGTAAAGGGCTTCAGAGCAACGTAACAACATTTATCCTGGTTTCATTCTTCCTCTCAGAGACCAACAGCAGTGCTGAGTGTTGCTTCATCTAAGACGGCAGCAGCCAATCAGAGGTCCAGAGACATGGCCTCATCAGACACTGAAGATGGACTTTCACCCATCGTCACCTCCACCCCCTCTGCCCCCTCTGCCCCCTCCACCCCCTCTGCCCCCTCTGCCCCCTCCACCCCCTCCAAGAAGGGTGCAGCGTCCAAGCCCCGGACCCCCAAAGCAAAGCTGCAGACCCCCAAAGCAGAGCCTCAGACCCCCAAAACAAAGCCCCAGACCCCCAAACTTAAGCCCCAGACCCCCAAACTGAAGCCCCCTGCAACTGCCACCACTGAAGACTCCAGTGACTCTGCGTCTGACAGTGAAGAGGAGGTAAGTTAGACATTCTTTTATTCTTATTTTAGTCCATTCTACACTCAGTGTTTTATAAACCTAATGTATGATATGATATGACATATGATATGATATGATATGATATGATATGATATATGATATATGATATATGATATGATATGATGTGATATGTGATATGTGATATGATGTGATATGTGATATGATATATGACATATGATATGATATGATATGATATGATATATGATATATGATATATGATATGATATGATATGATATGATGTGATATGTGATATGTGATATGATGTGATATGATATATGATATATGATATATGATATATGATATGATATGATGTGATATCATATATGTGATATGATATGTGATATGATATGATATGATATGAATGTCCGCTGTGTCTTAGGCGAGATTATTAACTCCTAAAGCCACGCCCTCCACGCCCCCAAAACCCAAGGAGGCCGGCAGACAGACGAGCACCCAGAGCACCCAGAGCACCCAGAGCACCCAGAGCACCCAAACCCCCCCGAGAAATAATGTCAACGCAGACGGAGCCAAGAAGAAAAGTCCAGCCAAGGTATGATTTGACACGTTGAGGTGGTTTCACATCCAGAGCGGTCCTAACCTGACTCCTCCAGTGAGTGGGTTCTGCAACTTTGTTGAGTTTGTCTGTACTCCAAGCAGCAACACTGCCCCCCCATGGAGAGATGCCACGTTTGTCCCTTCAGGATAAGACCAGTGAAGCTGGTGTTCCGTTATGCAGAGTGACAGCATGATATGGTGTCAGCCCTGATGGAAGAAGCTTTGCTTCACACTTGTTTCACAACTTAACTTCCATCTGGTATCTCGGTAGCCCAACCGCTGAAGCTTTTTTTCAAGCTACTTGGCAGGTGACCGTCTGTCTATCACCGTCTGGGCGCGCCAACTCCAACCAATCATATTGACGCGTCGACATGACGTATAGACCCCTGAACAGACAGCGTCACACTGGCTCCAAACGTCACACTGGCTCCAAACGTCACACTGGCTCCAAATGTAATCCAATCATATCAGGTCTCGCTGAGACGCGCCTCTATCCACATGTTTCTTGGCTGTGTGTTTTCCACTTCCTGTCGGATTTCATTGGATATCATTAGTCATCTGACCAGTTTCATTGGATTTCATTGGATCAAAAGACAGGAAGTGGAACACAGTGAAAAGCCTAGGAAACAGGTGGATAGCCAACACACAAGAGGGGGTTGGGGTTAGAGGTTAGAGGGGGTTAGAGGTTAGAGGGGGTTAGAGGTTAGAGGGGGTTGGGGTGTGCTGAAACCAGCGCACCCCAAACAATAGTTTGGGAATTGATTGCGTGAAACAATCACCTGTGCGTCCAGTCTCAATGTTGGTAAACAAATAATTGGTCTATTGTAGCTGCACCAGCAGAAACTGCAGGTGCAGCTACAGCTTCAGAAGCTTCAGTTCTTTTTGTATGCTATTAAACCAGGACGAACAGTGAATGAACTACATTGCAACAGGCGCATTTCTCGATGGCGTCACACCCGGTCTCGCCAAGAAATCGCTGATTGGTTCGACCGGCCGAGGGCCGGTTTAAACTCAATAGCGCCCCATCTGGAGGGAGTCAGTTTAGGAGTGTCCTGTCCTCCTTGTCTTTTGAAATGTGCCGAGAAGAAAACTCCCACAGCACTGAATAAATGTCCTTTCACCTCCCAGACATGTTTCACCCTAATCTAGTGTTCCACCCGTTAGGTTGAAACCGTCCACGTTGACACTATTTACACCATTATTACACATTTAAGTTGACCATTAATTGTCACAGAAATAATTGTGATTTACGATTTAATTGTGTTTTTGGCCGTTGAACATTGGAACATAAATGAATACACATTACATTTCTGTTTGCCTTTGTTATCAAATATTGCACAGGTCAGATATGACAAATACTGAAATATACAAAGATATCATTTTATACTAATTCTTTTTTTTTAAGTAGCGGAAATAGTTGATCTACAAGTAGTACTTGTAGATCAACTATTTCTGCTTTTTTTTTTTTATCTTGTAGCTTGTAGATCAACTATTTCTGCTTTTTTTTTTATATTTGAAAATTAATGAAAAATGTTCAACATGTAGACGATTATGACGATTATGCAAAAATAATTGCGATTATCTCAAATATTTAGCGATTAGTCGATGAAGTAATAATTGTGACAGGCCTAGCTGACACACTGGTTCAAAGGCCTTGTGATGTGATGTAACTCTTCCACTAAAGTTAAACTAAAACAAACTCTCTTTTCTCTTCATAATAGTCTGTGTCGACTAAAAGGAAGAAGTCAGAAGACAAACCCGCAAATCCTCCCGTCAAAGCCAAGAGAACAAAGAGACAAGGAAAAGAGGACGCGACTGCTCCCATGGCTGGGGCGGACGCTCCCACGGCTGGAGAGGACGCTCCCACGGCTGGAGAGGATGCTCCCACGGCTGGGGAGGGTGACTCGGACTCTGACAGCAGCCTAGATGTGGAGAAATGGAAGAAAATGGTTCTGGAATTAACAGGTAACAGAGAGAGAGAGAGATGTGCAAATATACTACATTTTATGTATGTTATTGTTTTTAACTCCTTGACTGCCAGAGTTAACACATCGAGTGCCATAAACGGTCCGGACCGTTTTTGAGGATCCAAACGAGAAGTGCCGAAAACGGTCCGGACCGTTTTTGACCCAATTCTATTTTTATACGAGTGGCCCACGTGGGGCGCTAAAACGAAACTTTGACATCACCCAAGGAGTTTCTGAGAAGAAGAGGCTGGATGTGGCTCCATGTCAAAAATCCTTCCGGTCGGCGTTTTCAATGTTATCTCCTTGACTAAAAGCTTAATATCTCCATTTCTTTTTAACGTGGTGGAAACGAGCCGTTTTCGATCGGCGATCACGCTGCAATGGAGGATCGCGTTGGAAATATTATTGTTCCAGGCGTTAGTCGGGACCCTCCGCCGTCTCGTACGCACGCTTTGTTTACATGCACTTCCGCGTCGGGGCTTCTACAGCACGAAACGTATAACGCAAGTGGATGGAAGAAATGCAGGCACTCAACGTATAATATTTTAATAAACCTCTGGCACCCAATGTGTTAATACATCGTCTATTGCTGCCCCTTGCCAGCTATTCAGAGCGTTTTTACCTTTGAAGAATCATTGAATATTATTCTTCACAACGATCCTCCTGCCGATCACTTTAAAAGACGTGTGCTGGGTCAGTGCTGGGTCAGTGCTGGGTCAGTGCTGGGTCAGGTCACCATGTTTAGTTTAACCCCGTGTTGTCTCTGTTCCATAGAGGTTGACATCCAGACCATGGAGACCCTCAGTGCTCTGGACCCCTCCGCCCCGCCCCCGGCCCCCCCGGCCCGCAAACCACGGGTCAGGAAACCCAGAGCCATAAAGACCACCTCTAAGACCCTCCAGACCCTCCAGACCCCCTCTGAGTCTGAGTCTGTGCAGAACCACAGCGTACCGGCAGAGACCGGCGGTGAGGCCACGGTGCCTCCAGCCACCAGTAAACCACCACGGGTCAGAAAACCCAGAGCTAAGACCCCCTCTAAGACCCCCTCTAAGACCCCCTCTAAGACCCTCCAGACCCTCCAGACCCTCCAGACCCCCCAGACCCTCCAGACCCTCCAGACCCCCTCTAAGACCCCCCAGACCCTCCAGACCCTCCAGACCCTCCAGACCCTCCAGACCCCCCAGACCCTCCAGACCCTCCAGACCCCCTCTAAGACCCTCCAGACCCTCCAGACCCTCCAGACCCCCTCTGAGTCTGAGTCTGTGCAGAACCACAGCGGCGTGCTGACGGAGGAGAACGCTGGAACACCGGCACCAGCACCAGCGGCCAGTAAACCCAGGTTAGGCCTTCACTATTAACACATAATAATCATCTAATAATCACAATTATTTGAGATAAACTGGCATTATATTTGCATAATTATCATAATCGTTTCCATGCTGTCGTTTCCATTTTATACTTTAACCCATTAAAGGAGTAGTTCACCAAAAAAAATGACTTATTTTCTATCAATGACCCCATGAAGCATTGAATTCATGGAGATTCTTTAGTTTTTGTCGCATTCCTGAGACAATAATTTGATGACCAGCAGAAAGACGCTAATGTCTCCACCGGTAGGAGACTCAAAGGAGTCACACCGCTGGTCATCAAATTATTGTCTCAGGGATGCGACAAAAACTAAAGAATCTCCATGAATTCAATGCTGTGTGCCGAGTGCCGTGCTACGAGCTTGTAGATCTGCTATTTTTTGAAAAACCTTGAAGATTTGTGCAAATCTTTGAATATATATATTTTTAAAGCGAACATTTGTAAAATATTTAGTTCCAGGGAGGGACCGCCCAGAAGCAAAGATTTGAGTTACTCAAAGATTTGCACAAAATTTCACGATTCTTCCAAAAAATAGCAGATCTACAATGGAAACAGCTAATCTCCAAGCTTACAAAGTGTCACATCGTCACGTTGTTAAGCTTGTAGATCAGCTATTTCCGCTATTTGTACTTTTTTTTTCAAGTATAAATGTATAAAATATGTCAGTAATTTCTTTGTATATTTAAGTTAGGTTTTGATTATGAAGCCTAAAGGCGGTTACACACCGGCGAATGTGCGAATATACGCAAAATTCGGACTCGTTCCGAATAATTAAAAGACGCTTTTTCGCTTCGCTTTTCCGCTTTTTCGCGCCATGTACGCTTGCATTGACTTTATAAGGTTTTTAAAAAAAGCGTATTATTCGCACGAAAAAATCGCCCCGGTGTGTAAGGACCCTAACAGGCCAAACAGAAATGTCATTTTTATTCATAATGTTATAACGTTCAATGACACAAAAACACATTAAATCATTTCAACGCAATTATTTTTGTGACAATGAATCATCAACTTAACATTGTGTTCATGGTGTTGACACACAGGAGGAGCAGGGCTAAGAAACAACCTGTCCCCTCCCCCACCCCTGAGCCCGGTGCCACGCCCGGACCAGAGGAAGCACCCACAGCACCCTCTGGCCCCCCACCCAGAAAACCCAGAGTCAGGAAACCCAGGGCCAAGAAGACTCCGTCCAACACAGACGAGACCCCCTCCTCTGTACTGCAGACCCCCTCCTCTGTACTGCAGACCCCCTCCTCTGTACTGCAGACCCCCTCCTCTGTACTGCAGACCCCCTCCTCTGTACTGCAGACCCCCTCCTCTGTACTGCAGACCCCCTCCTCTGTACTGCAGACCCCCGGTGAGACCTCAGTGTCCACAAAGACCTCTAAACCCAGGAAGAGTCGGGCTAAAAAGACTCCTGTAACTGAAGCAGCACCCGAAGCCCCCACACCCCCACCCTCTGCACCCTCCCTACCACCACCCACACCCTCTGCACCCTCCCTACCACCACCCACACCACCCCCACACGCCTCTAAACCCAGGAAGAGTCTGGCTAAAAAAGCCTCTGTGACTGTGACACCCGACACCCCCACCCCTGAAGCACCCACACTCTCTGCACCCTCCCTGCCCCCACCCACACCCTCTGCACCCTCCCTGCCCCCACCCACACCCTCTGCACCCTCCCTGCCCCCACCCACACCACCCCCAAACACCACCAAACCCAAGAGGAGTAGGGCTAAGAAAACCTCTGTGACTGTGACACCCGACGGCACCACTCCTGAGCCCGAAGTGGGGCCACCCACACCCTCCCTACCCCCACCCACACCCTCCCTGCCCCCACCTGCACCACCCACACCCTCTACACCTCCACCCAGTAAACCCAGAGTAAAAAAACCCAAGCCTCCGTCCGTAGCAGACGCCCCCCTCTCTGTACAGAGTCTACAGACCACCCTGATGACGGAGGAGAACGGTACGTCTGTCACTGTGTTCATTTTGTCCGCTGAAAGTATGACGAAACATGTCGGTCCACTAAGCTGTTTTACCCTGAGGAAAAAACTAAATAAAAGCAGATTTACAAGCTCGTGAAATGTGTGGCAGCTTGTAGATCTGCTATTTTTCGACACACAGCGAAGTATAAATCGGGCATTCTGACGATCGTCGACCATCAAGGCACCGCCACAATGAAACATTTGTCGACTAAATCCGCTGTAGATTTAGTCGACTAAAATCTTATGATATATAATTAGTCAATTAACCGTTTTTTGAAAAAAAGTATGTTGCTATAATATCAGTGGTTCTCAAAAATGATATGTAATTGGCCGTGGACCCCCATCTCAAAATATGTTGTTCCAGGGACCCCCCCAGAAGTTGTAACAGAGTTAAAAATGTTCGCTTTAAAACAAATATATATATATATTCAAAGATTTGCACACGTTTTCACGATTTAATTTTTTTTTGCAGATCTACAAGCTCATAGCGTGGCAAATGAATAGCCTAAAGAAATCTTAAAATGACACAAATGTGTTCCCGGTCTTAATGGGTTAAAAAAACTAAAAAATATCACTTAAACCACGTCAGAATTTTCTGTGATCTTTTTATTAGACAAAAAGGTAAGACAATACACCACGAGCATGACAGGACATACTGTAGGGCACAGCATAACCCAACATAACAATACAATACAATACAATAAAGACAGAAACACAAAAGAGAAAGACAAATCATAAAAGACTTCAAACCAAATACAGTTTATGATAATCATCACATTATTGCTGCTAACAACCTCTCTCCCATATAGAGCTCAGCCATGCCCTGCCTCCCAATTAGTATGACAGCTATCTGACATCCTCCGTCACTCCATTACACAAGACATTACGCCACTCATCCCCTATAGATGGCGCTAAGGGCATCCATGCTTCTACAAGTTCGGACAAGTTACCCCGTAGAACATGAGTCTCTCTAAGGGCATTAAACGTAATACTCTTTAAACCATAGTAGAACACATGAGAGTCTCTCTAAGCAACCCGATCGCCAGAGAACTACGTATGTATGTACGGATCCAGTGCACTTCATTCCGTGGATAGTCGCCTCGGAACCCCCAAATTGCGTGCATATGTACGGCGCTCCCTTTGTGACAAAACCATTTCGGAGGCGCGCAGTCACAGGCGAACTGTCACCCCGTGAAGGACCACCGAGGGAGCTAAGGCGACCAAGTTGCCGTCCTGAACGGTGTGACGTTCGCCTGTGCCTACTCAGCGCCGTTTGAGTTATGTACCGATAGGCACAGAATCGTAAATTTTGTTGTGGGGACTGCTCTGCTTCCGGGTTTTTCCGGGTTGCGACTGGTTACGCCCACCGTGGGACTCGCCGTACATATGCACGCAATTTCGGGGTTTCTAGGCGACTATCCACGGAATGAAGTGCACTCGTTCCGTGCAATGTTACGGTAATCTCTGGAGATCAGGCTGCTCTAAGAGCATTAAACGTAACACTCTTCAAACCATAATAGGACACTTGGAGGACTGTCATCCATCCATGTATTAAGGATTGACAACCGAGCAGCATAGAGCAAAGCTCTTACTAGATGTCGGTTTCCTTTTGTTAATATGATATTTATGTCTGCCCCTAGAACATAATAGAAAGGATTTAAGGGTATTTTAATTCCAATCAGTTTGAGGATTTCATTTTGAATGGAAACCAAGAAGGGTCTGATTTGTGGGCAAGTCCAAATCATATGAATATAAGTACCTTCTCCACTTTTACACCTAGGGCATAGGGGAGAGCATAGGGGTCATATTTGTATATATTTATTACTGGGGACACATGTAGCTTGTGTATTATTTTATATTGGGTTTCATAAGACTTATTAGAGCACGTTATTTTCTTTGCATTAATATGTTACGCCATACCCCCTCATCTATTTGTAGTTGAAAATGATTTTCCCAGAATACTTTACTGTTATTAGTTGATGCTTTTTCTACCTGGAAAAGACTCTCATAAAGAAAGCTGACAGTTTTTTGGGGGGGATAGTTGAAGCCTTTATTAGGATAGATTCTACATGGTTGGGAGGACGCGTGCTCAATCCAGTCCTATATTCTGGGACTGAATTAATGACTGAATTAATGACTGAATTAATGACTGAATTAATGACTGAATTAATGTACTGTAGCTCCTGAGTTGTAAATAGCAAGATTGCTGCAAGTAAAATTCAGACTCTAACTGTTGGAATGATTTTTGCACACCATCTTTCTAAAGTCCTACCTGGATAGTCTAAATACCTGCATCTTTACACAACCCAAAACCCACATCCAGACAGGATTGTGCAAAATCTGTTTTTTTTTGCTACCAAGCATGACATATGGTTCAGAATTGTCTGAATCTTCTGTCAAATTGAACATTTATTATGTTGGCAGGAACCTCCGTCCAGCTCCAAGCGGACAGGAAGGAGAAGACGGACGGCGTCGCTGAGGAAACAACGACGTCGGAACACAAGAAGAAGAAGAGGAAAAGGAAAACGGACGAAGAAGAAGAAGAAAGAACACAGGAGACGGAAAACCAGCCGGCGGAGGAGAAGAGCGAAGAGCAACCGAAGAAGAAGAAGAAAAAGAAGAAAACCGCTGAAGAAGAAGTATCTGTCAACGAATCGGTGAAGGAGGAGAAGAAGAAAAAGAAGAAGAAGAAGACAGCGGAGGAGGGGTCGGAGGTCGACGGCGAAAAGACGGAACCTGAAGACGAAACGAGAAAAGAGAAGAAGAGGAAAGAGAAAGGTAAGCGGAGCACTCTTGAAAGTGTGACTTTCAACTACCGATTTAGAAGACATTTGTAGAATCGGCCTCAGCAGGTCAATTGTTGCCATTAAAGTATTATATTTCTATTCTATTCTAATCTATTCTATTCTATTCTAAATCTGTTCTTTTCTATTTCTATTTCTATTTCTATTTCTATTTCTATTTCTATTACAGAGCAACACTCCAAAGAGGCGGAGCCAGTCCAAGTCACTGAAAATGAAAGTGAAACAAAGAAGAAGAAGAAAAAGAAGAAAAAAGAGAAAGGCACAGAAGAAGAAGAAGAAGTGGTTGGTGTGGATGCCGCCCCCCCGCCCGTGTCCCCCGCTGCCCCTCTGAGTCCTCCAGCAGAAAAGAAGAAAAGTGAGCTCCTGATCATGTCTAATAGACATAGCATATATCTGTCTGTCTGTCTGTCTGTCTGTCTGTCTGTCTGTCTGTCTGTCTGTCTGTCTGTCTGTCTATTGTATTGTTTTATTGGTTCTTGTTTATTCAACACTTATTTGTTTTAGCTCTTGCTCATTTGATCTTCCTATGTGTCTCATCTGTTTAAGACAGTAGGTAGCTGATATATGTCACTTTTACCTTAGCGCTAGGTATACTCTTGGTTGCTTGTTTTTGCAGAAAATGCACTTAAGACTTCTGGTGATTAGTAGTTTCCTTCCCTACCTATGTTGAATACACTTATTGTAAGTCTCTTTGGATAAAAGTGTCTGCTAAATGACTGTAATGTCTGTCTGTCTGTCTGTCTGTCTGTCTGTCTGTCTGTCTGTCTGTCTATATTCATGTCTAATAGACAGAGCATACATACCGGTATACATAATATATATATAATCATGTATAATAGACAGAGCATACATATACATAATATATATATAATCATGTATAATAGACAGAGCAGTGACTTCCTGAGCATCTAAACTGGTCAATGAGTTAATGGTGTGATGTGTGTGTATTTATCTCTATATGATGTGTTTATTGTGATAACTGTGTATTTATCTCTATATGATGTGTTTATTGTGATAACTGTGTATTTATCTCTATATGATGTGTTTATTGTGATAACTGTGTATTTATCTCTATATGATGTGTTTATTGTGATAACTGTGTATTTATCTCTATATGATGTGTCTCCTGCAGAGAAACACAAGGTGAAAGTGTCAGAAGGTCCAGACGTGGAACAGAAGTCAGAAACCCCTCCAGAGGCCACAGAACACCCAACGCCCAAAAAGGTACACGTTCAGTTCACTTGATGTGACATATTGTTCACTGATGGATCCTCATTGTAACTGAAGGACATACTACGGCGTTATGGGCTGATACCGACAATAAGCCACTCCCGCCCTGCCTACTTATTCTCAGATGGATTATTAGTTTGTAAATAAGAACCTTCAACCCTTTCAATCCGGTAACACATCTCTGTCCTTTATCACATCTCTGTCCTTTAACACATCTCTGTCCTTTAACACATCTCTGTCCTTTATCACATCTCTGTCCTTTATCACATCTCTGTCCTTTAACACATCTCTGTCCTTTATCACATCTCTGTCCTTTATCACATCTCTGTCCTTTAACACATCTCTGTCCTTTAACACATCTCTGTCCTTTAACACATCTCTGTCCTTTATCACATCTCTGTCCTTTATCACATCTCTGTCCTTTATCACATCTCTGTCCTTTAACACATCTCTGTCCTTTAACACATCTCTGTCCTTTAACACATCTCTGTCCTTTATCACATCTCTGTCCTTTATCACATCTCTGTCCTTTATCACATCTCTGTCCTTTAACACATCTCTGTCCTTTATCACATCTCTGTCCTTTATCACATCTCTGTCCTTTATCACATCTCTGTCCTTCTACATTTCTTTGGCTGTTCATAGCAGATGCTATTTTAGAAAAATTGTGACATTTTTTGCAGATCTTTGAATATGTATATATTTTTAAAGACAACATTTTGTAACTGTCAAATGTCTCAACAATTAATTTTTCTGAAAAACTATAGATATTGCTATATCAGTGGTGCTCAAAACGTTTTCTTGTCAAGGACCCCCAAAATTATGTTTTTGGCCGCCGATCCCCATCAAAATATGTTGTTCCAGGGACCCCCCAGAAGCAAAGATTTGAGATAAAAGATTTAGAATAGCAGATCTACAACTACGAGCTTGATACTAATGAAGGCTCTGTTACATTTAGTGTAGCACAGTGGTTCTCTAACTTTTTTATTTTTAGAACCCCCATAACGACCCCCATATGAGAGTGTACAAATGGAACCAAATGGACCCGTACGGGTCCATTTGGTTCCATTTGTACACTCTCAGAGTTACACACCCTTAAGGGTCCATTTTGAACCCCCTCAAGGATCCATGAGGGTCCCTGGACCACACTTTGAGACCCACTGGTGTAGCAGAGTGTTTCCAGTGAGTCAACACCCTGACTCTGTTTGACCAGAATGGAACAGAGCCTTCATTAGTATCATTGTAACACCTGTGAAGGAAGTAAGGAAGAGGCCCAGTTTCTTTCCAATATGGTGGCTGTGCCTGTAATAATATGTTTCTGTTCTCTGTCATCTGTTTCTGCAGAAGAAGAAATCATCCCAGAACATAGACTTGTGATTGGATGGTTTCTCATCTCTGATGAACCAATAGGATTAAGGGAGCCAACGCCATGAATGGTAGAAATGGTGCATTTTGTATAGCGCCATTATCCACACACACACACACACACACACACACACACACACACACACACACACACACACACACACACACACACACACACACACACACACACACACACACACACACACACACACACTGTGTTAACCAGTTAGGTTAGGGGGTTCAGTGTCTTGCTCAAGGACACTTCGGCACTAACCCAGGGGGAGTCGGGGATCGAACCGCTCTGAGCCACTGCCGCCATCTTTCACATCCTGTGATTATTAACTCTCTGAGAGCTGGACATGTGATAACAGTGTCTTCATGGACACATAGACTGTTTTAACGGTTTGTGTTGTATGTGGTTTTAATGAGTTTGTTATTTCTATGAAGTTCACAGTCCTCTCGTTGAAAGTGTCTGTATTGACGTAACGGTTTCCTTATGCTGCGTTCACACTTCACACCATGTGATGGAAGAAGTACTCTATACTTTAGTAAGTGGTGGGAAAAGTACTCAAAAAGGGTTTTTGTTACATTAATTAATTTGGTTAATTGGGTCTCCGTCCCTGTCCAAAATATATGGCCAATAATTTGACCAGAAACCATACACAGAGGATAGGGAAGGCTAATATTAGACCAACTATTATATGTTATTTGTTTTAATGACTGGGGAAAACAACCTAATGATGTAAACAACAGTAATCATGACTGTAAACAGTAATGCTCAGTTAAATCAATCAACACAGTAAAGGTACTGCAAGCTGACTGGCTTATCAGAACATTGTCTCACAGTGGTTAGAAACGTACTTAATCATGTGACTGAATTAAGACGCTATTAGCAATCAATCTGGTGGATTGTTGTCGTCCTCCTCACGACCTCACCTGACCCAGACCTCACCTGACCCAGACCTAACCCAGACCTCACCTGACCCAGACCTAACCCAGACCTCACCTAACCCAGACCTCACCTGACCCAGACATCACCTGACCCAGACCTGACCCAGACCTCACCTGACCCAGACCTGACCCAGACCTCACCTGACCCAGACCTCACCTGACCCAGACCTCACCTGACCCAGACCTCACCTAACCCAGACCTCACCTGACCCAGACATTACATTACATTACATTACATTACAGTCATTTAGCAGACGCTTTTATCCAAAGCGACTTACAATAAGTGTATTCAACATAGGTAGGGAACGAAAACTACTAATCACCAGAAGTCTTTAGTGCATTTTCTGCAAAAACAAGCAACCAAGAGTATACCTAGCGCTAAGGTAAAAGTGCAATATATCAGCTACCTATTTCCTTAAACAGATAAGACAAAATAGCTATATCAACACCTTGTGTTGCACAAGCTTACAGTACTGCAGGTGCAACCATTAGGCTAATGATCATGCTGCATGCATAGTGTTAGACTCATGACACTATAACCAAATACATTCAGAAAAGATTGGATCAAGTGTATTTAGAGTATTCATGTTTTTATTTACAATATTATGGAGAAAAAAATATTATAAAAAAGATATTTTATATATATATATTATTTTTTTCCCAAATATTTACCACGGACATAGACGAGTCTCACCACGGACATGAATGTCCGTGTACGGACATGTTGACCCCCTGGTTAAAATCTAAAATGCCAGATGTTTTCCCGGTCTTTATGGGTTCAAAACGGAGTATCTTTCAGCGCCTTCTGTCTTGGCGTTTGGCAGGCCGGTCCGTCTTCACTCATCCCACTGAGTCTGGAGCATTTATTTATCTGCTTCAGACGGTGTTGATTTTTACAGCAAATGTAGTTTTAGTCATTCATAGTCTTTTGAATACAATTCCCTTTAGTTTTTGTCATATTTTAGCCATCTGAATTTTGCACTTGGTTGCATGCTGAAAATAGCCGATCTACAAGCTCACAGCGCGTTGCAGTGGGACGTGTTGTGAGCTTGTAGATCTGCTATTTTCAAAAGATTTTTATACATTTGAAAACTTGAAAGGGTGCATTCTGCATAATGAGTACTTTTACTTTTGGTACTTTTAAGTACATTTTGATACCAATACGTTTGCACTTTTACTCAAGTACATTTTTAATTCCGGACTTACTTAACTTGTATTGGAGTATTTCTACACTGCAGTATTGATACTTTTACTTAAGTAACAAAAAAAAAAGAGTACTTTTCCCACCACTGACAACAAGCATAAATGACGAGTAGAGAGAAGAGGAGCGGAAATACAACTAAAACATTGAGGTTGAAAGTGTTTGTATGTTCATGTGTCTGCATGGCCTCCATTGAACAGGGCTTGCATAGAGCACCGAAGTCTGACGTCATTTACTCATCCTACCTGGGTCGCGGTTTCCCCCGTTCTGAATCCCCATAGACGTGTTTAACACGCTTTTTCGATTTGCACACATTTTCACAATCTTTCATAAATAGCAGATCTACAAGGTCTAGTGCCGCGCTATGAGCTTGTATATCTGCTATTTTTAAATAGCCAAAGTGTAAAATAATGCTTTTTAGTTCAAATCAAAAAGTGACACAGATGCGTTCCAGGTCTTAATGGGTTAATAATAATAAGAAGTGTGTTCCATAAATAAACTAATAACCCGGAGGTTTGACTCTTATGGATATGAAGCATCAACTGACGGTGAGAAAACATTCATGTTACTTCAGACAAAATGAGTTAAATTTTCTCCATAAACAGACTGTATGAAATATGAGTGACTGACTATCATAAACAATACAAAGCCTCATCGACAACAGCGCCGAGACACTTTGTTTATTTATGGATCATAATTCATATATGAGACGATTTTAAGACCCGATGTTATTCTCTCTAGAGAAATGACTTCCACGACCCAGAGGATGAGCCAGTGACGTCAGGACTTCTGTACTCTAGTGTAACCTGTGGCTCTACAGCTGTCAGTGTTACTGGTTTAATGCGTTGAAGATGGTTTATTGTTTTAAAGGAATTATTCATGTTGTTTTATAAGTATTATTACATCCATAATGTAGGCCTGATGATGCAATGGATCCTGTTTTTATCACACATATGTTTCATTCTCAGGGATTGTTGTCATTGTCATCATATTAACCCTGAAACATGTCTGATCCATAATCATAAGCCTACTGGCATACAGTATATCATAACCCCCATATAGTGTGAGAGGACTCACACTACACACACACATACTGTACGTTTGAACTGTTTTAGATTATATTATATTTATGTGCAGTTTTATTTTGTTTTTCATATAGTGTCTGGTTAAAAAAAAAAGTCTGTTATACCTGTTTAAACAAAGAAAAACATTGTCAATTTTATACCATGTTTTTAATAGAAATTAAATGTCATGGTTATTACTAAATGCATTTTTCTTTAAGTTTGATTTGTTGGAGCTTTGATTGATTGATTGATTGATGTACTTTATTTAGTAAGACATGAGAACACCAGTACATGGAAGTACAAATTCACAATAGGTCTACTAAACTGGGAGACTCATTAAGCACTGAGCTTGTTTAAGATGAGATCCCCATGCACACAAATCATGATGACATATAAGAGACAGACAGATATACACACTACTATACATATAAGAGACAGACAGATATACACACTACTATACATATAAGAGACAGACAGATATACACACTACTATACATATAAGAGACAGACAGATATACACACTACTATACATATAAGAGACAGACAGATATACACACTACTATACATATAAGAGACAGACAGATATACACACTACTATACATATAAGAGACAGACAGATATACACACTACTATACATATAAGAGACAGACAGATATACACACTACTATACATATAAGAGACAGACAGATATACATATAAGAGACAGACAGATATACACACTACTATACATATAAGAGACAGACAGATATACACACTACTATACATATAAGAGACAGACAGATATACACACTACTATACATATAAGAGACAGACAGATATACACACTACTATACATATAAGAGACAGACAGATATACACACTACTATACATATAAGAGACAGACAGATATACACACTACTATACATATAAGAGACAGACAGATATACACACTACTATACATATAAGAGACAGACATATATACATATAAGAGACAGACAGATATACACACTACTATACATATAAGAGACAGACAGATATACACACTACTATACATATAAGAGACAGACAGATATACACACTACTATACATATAAGAGACAGACAGATATACACACTACTATACATATAAGAGACAGACAGATATACACACTACTATACATATAAGAGACAGACAGATATACACACTACTATACATATAAGAGACAGACAGATATACACACTACTATACATATAAGAGACAGACAGATATACACACTACTATACATATAAGAGACAGACAGATATACACACTACTATACATATAAGAGACAGACAGAGATACACACTACTATACATATAAGAGACAGACAGATATACACACTACTATACATATAAGAGACAGACACATATACACACTACTATACATATAAGAGACAGACAGATATACACACTACTATACATATAAGAGACAGACACATATACACACTACTATACATATAAGAGACAGACAGATATACACACTACTATACATATAAGAGACACACAGATATACACACTACTATACATATAAGAGACACACAGATATACACACTACTATACATATAAGAGACAGACAGATATACACACTACTATACATATAAGAGACACACAGATATACACACTACTATACATATAAGAGACACACAGATATACACACTACTATACATATAAGAGACAGACAGATATACACACTACTATACATATAAGAGACAGGGGGGCTACTGTTTGCTCCTATGCGTGCATATACATCTCCTATGCGTGCATATACATCTCCTATGCGTGCATATACATCCATCCGCTAGGAGGCGCACTAGCGGATGGCAGTCATTCCGTCATCCATAGAAAGTAACGCAAGAAGATCCATGTCGTTGTGCTGCTCAGTGTTGCCATGTCTCTTTTTTATAAGCATACTGATTTTAGCAGGAGACTCCTGAATGTTTAGTGTCTCCTTCTTGGCTCCTGAATTTGAAATTTATCCTCAATTTCTCCTGATTTTTTGGAAATCAAACTCCCTGTTAAAATGCAACCAGAATACAGGAAATCTATTGTGTTAAAAGGTTTCTGGGTGAGATAGTTTGAAAAAAAAAAGCACATTTAAAGTACAGTTCAATACAAGGTCTGTTAAGAGGATTTTAAACACAAAAAGCCTATGGCTTGTTTCCATTGTTTCCATTTGATCTAAATCTAGATCCAAAGTGTATAGTTGCGTATTAGGGCTTATAATGTTTAACCAGTAGTTCTCAAACAGTTTCATGTCAAGGAAAACCCCAAATTAATATGAATGTGTCCACAGACCCCCATCTGTTTCCCAGGAACCTCCTCATACAACTTAAACATAATGTGTTGTTGAAATGTTTCAAAGGTATTCAAAATATATAAAATAAATAAATAAATAATAATAATATTATTATTTTTTAATAGCAGATCTACAAGCTCACAACGCGTCATGAGCTTGTAGTTCTGCTACTTTGAAATAGTCTATGTAAGGGGATTGGGGAACTGAACTGCAAACTGCAGTTGCTTCTTTTTGGGGCAGGTTTTCATAGACCGGGTTGCTTATTTCTCTCGCAAAACCTGGCAACGCTGGTTGTGCCGCTGCTGCTCAGTTAGCATGCTAGCGTGGTTAGCATCAGCTCCATGATGTAAACAATAGCCTTTCTTACACTTTATGCTACAGACAGGAAAATATACTTTTATATTGATATCGCAGAATACTGGGTGCTTAGCGGTTAGCATGGTTAGCATGGTTAGCAGCATGATAAACAACCGACCTAGCCTACAGTGTATGGGTTGGTTAGCTTGTTAGCATGCTACTAGCATCATAAACACACCACCTAGCTTAGCCTCACTATCTATGGGTTAGCATGCTAGCAGAGTTAGCAGCAGCTCCATGTAAACATTAAACAACAGTAACAGAACATATCATCTAGTTGTTTTTATGGCACATAAAGTATTTATTTATCATCTTGTATCTATGGGTGAGAGTTAGCAGCAGCTCCATGTAAACAACAGTAACAGAACATATCTTCTAGTTGTTTTTATGGTACATAAAGTGTTTATTTATCATCATGTGGAGATTAAAGTCAGTTGGTCATAAAGCTGCAGATAAAGGCAGCAGTCTGGAAGAATACAAGATAAAGAGGAGAGAACATGAGAAAGGTTGGTTTATTCAGTCTTTATATTATGTGTGTGTATATATATATATATATATATATATATGTATATGTATATGTATGTATATATATATATATATATATGTATATATATATATATATATATATATATATATATATATATATATACATATATATATATATATATTAATACAAGTTAAAGAGGAGAGAACATGAGAAAAGGTTGGTTTATTCATTCATTTATATTGTATAAATACATATTTATAGTGACATCATCACTGTGTTGTCCTATAGCAGTGAGACAGGCTCGGAGAGACAGACAGCTGGTCAGCAAGAGACAGCTGCTGCATGAGGACGATGAAGATGATGAAGAAAACATGGATTCTGATTCACCTGACCAGGTGTGTGTGTGTGTGTGTGTGTGTGTACTTGGGGAAACCAACACAGTGGTGAGTGATGTTGCTCAGTGGTGCTCAAACTTTTCCATGCCAAGGACCACCGAAAAATGATCTGTATTTGGCCGTGGACCCCTTATCCCAAAATATTTTGTTCTGGGGACCCCCAGAAGCGAAGATTTGAGTAAAAAATGTACGCTTTAAAAAAATGTCACGATGTTTCAAAAACAATTGCAGATCTACAAGCTGAGTGCCATGTTATGAGCTTGTAGATCTGCTATTTTTGAATAGCCAAAGTGTACAATAATACTTTTTTAGCTGAAATCAAAAAATGACACAGATGCGTTCCGGGTCTTAATGGGTTAAAATGTAGCTATTTATATGCGTTTGGGGGGGGGGGGGACGCTATGAGCTTGTAGATCTGCTATATTTTAAAAAATCTTGAAAATGTGTGCAAATCTTTGAATATACATATCTTCCACGGCCAAATACATATCTAAAATCTTTTTCTAAATCCTAACAGTATGTTGCTATAGCAGTGCTGCTCCAACTTTTCCATGTCAAGGACCCCCAAAATGTTATGTATTTGGCCGCGGCACGGACTCCCATCTCAAAATATTTTGTTCCAGGGACCCCCCAGAAGCAAACATTTGAGTAAAAAAAAATACCTTTAAAAATATATATCTTCAAATATTTGCACAAATGTTCGAGATTTTGAGAAAATAGCAGATCTACAAGCTCATAGTGCGGCACTCGGTGCCGCACTATGAGCCCATAGATCTGCTATTTTTGAATAGCAAAAGTGTAAAATAATACTTATTTAGCCCAAATAAAAAAATTGCATTCTGGGTTATTGGGTTAAAATATAGCTATTTAGGAGGCACGGTGGCGCAGTCGGTAGCGCTGTCGCCTCACAGCTAGAAGGTCCTGGGTTCGATTCCCGCCGGGGACGCTGTGGGCGCTGGGGGCGTGTCTTCTCCTCCGCGTCATCAGCGCCCATACCCTAGGTGGGGTTGGCGAAAGGGCCTACTCTGTGTGGAGTTTGCATGTTCTCCCCGTGTCTCCTAGGGTAGTTAATACCCTCACAAAAACATGTAGTAATCCTGGTCGCTATACCGCCTCCCCCATGACAGCCGGGGCGCCTGATGGAGGGGAAGGGAACTGGTTGGAATAACGTGTTCCTTCCACGCGCTACGTCCTACCAGGGAAACTCCCCCCTGTCAGGTGACAAGAAGGTCAGTTGGCTCTCATGCCTGAAGGAAGCATGAGCTCGGCCCTGGCCTCCCTACTGTGGGGGACTGGTGTAGTGCTGGTGTAGGGCTGGTGTAGGGCTGGTGTAGGGCTGGTGTAGGGCTGGTGTAGCGCCCAGGATCACTTAGGAAATTGGCACCGCGGAAAAAATGGGTTACAAAAATCGCGGGATAAAGATTTAAAGTAAAAAAATATATATAGCTATTTATATGTGTTTTTGTGGGACGGGGGGGTAGGGGGGGGGGTTGGACCAGCCACACGCAAAACGAAAAAATGTTTAAACTCCGTCCTACAATGTCAGTCTGTCTGTAAACGATCTATACAGGTTTTCACCTCTAACCAGAAATAGCGCCTGATAACATTTTAGGCGAGAAATGAGCTCAATGTATTTGCTCAATATTTAGGCCTATTCGTTTCACACTGGCAACTGCTGGTTTCAGGACATAGAGTGTTGCCAAGGCGACGATGGCGACGGGATAATCGTCCCGACCAAGGACGCAACGCCAGTGTGACGATCATATTCCACCCATAAATACCCACAGCTGTTATAGACAGAGTGTGTGTCAAGGCAGTTGTAGAATCAGAATAATAAATAACTAGATAAATAGCCAGGGCCTATCCACACATATTCAACGTGTGTGATTCAAGAACCACTCATTCTCGGCCCCATCCACTAGATAGAGTACGAGACCTCGGCTCTATAGGATCTCATAGTTGGCTGAGCCGCTCATCTCAGCCTTAAGCAGCCTTACCACTTGTGACAGTCACAAGAGCCACCAGTACCTACAGAATAATACAGTCCTTAATACGATATCGAAGTTGTAACAGAAACCTCTGTCATATACAGTATATATATAAGGCTACGATGACAATAATAATACATAAAAACCCTTTACAAACTCATCTGCCATCTGATTGTCCGTCGCTTCAACCCATTCAGTCTGGGAACACATGTCTCTCATTTTAGATTTATTTGGCTATTCAAAAACAGCAGATCTACAAGCACCGCAGTGCCACACTATTATGTCCGCATGCATTGAATTCAATTAGAGCCAGATAAGATGGACGAGCTTTAGCTTATGAATAAAACACTACATTTAAATGATTACAAACTTTGTCAAACAATTGGTTCAGGGATATAAAATAAGACATAAATACACATTGTTCTCTGATCCCCTGTGTTTCCATAATAATACCTGAATGTTATAGAGGGATCAGAGAGCACAGAGCGGGCACTACTGTACATTATCGTGTCAGCGAGACACTACAGTTGTTGACCGGCTGTTGATAGACAGTCTGGTGGTGACCGCTGTGTGTTTACTGTCTTAACTCTCTCAGTGCCAATAAAATAAAAAAATTATTGCGAACTTTGCCAGAATTATTTTTTAGTTTTTTCAAAGAAAAAAAATAGTGCTTAGGAAGCGAGATACAGCCTTTTTCAGTTATAGGTTAAACAAAGAGTGGATGGATCTGCAAATCTTCAGATAATGATATCTTGGGTTCTGAACACTTTTTTTTTTTATTTTTTTTACTTTTTTTTTAAAAACTCGGGATTTCTCGTTCTGGCACTGAGGGTATAACCATAAAACTCGGGATAACTCGGGGTCTGGCACTGAGAGAGTTAATACTGTAGGTTTCATGTGGACAGAGATTTAAAAATTAAAACATGTCCGTGTAGACGCAGATATTCTTTTAACCCATTTAGACCTGGAATGTATCTGTGTCATTTTAGATTTCTTTGGCTATTTAAAAATAGCAGATCTACAAGCTCATATAGATGATATCATGTATAGATATACAAGAGAAAAATCCTGAAAATGTGTGCAAATCTTTGAAGATATATATTTTTTTAAAGCAAACATTTGTAAAAAATGTTGTTCCAGGGACCTGCAGAAGCAAAGATTTGAGTTAAAAATGTTGTTTCCAAAATATATATACTGTTTGTATTCAAAGATTTGCACAAAATGTTCAAGATTTTTCAAAAATAGCAGATCTACAAGCTTGTGTAGATCTCTTAATGTTAAGTCTTAATACATGTGTACTGTACGTGTGGACTAAGTCTAGATGAAGAGTAAAGGTCCTTACACACCGGGGCGATTTTTTTCATGCGAATAATACGTTTTTTTTTAAACCTTATAAAGTCAATGCAAGCTTCCACACCAGTTTCGTGGAGCGAAAAAAGCGTCTTTTAATTATTCGGAACGAGTCCGAATTTTGCGTATATTCGCATATTCGCCGGTGTGTAACCGCCTTTAATGTTAGGTGACATTGTGACCTCCAGGTGGTGGATCTGTTCCATAAACTTCAGCAGAGCAGCATCATCCAGGAGACAGAGGTTCACCTGAAAGCTCTGAGCAGAGCTCTACACAACCCTGCTGCACAGCTGACCTTCATTAAGTAATTATTATTATTAATATTATTACTGAGCAGAGCTCTACACAACCCTGCTGCACAGCTGACCTTCATTAAGTAAGGTTATTAAAATACATTCACATTACATTACACATTACAACTTCCTCTTCGCCTTGTCTGCTTGTTGTTAACTAGTTGTACGAACTCTTGTTTTATTATTGTATTGGATCTTGTTTAGTCGATACACTTGTTTGTTTTATCTCTCATTTGATTTTCCTATGTGTCTCATCTGTTTGAGGAAATAGGTAGCTGATATATTGCACTTTTACCTTAGCACTAGGTATACTCTTAGTTGCTTGTTTTAGAAGAAAATGCACTTAATACTGCTGGTGATTAGTAGTTTTAGTTCCTTACCTATGTTAATTGCACTTATTGTAAGTATCTTTGGATAAAAGCGTCTGCTAAATGACTGTAATGTAATGTAATGTAATGTAATTAGGGGTGTTGGAAAAATCGATTCATGTAAGAATCGCGATGTATTTATATTTTTTGCTTGTTATTTTTTATTTTTTTTGCTGGTTATGACGAGGCAATCAGTCGCCCGAGGCGGCAGACCGAAGTGGTCGGGCAGGGGTGTAAGCATCGACCATAGCCCGGAGGTAAGAAGGAGCTGTTCCTTTCACTGCCCTATAGGCTAGCACCAGGGTTTTAAACTGGATGTGAGCCGCTACGGGGAGCCAGTGTAGAGACGGAGAAGGATGGTTGTGTGGGAGAACTTGGGCCGGTTGAACACCAGACGAGCCGCAGCTTTCAGAACAAGCTATACAGTATCTAGTAGGGTATCTAACGTGTGCGTGTGTGTGTGTGTGTGTTACAGACAGGAGAACAGCATACATCTCATAGTAGGGTATCTAACAGGTCACATGGCTCAGTGTCGTCTCCATGCATGTCGATGTCTCCATCAACTGTCCCAGAGTCACCATCCCAACGTCGCCCCCTGCTGTCTGCCTGCTACACCCTACCTGATCACCTTCCTGTCTGGACAGAGCCCTACCTTCACCGTTAGTATTATTATTATTATTATTATTATTATTATTATTATTATTATTATAATACCTGATCACCTTCCTGTCTGGACAGAGCCCTACATTCACTGTTAGTATTATTATTATCCTACTATAAATTTGAAGTCTGTCTGTCTGTCTGTCTGTCTGTCTGTCTGTCTGTCTGTCTGTCTGTCTGTCTGTCTGTCTGTCTGAACATGTTTTTCTATTATGTCATCATTGAATCGTTCTACATATTGTAGGAGTCGTGTCCTGGGTCCTGACAGTCACAGCGCGTGTGTGTGTGTGTGTGTGTGTGTGTGTGTGTGTGTGTGTGTGTGTGTGTGTGTGTGTGTGTGTGTGTGTGTGTGTGTGTGTGTGTGTGTGTGTGTGTGTGTGTAGGAGTTGTGTCTCTACACTCTAGGTAACCTGGCTCCAGACAGTGAGGTGGTCAGACACAAAGTGTTGGCTCAGGGTCTGATCCCTGCTCTGGACAACTGCTTCCAGGTCAGTTCTACTGTTCACACTGTGACTGTAACACATGTTAAAGGAGTAGTTCACCCCAAAAAATACTCATTTATGTTCTATCAATTACACACCCCATGAAGCCTTGAATTCACAAGTTTTTTTTAGTTTCCGTCACATTCCTGAGACAATGATTTGATTCCCGTCTCCTACCGGCTAATGTATCCGGTAGGAGACACTCTTTGTGTCTCCTACCGGGAATACACACGGTCATCAAATTATTGTCTCAGGAATGAGACGAAAACTAATAAATGTCCATGAACTCAAGGCTTCATGGGGTGAGGAAATGATAGAACATAAGTCCTTTTTTGGGTGAACTATTCCTTTAAACTGTTTCCAGGTCAGCTACGTTATAACATTATAATGTTATTTAGATAGCATGTTGTTTAGACCACTGGTTCTCAAAGTGGGGTCCGGGGACCCCCAGGGGTCCTTGAGGGGGTTCCAGGGGGTCCCCAGCAAAATGTGTCAATATATTTTCACCACTTTATCCATATTTTATACGTTGGCTATTCAAAAATAGCAGATCTACAAGCTTGCAGCACGTCACTTCGTACTGTGAACTTGTACATCAATAATTGTTGTGTTTTCAGACACACAGACATAACCTAGCGGTGGTGGAGGCGGTTGGATTCACATTGTCTCAGCTCCTCCAGACCAAAGACGCAGCAGAGACTATAATACCGTGAGCAGTAAACACTTCAACACTGCATTTCACACACTTTAACCTTATCTTCATACAACTGGTCCTCACTAATACTCATTATAATGTTATATTATATCTTATCTTCATATACAGTAACTGGTCCTCACTAATACTCATTATAATGTTATATTATATATTATCTTCATATAACTGGTCCTCACTAATACTCATTATAATGTTATATTATATATTATCTTCATATAACTGGTCCTCACTAATACTCATTATAATGTTATATTATATATTATCTTCATATAACTGGTCCTCACTAATACTCATTATAATGTTATATTATATATTATCTTCATATAACTGGTCCTCACTAATACTCATTATAATGTTATATTATATATTATCTTCATATAACTGGTCCTCACTAATACTCATTATAGTCTCATATGGGATGATGCCTCTCCCTCTATACCACTGTTCTCAAACGTTAAGGGGTGATCCAACTCTGATGATGCATATTTCCTCACTCACTCCAGAGGGCACAGTGCATACTGTATTCTGTCAGGCAGACACCTCTTCGCCATTCTATGTCACACAAAAGTAGTAAAAATAGCCGATCTACATGCTCAAAACGCATCGCACTATTTTTGAATTGGAATCCATTTTTTTTTTTTTTGCTATTTTTGAATTGGAATCCTGAAAAGTTACATTTTTATTTAATTTCAAATGCATTTAGTTATACTTATGTTAACTTTATGAACTTAAATACAAATACATTGGACATAAAAAAGACAATAGAATTTTAGTACTAGTCATTAAGCTACTATAATATAGACTGAAGTAATTAAAGCGGGTCATGTTTACATGTTTGGAATCATAACAGCTGAAATCAATAATTTATCACTATTCTGATATTAACCTGTGGGCCGCATTAAGTGAAGGTGGGGGCCTCATTAAGTGAAGGTGGGGGCCTCATTAAGTGAAGGTGGGGGCCTCATTAAGTGAAGGTGGGGGCCTCATTAAGTGAAGGTGGGGGCCTCATTAAGTGAAGGTGGGGGCCTCATTAAGTGAAGGTGGGGGCCGCATTAAGTGAAGGTGGGGGCCTCATTAAGTGAAGGTGGGGGCCTCATTAAGTGAAGGTGGGGGCCTCATTAAGTGAAGGTGGGGGCCGCATTAAGTGAAGGTGGGGGCCTCATTAAGTGAAGGTGGGGGCCACATTAAGTGAAGGTGGGGGCCTCATTAAGTGAAGGTGGGGGCCTCATTAAGTGAAGGTGGGGGCCTCATTAAGTGAAGGTGGGGGCCTCATTAAGTGAAGGTGGGGGCCTCATTAAGTGAAGGTGGGGGCCTCATTAAGTGAAGGTGGGGGCCTCATTAAGTGAAGGTGGGGGCCTCATTAAGTGAAGGTGGGGGCCTCATTAAGTGAAGGTGGGGGCCTCATTAAGTGAAGGTGGGGGCCGCATGTGGCCCCGGGCTGCCAGTTGCCCATGTATGCGTTAACCCCTTAGGCCCTGTATGCTCATGTCATAGAAGACAAATAGCGATGCATTGTGAGCTTTTATTTTGTATCTTTTTATGTCACATTTCTTATTTATTTGCACACGTTACATCATATTACTAAGTAACATGGGTGAATGTAGTTGTGCAGCAGGCTCATCAATGTAGTTTAAAGACAGACGGAGGGTGTTGTTACTGTGAGGCGCTGTGGTGAAGTGCCTGCCCACCACCACGGAGGTTGTGGGTTCGAATCCATCTGGCTTTGTTTGTACAACGTCTATAGAAAGTCCTTCTAATATGCGAGGGGGCTGTGATTTTTCCATGACTTTTTCATTTATTTTTTATAATTTTGTTTAATGTTTATTTTATTTGAAAGTGAAATATCTCTTTAAGAATATTAAAAAATACAATAATATTATACTGTGTGTGTGTGTGTGTGTGTGTGTGTGTGTGTGTGCAGGTCGGTCCTGACCTCTGGTTTGCCAAAACAGCTGCTCTCCGTTCTGACCCCTGACCCCCAGTTTGGCCACGCCCCCGCCATCGAGTGTGCCTGGTGTCTGCATTACCTGACCTGCAGGTGACCTTTACACGTAACTTTATTTACACTTAACTTTATTTACACTTACTTTATTTGCACTAGACTTTATCTACACTTTATGCTCATTCTCATGGATTCAGGTAATGGGTAACTACGCTGGCAGATGTGGAGAAAATCATCGTCGTTATGGACCTTTTACCTTGATGTCTTACCAGACGGTAACAGAGTAGATTTACTCCTGAATCTGCCGGCTGGAATTGCATAGACCAACACGGGAACTACAAATTTCACGCCCACTTTTGAGACAGTGCCTCCAGTCGAGGTCCGTTAGAACGATGTACTGCAGCTGCCAATGCATTCTCTATGAGAGGATATGAGAGTTAGCCTACTTTTAAAATGATCCTACATTAACTGGAGACGATATTGATTTAAATAAAAATATGTTTCAAAATGTATGGAGTGTCTTTGTCAACATATCTTCTTGTTTTCTTAATAGTTTGTGTTTCACATTTAATTTGCCACTTTAATGGGTTACCCATCATGTTAACACAGCAGAGGGTAGACTGCAGACAGACACAGTAGTCGCATTTCAGTGACATCACTGTCTTTACGAGCGCCGAGCGTCCACTCTGAAGTGGGGAATTCTCATCCCAATCCCGATCATATATCTATATTTTGAACATCTCATAGGCTAATATTAATTTTCGTAATTTCTACCCACCACGGAGCTCTGACGGTACATGACAAATTAAAACGTGTGGGTTTACCGTTGTTGTATTAACTTGCCTGAATGTAAGTTGGGGAAATAACCCAACTAAATGGAGGAGTGACATATCCCGACATTTTCAACTACTTAGTGAATACTCCGGGTTAGTATTAATATACAAATAGTCTTGCAAGATGCTGTTTGGATAATTGTCCAAAATAAATAGCCTATAAAAATGATACATGAGAGAGACAAACTGTATCTGGGTATTGAAAACATTAAGGGATGCATCCGTGACGTATACCATGCGACCACTTAAACCTTAGATTTCAGATGCTAGAACTTTTGAGACACTGATGGAGTATTTTATAGTATATTGTGGGTTGTATATTGAGATGGCAGGTATGTCACATTAAAAAGGACAAATCAAACAAATGGGACAGTTTATTAGAACACCAAAAAAATCGCTACAGCCTCAGTAGTTAACCAGTGAAATTACGGTATTTTACAATGCCTCTCATAGAGATTGCATTGAGAGCTGCAGTTCATCGTTCTAAAGGACCTCGAGTAGCGGCGCTGTGTCAAAAGTGGGCGTGGATTTGTAGGCGCCCCTCTTCCGGCTGTGTGTCTATGACAGAGAAAATGACGTCGGCTTCCCTTCCTTTCAAAAGCTTTGTTGCACAGATACAGGAAGTAAAGCAGAGATGCTTATCCTGGGATAGTAGTGCTACCTAGACCATTATTATTGAAAAATAGCAGATATACAAGCTCATTGCGCTTTGTAACTCGATAAAATACGTGTTCTCAGAGGATGTTTAGACCAGTGGAGTCATAATATCTACTCATATCAACAGTGGGTTTCACAAACCTCATCAGTGTTGCTGTTGTCATTCTCCACCAAACCAACCAACGTTACATGAACATTAATCCTTGATTTCAGAGAGGGTTGATGGAAACCCTTTGTGATTTTAGATTAGAGTCGAGGCCTATTTCTTTCTTTTTCCTTTATTTATTCAGGGAAGCCCATTGAGAGCAAGTTCTCTTTTTCAAGGACGCCCTGATAACAACATATAAAACACATATATAATGAGAAACAATAACAAACATTTGTATCATATTACAATCGATGCAAATAAAAATAGTGTTACGTGAAACAGGTGCAGTCACTATGTAGTGTGTCCTCAAGAAGCACCCTGAATGTCTCTATTGAGACCAATCGCACCAGTTTCAGAGAGTCCTGAAGTTTGTTCCATTTGTGTGGAGCATAATACATGAATGCAGTTTTTCCTTGTTCACTGCTCTTACGTGGACTGGTATATCTAATGTGTGTTTGTGAACGTGTTGAGTGACCAGTAACCTTTGGTTCTAAAAGCGAGGATAGGTATAAAGGAAGTTTACCACACAAGGCCTTATAAATAAATAACATACAATGTTGCTCTCTACGACCTGCGAGAGATGACCAACCCACTTTATCATATAAAATACAGTGATGGGTGAGATAATCATCACTTTATCATATAAAATACAGTGATGGGTGAGATAATCATCACCAGTAATCAAACGTAGGGCACTGTGGTAGACTGCTTCAAGTGCTTGGAATCTAGCCAAATGCCCAGGTATTTATAAGATGAGACCAGCTGAATTTGTTCACCTTTAAGTGTATTTCAGCACGCAGTGGACATCATTCAACACTAATACCTGCTGCTTAGATGCGACAAGTAGGTTAACTTAAAGGGATAGTTCACCCCCAAAATGGCTCTTTTTCTTTGGATTAGTCACCCCATGGAAACTTGAATTCATGTATTTTATTTTTATTTTGTCGCATTACTAAGACAATAATTTGATGACCGGTAGGAGACACAAAGAGTCTCCTACCAGAACCGCTGCCTACCTGTCCACTGATCATCAAATTATTGCCTTAGGAATGAGACAAAAACCAAAAAAATATCAATGAATTCAAGTCTCCATGGGGTGACTAATCCATAGGAAAAAAGTATTTATTTTGTGTGAACTATCCCTTTAACAAAGGTTATTGAAAACAGCGTAGAAACCTGCGTATTTAAACCACACAGTAAAAGTAGCTCAAATGAACTAAAGCATCACAATCATGTTAACCATTTAATCTGCTCTGTGATCGTCTTGCTGTCCTGCAGTGACAACTCCATACTGCTGTCTCTGGGAGCTCTGTCTCAGTGCAGTTCCCTGCTGGTGTCACTAGGTGGTGCTGTGGCTGCAGGGAACAAAGAGGAAGGCTTGGAGCTGGTAAGGGAATGATTTGTCTTTTCTCTGTTTATCTGTGTTGTTGTTTAATCTAATAGTTCCCAATCTATGCATTTTCTGCCGTAATCTGACAAAAAAAAAGGCCACGTGACCTAGTAGTTATGACGACCATGCAGTGACAATTTAAGGACTTATAAGACCTTTTTAATACCTCAAGAAAGAAAAGAAAAAGACCATTACTGCAACAAAAGTAATCAACAAACTATACTATAAGATATTGGCCAAATTGTCAAATAATATAAGAAAGTTGAAAATAGAAATAGAAAAAACGCATCTCAACACGAGGCGCTTGTAGATCTGCTATTTTCACAATATTTATCTGTGGAACGGAGTTAAAAAAAATGGGGGGGTCACAGTTCAAATATGATTATTTTAGGGGGTCGTGGCCTGAAAAGGTTGAGAACCACTGTGTTAGTAGCCTCGGAAACCGATGCCTTTTTTTTGTTACAAAAGAAAAAAAGTCTGGGCGAACCATGCAGGAACGATGGTCTTAGGACCTTGTTATCTCCTAACCAATCAGAGTGCAGAGGGGCGTCGCTCTAAATTTGGTGACGTCAGCGTGCTCCGTGCACAGGCCGGGGGGGGCTGTGCACGGAAGCCTAAACAGAAATGTACTTTTTCATTCATAATGTTACAATAATATTCAGCGACAGAAACGCAATTTAAAGTCATTAATCGCAATTATTTGAGTGACAATTAATCGCCGGGTCAAAGGTCCTAATTGTGACCCAGCTCTGCCATTGGCTCTTCTCCATGTCATGTGACAGTTGGTGTGGCCCCTGCTGCGTTGCCTGGGGAACCTGCTGTGCTGTGGCCCCCGGAGTCCTGTGGAGACCCTGACCCCCGTGATCCCCGTGACGACCCCTGGGGAGGCTCCCAGAATGCATCTGTGTGAGGCGGTGCGTCTCCTGGCCGCTCTGTGTGCGTTTGCTCAGGCCTTCCTTCACAGCCAGCCCGCCCTGACCAGAGAGAGCTTCTGGGTCCTAAACAACCTGACAGGTGTGTTACCTTAACTTACGTACCTACACCACACTAGGCTAGTTAACTAACTAACCTACACCACACTAGACTAGTTAACTAACTAACCTACACCACACTAGACTAGTTAACTAACTAACCTACACCACACTAGGCTAGTTAACTAACTAACCTACACCACACTAGACTAGTTAACTAACTAACCTACACCACACTAGGCTAGTTAACTAACTAACCTACACCACACTACTAGTTAACTAACTAACCTTCACCACACTAGACTAGTTAACTAACTAACCTACACCACACTAGACTAGTTAACTAACTAACCTACACCACACTAGACTAGTTAACTAACTAACCTACACCACACTAGACTAGTTAACTAACTAACCTACACCACACTAGACTAGTTAACTAACTAACCTACACCACACTAGGCTAGTTAACTAACTAACCTACACCACACTAGACTAGTTAACTAACTAACCTACACCACACTAGACTAGTTAACTAACTAACCTACACCACACTAGAATAGTTAACTAACTAACCTACACCACACTAGACTAGTTAACTAACTAACCTACACCACACTAGACTAGTTAACTAACTAACCTACACCACACTAGACTAGTTAACTAACTAACCTTCACCACACTAGACTAGTTAACTAACTAACCTACACCACACTAGACTAGTTAACTAACTAACCTACACCACACTAGACTAGTTAACTAACTAACCTACACCACACTAGACTAGTTAACTAACTAACCTACACCACACTAGACTAGTTAACTAACTAACCTACACCACACTAGACTAGTTAACTAACTAACCTACACCACACTAGACTAGTTAACTAACTAACCTACACCACACTAGACTAGTTAACTAACTAACCTACACCACACTAGACTAGTTAACTAACTAACCTACACCACACTAGACTAGTTAACTAACTAACCTACACCACACTAGACTAGTTAACTAACTGAACAACCTGACAGGTCTGTTACCATTCAATCATCATGATATGTGTTTTGGTAAATGATGGTCCCATTTATTTTAAAATTGATGATAAAGTAGGGTATGCTTTAGGAGGGGCGTGGCTACATTGTGCTACACAACCAATAGCATTCATTCCGCACCCCCGCTCTGGTCCCAACCAATAGAATGAATTTCCGAGTGCATGGGATATGACGCGATATAGAAAGATGGCGGATTTGAAATAGCTGAAACATAGGCTTCATTTAAGGTCTATGGGCGTATCGCTGTCCATACTTTTTACTGTCTATGGATGGAACAAAGGATGGAAACAGGGCGGTAGTTGCCAAGTTCTAATTTGCGTCCGTTTTTATATAGAGGGATTACTCTGGCCATCTTGAATTCTTGTGGGCCGTGACACTGACTGACGCCCTGCAGACATGAGGCGCTTCAGTGTTAGAGGGTAATTGTGGGCTGCATTGCAGACATGGTGTAGAGGTGGTGTAGAAGGTTCACAGTGCAGACATGGTGTAGAAGGTTCACAGTGCAGACATGGTGTAGAAGGTTCACAGTGCAGACATGGTGTAGAAGGTTCACAGTGCAGACATGGTGTAGAAGGTTCACAGTGCAGACATGGTGTAGAAGGTTCACAGTGCAGACATGGTGTAGAAGGTTCACAGTGCAGACATGGTGTAGAGGGTTCACAGTGCAGACATGGTGTAGAGGGTTCACAGTGCAGACATGGTGTAGAAGGTTCACAGTGCAGACATGGTGTAGAAGGTTCACAGTGCAGACATGGTGTAGAAGGTTCACAGTGCAGACATGGTGTAGAAGGTTCACAGTGCAGACATGGTGTAGAAGGTTCACAGTGCAGACATGGTGTAGAAGGTTCACAGTGCAGACATGGTGTAGAGGGTTCACAGTGCAGACATGGTGTAGAGGGTTCACAGTGCAGACATGGTGTAGAAGGTTCACAGTGCAGACATGGTGTAGAAGGTTCACAGTGCAGACATGGTGTAGAAGGTTCACAGTGCAGACATGGTGTAGAAGGTTACATGGACATCATGTATTCATTCACAATGAACTCATTCAGAATAGAGGAATCTGTTCCACTCACCTGTTTACATGGGACCTGAATAAAAGTATTCCTGGTTTACATCATGACCCAAACTATTCATTCTGAATATAACTTTTGACATGCACAAAGTGGTTCCTGCCTACGCCCGGGCATGGACCAGGGGCCGCCCGGCTCCACTACCCGGGGCGGAGCTTCCCCTGGTGGGCATCGGAGGAGGCAATAGTCCCCTTGTGCCTCCGTGGCGGAGGTCTGTCGGCCGTAGGCAGGCCGGGAAGCAACGCACCGACTCCTGCCAGGCAGCGCTGTATGCGATACAAGCCCACGTTCCTTTGTTATCGCCGTTTTAATGCGAAAGTAGCAGATCTACAAGTTCAGACCAGTTTCTTTTTTTGTATTGGTACCAGACACGGGCAAACTTAGGCTAGCCTATGAACCCACACGGCGTAGTGTCATCAGTGGGTCGTACCTAGGGGGGAGGAGTCTGCTCGGGGGAAAACACAGATTTCCCCCAGCTGGTATAGACCGAGGGATGTGGGGTTTTCAAACTCATATGCTGTAAAAGTATACCAATTTAAAAAGCAGGCGTCATGGCTTGCCAGATCACAGGCACAGAACCTTGTTGCCACTTGACAAGGAACGCTACATTAGCAAATCAAACAAGAGTCCGATTGGAATGTTGTCCTGACTGGACAGAGGATCCAACACAACACAATGGCCCGAGGTTATCTGATTTAATCGCCTGGTAAGAGACACTATTACATTTTCTATAGATACACATTTGTTAAAGGACCAATTTGGCAGTGGTCAATCACTTTTAATAACAGAGGAGGAGGTGTGTAGAACCCTCAAAGGAATTAACCCACGCAAAGCACCGGGTCCCGATGGGATAAGGGGTTATGTGCTTAAGGAGTGTAGGGAACAGCTCAGCCCTGTACTGAGACACATGTTCCAGTTATCAGTAGATACGCACTACATTCCAAAAGCGTGGAAAACTTCACTTATAGTTCCAGTGCCGAAAATGTCCAATCCCAAAGTCCTTAATGCCTATCGGCCAGTTGCCTTGACATCATTGATAATCAAAAGCTTGGAGAGCATTATTTTAAATGACCTCCTTAGTAATGTGAGTCAACATGAAATGGACCCCTTGCAGTTTGCATATAGAAAGGGGAGGGGCACTGATGACGCTCTTCTTCTTATGCTTAATAAGATCTATTATCATCTAGACCAACCTAAAAAGACACGATATGCTCGGGTACTTTTTGTAGACTTTTCTTCGGCATTTAACACGATGAGACCTCATATTTTGATGGGGAAACTGTATGACCTGGGTGTTAACACCAATATCATCAGATGGGTGGAGTCCTTCCTGACTGATCGGGTACAACATGTCAGGGTGAATAAAGCAATATCTCTCCCTATTACAACCAACACGGGGGCTCCGCAAGGGAGCGCGATCTCACCGGTATTGTTCACTCTGTACACAAGCGACTGTCGGAGTGACTCAGATAACACCTGTATTGTTAAATTTGCCGATGACACAGCTATTGTTGGTCTGATTGAGAACGATGAGAGCTACCGAAGAACAGTGGATGAGTTTGCTGGTTGGTGCAAGAGTAACTTCCTTCAATTGAATATTAAGAAAACTAAGGAGGTTATATTTGATTTTAGGACTAGTGCTCATGATGCACACCAGCAAATAGTTATTGATGGGGATGGGGTGGCGACTGTTGAGGAATACAAGTATTTGGGTACAACAATTGATTCCAAGCTGACATGGAATTCCAACACTGATGCCATCTATAAGAAAGGTCAGCAGAGGCTGCATTTTATGAGCAGACTGAGACAGTATGACGTGGAAAAAAGTGTAATGGTACTCTTCCATCGATCCTTCGTGGAGAGTGCACTGACTTTCTGTTTTGTTTCCTGGTATGGCTCATTATCATTGGTTAATAAGAACAAACTCCATAAAATCATCAATGTATCCAGCAAGATAGCTGGGGTACGACATGAGAGTATGGCAGCAATGTATGAGACCCGGGTGCTTAGGAAAGGGAGAGCTATTGCTAGGGATAGAACGCACCCGTTATACAGTCAATACCACCTTTTACCATCAGGACGACGGTACACAGTGCCAATGTTGCAGGCTAGGGCTTCAAGATCATTTGTCCCTACAAGTATAGGACTCCTGAACAAACGGGCCCCATCTCAGTTCTGTGCATAAAATGTAATGTGATGCCTCTTGAACCATGACTGGTGGCCTTGTTTAGCTTGTATGTATTTTGTAATTATGTTATCTGTTTGTGATTTTTTGTATCCTGATGACTGCTTGGCACAAAATGAATTTCCGCAAGGACAAATAAAGTATCTATCTATCTATCTATCTAGATATGATCAATTAAACTTATCATAATATCAAAAAGCAAAAGCCATTCATTCATCAATGATGTTTATAGAACACGTTTTAGTGAATTCCAAGTACAGGAGACATCGACGCCATTACAGTTTGGAAAGCAGTTCAACATGCAGCGATTTACTCACAAAACAAGCCAACCCCGGCTATCCTCGTTTAAAAACCTACAGAAAACACAATTGTAAATCTGGTAATGAACACGGAGCTAAAGCAGTGTGTAAATCCTGCATGATATTAAATGGCGCACTTCGCCAAATGATAATGGCGTCGGTACGTGCCGTTCACAAAACAGTCTCTAAACTGTACTTCAAATTCACTATAAACATTATTGATGACTTAATGACTGTTGGGTTTTGATATTATGGTAAGTTTAATTGATCATATCTTGTAATAGTGTCTCTACCAGGCGATTAAACACTGTGCATATGTAAACATGTTTTGTACCAAGGAGGGAGACGAGAGGTAACCAGAAGACTCGCCCCCAAAACAAGCTCGCCCCCATTCTTGTATTTGTTTTACAGAGGGTAAGGTATGAAATAATTTCAGGGTTAGGCATAGTTTTACTGAGGTTCAGTTTAGGAATAAGGTTATGTTTAGGCATAGTTTTACTGAGGTTACGTTTAGGAATACCAGGTGAATCCCGGCGGGTTTGCCCCGGGGCGACTGTGTTTTGGGGCGAGTGTTTTGGTATTCAGACGGAGATGGAGAGAGAGAAACAGATCTCTGATCTCAGTGGTGCTTGTGCTGAAATTTGACTCATGCAATAAGATATAAAGATAATCTGATAAACCACATGAACCCCAGCTTACGTATTCTGGGGGGAACATAAACCAAACATTGCCAATCTAGCTCACAGTTACAACGCGTCGCGTTCCGACGCGCTGTGAGCTCATAGATTGACAATGTTTGGTCTTTTTAGTCTCATATATCTTAATAATAAGTCAACTTTTCCGAGGGCGAGTGGACGATTGTGTTCCAGCTGTCCTTCTGATGGATTTTTCTTGGCTGACAATGTTTCTATCGTCCATAAAAGCTCTGAAAGTGATCCAAACGATCGTGTATGATGTAACTCTATGAGGCAGATCGTTCTGTTTTCCCCCCGAGCTAAAATCGAGTGGGGCGTTCCTGGGCGTTCCCGTCTATCTCTGTGTGTATCTATACTACTTAATATAACGTTTCATCTGACTGAATAGATTCTTTTGATTATAAGTTCCCGTTTCATGTGAAGGACAGGTAAAGATTGTTCCTCCATCACAGGCTCAGATCCTCGGAGCGTCCGTTCTCCTGGACAAGTCTGGGCTTAACCAGTACAGGCTTATTAAATGACGCTATAGAATAGAATCATTCATTTTATGCCGCAGGAGCGAGCGCTTCTCAGCACCAACCGTGGCCGAATTAGAGATTTGATAGGTCATTTTTGGACAACTCTGACAGCACTACTAAGCACAGACATGTGCAAAAGAGTGCATGTATTCCAAACAGAGAGGAGCGTTCGGAATAAAGCGTTTATATGGTCAATTCTGATTGGTATATACCGATTCAAACGGCAGTGATGAGCTGTGGATTTTTGAACTAGGGGGGCTATATTTTCTGACGTCACGTGCACGCGCATGTGCACGCATGTGCACATAGCCAATCAGCTCAGTGCTAGTTGAAATACTGTATTCAACATGTGATTTTTAAGTAATTATATCTTATTATTTAGTTGCATTGTTAATTTGTTGTTTTTATTTTTGTTTCAATTAATTAATTATTTTATTTTCCTTTTAGTTTTATATAAAAGCCCTTTACATAGACTCACCCACACATAAGTACTTAAAATAATCAGACAACTTGTCTTTGTCTTGTCTCAGAGAACTGGGTCCTCTTCTAAGCGATCCCCTTCACACTCTGCAGTGCAGAGACTGTTGTCTCTCATTGTGAGAGGAATGCACACATTCAATTCAAGTCCATGGCTTTTCTCGAGTAGCCTAATGTTATGCAAAGCAGCCAGGTAGACGCTATTGAGAACGGCTCGCCGCTGACGGCGCGAACCTTGAGAGGCTATTGTTTAAACTTTAAGGTGTTAAAGACTGCAGCTGACGGTGCGTGCTCGCGCGTGCATTTGGAGCTCCCAGCCCCCCAGCCCGCGCCAGAACTAAGGGGTCGCCGACCCCCCATAGCACCCCCTACAGCTCATCCCTGAAACGGTCTATACCACCCCTCCTAACCCAATGAAAATTCATTCAGGTCAGAGCGGAATGGAATATTCTATTCCAATGAGGTGTTTACATGAGCATTTCTATTCTGAATGGATTCATTCATTCATTCATTCATTCCGAATATAAGTGGAATAAAACTGTCCATGTAACCGCAGCCACTGTAATTGTGACTGCATTGCAGACATGGTGTAGAGGGTTCACAGACATGGTGTAGAGGGTTCACAGTGTCATTATTAGATGCATCACAGACATGGTGTAGAGGGTTCACAGTGTCATTATTAGATGCATCACAGACATGGTGTAGAGGGTTCACAGTGTCATTATTAGATGCATCACAGACATGGTGTAGAGGGTTCACAGTGTCATTATTAGATGCATCACAGACATGGTGTAGAGGGTTCACAGTGTCATTATTAGATGCATCACAGACATGGTGTAGAGGGTTCACAGTGTCATTATTAGATGCATCACAGACATGGTGTAGAGGGTTCACAGTGTCATTATTAGATGCATCACAGACATGGTGTAGAGGGTTCACAGTGTCATTATTAGATGCATCACAGACATGGTGTAGAGGGTTCACAGTGTCATTATTTGATGCATTACAGACATGGTGTAGAGGGTTCACAGACATGGTGTAGAGGGTTCACAGACATGGTGTAGAGGGTTCACAGACATGGTGTAGAGGGTTCACAGTGTCATTATTAGATGCATTACAGACATGGTGTAGAGGGTTCACAGACATGGTGTAGAGGGTTCACAGTGCAGACATGGTGTAGAGGGTTCACACTGTCATTATTAGATGCATTACAGACATGGTGTAGAGGGTTCACAGACATGGTGTAGAGGGTTCACAGACATGGTGTAGAGGGTTCACAGTGCAGACATGGTGTAGAGGGTTCACAGTGCAGACATGGTGTAGAGGGTTCACAGTGCAGACATGGTGTAGAGGGTTCACAGACATGGTGTAGAGGGTTCACAGTGCAGACATGGTGTAGAGGGTTCACAGTGCAGACATGGTGTAGAGGGTTCACAGTGCAGACATGGTGTAGAGGGTTCACAGTGCAGACATGGTGTAGAGGGTTCACAGTGCAGACATGGTGTAGAGGGTTCACAGACATGGTGTAGAGGGTTCACAGTGCAGACATGGTGTAGAGGGTTCACAGTGCAGACATGGTGTAGAGGGTTCACAGACATGGTGTAGAGGGTTCACAATGCAGACATGGTGTAGAGGGTTCACAGTGCAGACATGGTGTAGAGGGTTCACAGTGCAGACATGGTGTAGAGGGTTCACAGTGCAGACATGGTGTAGAGGGTTCACAGACATGGTGTAGAGGGTTCACAGTGCAGACATGGTGTAGAGGGTTCACAGTGCAGACATGGTGTAGAGGGTTCACAGTGCAGACATGGTGTAGAGGGTTCACAGTGCAGACATGGTGTAGAGGGTTCACAGTGCAGACATGGTGTAGAGGGTTCACAGACATGGTGTAGAGGGTTCACAGACAGGTTGGTCCTGGGGACAGTTTGGTCATTAAAGGTCACATAGCAGCCTGGGGGTCAGTGGTATCAGTGACACTGGTTTGAACTCTATTCTGAGCTTCAGTTCACTTTAGTTCACATACATGATGTCTGCTCTGACTGTTACACTGATGTTACATACATGATGTCTGCTCTGACTGTTACACTGATGTTAGTGGATCTTATTTTATTGTTCCTTAAGTTGTTCAGACAACGATTTCAACATGTATGTTGATGATTAGTTGTCATAAAAATTAATGATTTAATTGTGTTTTTGGCATTTTTGCTCTGGGCAGGTATACCCAGAGCAATTTACAATCACAAATAACTTAAATATACAAAGACATTACTGACATTTTTAATAATTTTATACTTTATACTTTGTTTAATACTATTTTTTATAGCAGAAATAGCTGATCTACAAGCTTAATATTTCTGCTTTTTGTAAATATTTTAAAATGTAGGAACAATTTTGATTATGCAAAATCATTGTGATTATCTCAAATAATCTCAAATGAGACGATTATCAGATACTGAAATAATTGTCACAGGCCTATCAGATACTGATAGTAGCATCAGAAATGCCTCCGATATACTGATACCGCCGAAAATACTTGTATTTGAGGCGAGTCTATGATGCAGCGATCCAATAACACATAATTTATCACATGCTGACAGCTCATTGGTCAAGACTTTACGGGTCCTGTAACCTTAGTCGTTTAGGTCAGGGGGTCCATTTATGACTTTGCGCTACAAAGCATTTTAACCGTCCGACCGGCACATTCCCAGTGGGTGCTTGCTGTCTCCCATGGGTGACAGCGAGGATCAACCAGAGGCGCCAACACAGGATCGCCGCCTATGGTTTACATAACTAACTTGTTTAGGTAACTAGTCTTTGTGTGTCTCTCAGTTGACTCCAGTGGTTTAGGTAACTAAGTTGTTTAGGTAACTACGTTTTTTAAGTAACTAGTTTCCATGTGTCCCTCTTATCAGTTGACTCCAGTGGTTCAGGTAACTAAGTTGTTTAGGTAACTAGTTTCCATGTGTCTCTATCAGCTGACTCCAGTGGTTCAGGTAACTAAGTTGCTGAGGTAACTAGTTTCCATGTGTCTCTCTATCAGCTGACTCCAGTGGTTCAGGTAACTAAGTTGTTTAGGTAACTAGTTTCCATGTGTCTCTCTATCAGCTGACGCCATATCATTGTAGGTTAGGTAACTAAGTTGTTTAGCTAACTAGTTTCCATGTGTCTCTATCAGCTGACTCCAGGTCATTGTAGTTTAGGTAACTAAGTTGTTTAGGTAACTAGTTTCCATGTGTCTCTCTTATCAGCTGACTCCAGTGGTTCAGGTAACTAAGTTGTTTAGGTAACTAGTTTCCATGTGTCTCTCTATCAGCTGACTCCAGTACATTGTGCAGAGCTCTGGTGTCTCTCCACCTGCTTCCTGTTCTGATCCGGATGCTTCCGTTCTCTGAAGGCATCAACACTATGGTGAGTACACACTACTACACACTAATCAACACTGTGACACGGTGACTAACATCTTGCATTCCGAGTGAAAGAATTATGTATAATCTTAGGCAAAAACCCGAGGACTTTGAGGGAATCTGGCGTAAACTAGTTGACTTCACCGAGGCAAATGATGTGGAAGATTGAGAGTCTATTATGGATGGTGTCTACAGCCCGGCTGCATTTAGGCCTTGAAGTTAAGATTTAAGAAGAGAGAGAGGGGGGGGGTGACTTTTTCTTGTATTTTTATTTTATTTTTCTTCTATTTTCATTTTCATTATTATTTAAATATCATCACTCATCCATTACTTTTTAACCATTATTTTGTGATGTGTGTTCAATTTTCATTTTATTTCTATTTTTCATTTTTGTGTATATATATATATATATATATATATATATATATATATATATATATATATATATATATATATACATCCTTTTATCGTATAATTTTTTTTTACATTTTCTCCCCCCCCCCCCACCACTGGTTAGTTTCCATGCCGCACTAAACATAATACAGAAAATATATATATATATATATTCCCTGCCTAAAACGTAAAAAACGTAATTATATCCAATTACCAATTCTGCCAAAAACGTAAAAAACGTAATTTTAATAAAAATTTTAAAAAAAAAAAAACCTAAAGACCAAGGAGATATGATTTTTCGAAGATCTTCCTTGTTAACTTAAAACTTAAAAATTCTGTATCTCGGCTCCTGAGTACTTTTTTTTTTTCAATGAAAAATCTCTGGCAGTGGGCAAACGCGGCCAGCAATAATTCAGGCAGTGAATGAGTTAAGCTACTAATATAGTTGACATTTGTTGTTTGATGTTTGAAAGTGGCATGTCTCACTCAGAAATAGTGTTTACAATGGTAGGAAAAATTAGATTTTTTTCTCAGTTTATTTTTTAACATTGAAGTGGATGGAGCATTAAGGCAGACAGACAGGACAAACACATAAAACAACAGAACATGTAAAGCATAAAAATGGATCATTAAGTCAACACAGACAGATCAATATCATGATGTCAGTATATTTAGAGTGATTAATAGAGGTTATATGACAAATGTTATAGTTATTAATTAGTTATAGACATGTACATACACTCTCAAAATAAGAAGACAGCGTATTTTTGAACAGAGAATACGATGAAATGGAACGAATATTTGCCGGTAGGTTATTCAATATCCAATCCAATATCCATTCCTTTGATCGGCTGGTGAAATAACTAAACTGACACTGAGGTATTTATTAACGTAACTCGTGTGCATTACGGAGACATTTGAATGAGATCTTGATCAGGAACGTGCGCTCTGCACTTGTGTTGCAGTGTTGAGGATGTCTTTGTGTCTGTCCGTGCGACCGGGCATGCTCAAAAATGCGGCCCCGACCGGAGCGGCTTGGAGCCCACTCCCCGCTACGTTTAAAAAAAGTCCCGCTCCGCTCACATGCTCTGGTATATAAGTGGGGTCTGGGGACCCCCAGGGGTCCTTGGAGGGGTACCAGGGGGGTCCCCAGCATTTAAAAAAAATATATAGAGTCACAATCATTTAAACCACTTTAACCATATTTTATAGTTTGGCTATTCAAAAATAGCAGATATACAAGCTCATAGCGCGGCACCGAGGGCCGCGCTATGAGCTTGTAGATCTACTATTTTTGAAAAATAGTGAAAACAAATCTTTGAATATAAATATAATTTAAAGCGAACATTTGTAACTCAATCTTTGTTGTTCCAGGGGGTCCCAATATATATTTTACATATTTTGAGATGGAGGGGGGTCCGCGGCCAAATATTTATCATTTTGGGGGTCCTTGACATGAAAAGGTTTGAGAACCACTGCTCTGGTACAGTACCACTCATCAACACATTTAGACATTTCTTTCCTCAAGTGTGTGCATTGTTCCCCACATGTTCTCTGAAGGTGGACGCGGGTCACATGTTCTCTGAAGGTGGACGCGGGTCATTCCATGTTCTCTGAAGGTGGACGCGGGTCATTCCATGTTCTCTGAAGGTGGACGCGGGTCATTCCATGACAAAGCTCTATTTGACTGGAACAGTCTCTCTCTCAGATCTGTTGCCTCTCTTGGCCGCTTCAGGACTTCCTTGTATTCACATCCAAACAGCCTGTTCATGCTTTAAACTAAGCTTTGGACTGATGTTGATTTCTGACTTTGATTCAGCTCATTGTATTGTAAAAACAAAATGATGTTGCTATAATATCAGTGGTTCTCAAACTTTTTCATGTCAAGGACCCCCCAAGATTATATGTATTTGTCCGTGGACCCCCCCCCCCCCCCCATCTCAAAATATGGTAATAAAATATGGACATATTACTCACGGTAATATGTCCGTCATTCACGTGCCATGTACATCCCAAAGACAACCGACACCACGCAGCCCATTTTGTAATCTCCCCACAACAACACACGGCTCGGCATCTGGGTTGCCACGTTGCCAAAAGACAAGCTGATGTCAGTGTTGCCAGATGTGCGCCAGAAACAAGCAACCACCTTCATGAAGAAAAAAAAACCCAGCCGAAGGGGTCCGCCATGTTTCACGAGGGTCTGCGGGGGTCCCAACACTCCCAGGGGGTCCGCGGACCCCCAGGTGGTCCCTCATTTATTTTATTTTTCTTAATTATTATTATTTTTTAAACTTTTTTTGGGGCAATTTTTATCCCACGATTTTGGTACCCCAAAATAAGCGCGCCCTCGCTAGAGCCCCGTGCGCGGCTAGTGGGGCCCGGACCTCTAGTATATATATATTCAAAGATTTGCACACATTTTCACGATTTTCTTTTCTCAAAAATAGCAGATCTACAAGCTCATAGCGCGGCCAAAGAAGTCTAAAAATGACACAGATGTGTTCCTGGTCTTAATGGATTAAACTGCTTGTTGATTTCTGACTTAGATTCAGGTCATTGTATTGTATTCTCCATTTCTTTGTTTAAAATGAGTTGAGGGCTGTGGGTGGGAGAGGGTATTTGTACGGGTGTGTGTCTTGTGTATTTGTATTGAAATGTTTTATCTCTAAAATGAGAGGCTGCATCTCAAGGGTTTATCCTATTCTCTCAATAAATTCTGACCAAATACAGTTGGCCTTTCATTGTCTGTGTTCTACAGTATGTTGGCAGCAAATCTAAGGCAGAAAGACATTCAAACTGTTTACTTAGAACTGTATACAAGTCATTTCATCATCTCAACATTCAACATTGTTCTACTTATCACACATCCCATGTGTTCCTAATAATAATAACAGTCAGACACAGTCAGATTCCGGATGTAACCCTCACTTCACAGTCCTGTCCAGCACAGAGGGTTTCATTATCAGCTGCCTATCAAAATGCCTAATAAGATGAGGCATAAGGCAGAAGGCATAAGGTGCCGGGCAAGATAGGGCCCATAATGTCTTAACAATTCTATGTAGTCTTACAACTAGGCTCCTGGTTGTAAAATGATGCTATATGCTATAGTCATATTTTCACCAAATTGTAACATCTGCCTAACTCTACTGTCCTGTACACTGCTGATTCACCCTGCATTATAGCCTATGTCCTCAGCCTATCACAACAAGGCTTGTTACATTCAGCCTATCAGAATGATTGTTACATTCAGCCTATCAGAATGCTTGTTAATTCCAAAATCACTATCTGCTGATGACAAGAAATTACTTAGGAAATTATTAAAAAATAGATGACTTAGGTAGTTAGTGATTTCTCTTTAATATGTTATATGTGTCCAGGTTCTCAGGGTGATGTGTAATATTTCATGTTTCTAGGTCCTCGTGGTGATGTTTATTAATATTTAATATGTTTATAGGTCCTCAGGGTCATGTATATTAATATTTAATATGTTTATAGGTCCTCAGGGTCATGTATATTAATATTTAATATGTTTATAGGTCCTCAGGGTCATGTATATTCATATTTAATATGTTTATAGGTCCTCAGAGTGATGTATATTAATATGTAATGTGTTTATAGGTCCTCAGGGTCATGTATATTAATATTTAATATGTTTATAGGTCCTCAGGGTCATGTATATTAATATTTAATATGTTAATAGGTCCTCAGAGTGATGTATATTAATATGTAATGTGTTTATAGGTCCTCAGGGTCATGTATATTAATATTTAATATGTTTATAGGTCCTCAGAGTGATGTATATTAATATGTAATGTGTTTATAGGTCCTCAGGGTCATGTGTAACGTGGCTCATCATCTCAGTGATCAGATGGTTGATAAAGATGTTCTGTCAGCGTTGACTCACACTCTGAAGATGACGGACACACATGTCGTCACCCTGAGTCTGGAGCTGCTGTCCATGCTGCTGGATGCTAGTCCACAGGTAAGAACACCTAGCAACCACCTCATCAACCCCCTAGCATCCACCTCATCAACCCCCTAGCATCCACCTCATCAACCCCCTAGCATCCACCTCATCAACCCCCTAGCATCCACCTCATCAACCCCCTAGCATCCACCTCATCAACCCCCTAGCATCCACCTCATCAACCCCCTAGCATCCACCTCATCAACCCCCTAGCATCCACCTCATCAACCCCCTAGCAACGACCTCATCAACCCCCTAGCATCCATATTGTGTCCATACTGCTGGATTACTTTTGATGCAGTAATGGTATTTTTTTCATTTATTTTATTTGTTTGCTTTTTTTTGTTATTAAAAAGGTCTTAAATGTCACTTAACTCATTGAGTGCCAGAGTTGCTTGGATCACTGCCCTCCCCCCACCAAAAAAAGCCGGACCTTCCTAGCCCGTGTTTTAAAAATGGCCAGAACTCAAACATCGAAAATCTGTGAAAGTGTCCGTTTTCAAGTTGTTTTGGCCATTATCTCTGGAACGGAAGGTTCAATCTGCTCAGTTCATTAAGCACGTTTCAGGCCTAGCATTATGGTCATTGTTTGGGCCTTGGGCTTAATTTTCAGGCCCGTTGAGAGCTCTACCATCCACTTCCATCATGTCAGTGTTTGGGCTGTGAGATGATCCTGGTGCGGTCATAGAACCGTCAGCCGTCATGCTTTGTGTCGCCTCGTCACAATATATTCACTTATCTGCTACTACAGTGTGTTTGATTGATTGATTGAATAGTTTATTAGTCATAAATGTAAACATCATGAGGTACAGTCAGACATTAAGGCTAAAAGGATAACACTAAAATCCTGGGGACTTGTTTCCATTGTGGTCCTATGTATTCAATTCATCATCATAGTATAACAATAACACAATAATACATGTCATCAACAAATACAAACACTATGATGTACAAACTGGAGAAAAAGGAAAATGCAGTGAATGTCCTCCTTTCTGTCCTCTCTCATGTGTTTATTTAGACACAGCACATTTAGATGTAGTTTTAGTCTTTTGAATCAAATTCTATTTAGTTTAAACTAAATGTATGTTGGCTGGATCTCTACTCCACTAGTCTTAGTTCTACTGGATCTCTTCTCCACTAGTCTTAGTTCTACTGGATCTCTTCTCCACTAGTCTTAGTTCTACTGGATCTCTTCTCCACTAGTCTTAGTTCTACTGGATCTCTTCTCCACTAGTCTTAGTTCTACTGGATCTCTTCTCCACTAGTCTTAGTTCTACTGGATCTCTTCTCCACTAGTCTTAGTTCTACTGGATCTCTTCTCCACTAGTCTTAGTTCTACTGGATCTCTTCTCCACTAGTCTTAGTTCTACTGGATCTCTTCTCCACTAGTCTTAGTTCTACTGGATCTCTTCTCCACTAGTCTTAGTTCTACTGGATCTCTTCTCCACTAGTCTTAGTTCTACTGGATCTCTTCTCCACTAGTCTTAGTTCTACTGGATCTCTTCTCCACTAGTCTTAGTTCTACTGGATCTCTTCTCCACTAGTCTTAGTTCTACTGGATCTCTTCTCCACTAGTCTTAGTTCTACTGGATCTCTTCTCCATTACTCCATCCATTTTAGTCTAGTTATTATTTGTTGACAAAATTGTCAATATATTTAGTTCATTTAGTTTTCGTCAGACCAACATCTTACGTCATAGTTTTAGTCGACAAAATGAACACTGGTCAGTAGAGGGCGCCACGGAGCGCGTCCTCCTCAGGCCCGGAACTGTCCTCCAACATGCAGGTGTTCATTTATTCGAGAGAGAGAGAGAGAGAGAGAGAGAGAGAGAGAGAGAGAGAGAGAGAGAGAGAGAGAGAGAGAGAGAGAGAGAGAGAGAGAGAGAGAGAGAGAGAGAGAGAGAGAGAGAGAGAGAGAGAGAGAGAGAGAGAGAGAGAGAGAGAGAGAGAGAGAGAGAGAGAGAGAGAGAGAGAGAGAGAGAGAGAGAGAGAGAGAGAGAGAGAGCGAGCGTGCGAGCAGTGATGTCAATTGTTCTGCTGTTTACGGCCGAGAGGTGACTAGGGTCTATTGTTCCCGACACAACGACGTACGGGCGGGCGGGGCTCGTTGTGTCGGGAACAATAGAGCCAGTCACACCTCGGCAGCCAGGAAGAGACAGGCGCCGGCAGCGGCGAGCGGTGAGCTAACGGAACTGACCTCCATTGTTCCAGCTTGGCAGAGAGACAGAGACAGAGACAGAGACAGAGGTCTGATGGGGTGAGGAGGAGGGCAGAGAGACAGAGACGTAAATATACGTAAATAAATGGCTCACATTTCCCCCCGTTCTCTCCAAATCATCACACTATTATAGCATAGTATATATTTATACTATACTATATTAAAAGATTTGCACAATTTTTTTGATAAAAAAAATAAATAGCAGATCTACAAGCTCATAGCCAAAGAATAAAATATGGTTAAAATGACTGTGACACTATATTAACTAATTTCGCTGGGGACCCCCTGGCACCTTCCAAGGACCCCTGGGGGTCCCGGGGCCCCACTTTGAGAACCATTGCCATAGGACTCCTTCCCGCCACACATACAACCTCTTCCTGGCCCTTATGTGGTCCGCGGGCCACCTCTTTCACACCCCTGGGGGAGTGGTGGCACGGGGCTGGAGGCTTACAGTATGTAAATCTCTTAAAGGGGCATTTCACTCTCAAACACTTCTGAGGTCATTGTATTGTCTGCGCTGCCTGTTGTGAAGTTGCTTGATTCAATATTTGATATTAATTTGATTAGACATCCAAACCCATTCAACTTCAAACTCTGTTAGAATCACATTGAAAACACACACCTCCTAAATAATGAAAGGGGACACCTTCATTTTCTCATTAGTTATTATTCATTATATTAATATTGTCTTTAAAGGTAGGGTAGGGTGATTTTCTTTGGTTAAAATAAGTGTTAACACATTGGGTGCCAAAACCGTATATATACGGTTTTGCGCATACTAACGTTGAGTGCCAAAACCGTATATATACGTTTTTTGAAAAAAACCTTCACAGCAACAGGAAATATCACTCCTACAAGATTTAGACTCCAATCCACCTCCTGGTTAACTTATGACTTCAAAAACCTGTATCTCGGCTCCTGTGCACTTTTTTTTTTTACAATGTTAATTTAACTATTTTCAACTGGCTGCAACTATGGAACGGATTACCGAATGTTTTTAATTTTTTCCCCCCGATTGTACGAGACCTGTATGTGTGTAATGAGGGGATCACCGTGAGGACGGTGATCACTGAAAATATTTTGTGACTACTTGAAAAAGGTTCAAAATGTTTAAAAAGTCCTGGCACTCAAAGTATAATATTTTAATAAACCTCTGGCACCCAATGTGTTAAATAGCTCTATATTCTGATAGTACTCATTGCTATAGAGTGTTTGTTCAGTAAAAGGAGTCTCCACGTCTCTCCAGCTCTTTATTAAACAGAAAATGCATTTTCGTTTCAGTTTAATTTCCAATTTTATCCAATCAGGATAGAGAACTCAATCAGGATATAGATTAAACAAGTGCAATTGGAAGTGATGACACTAAGAAATGAGCAGGCAAAATTGGAACTGGAACACTATAAAAATGAAGCTTAAAAATGGGTACTTTCTCCTGATTGGCTGAGATTTTGACACCTACCGGAAAATGTATTTTCTGTTTATTAAAGAGTTGGAGAGACGGGGAGACTCCTTTTACTGAACAAACACTCTATAGCAATGATTACTATCACAATATAGTGCTTTAACCTTTTAACAAAATACTTTTTGTTTTAACCCAAACATATCACTTACCCTACCTTTAATGTAATGCAATAATGGTCACCCCTTTCATTAGAAGGACAATATCAGTCACTAGAAGCAGAGACGTGTGTTTTAATTAGTCTAACATTCATTAGAAGAACAATATCAGTCACTAGAAGCAGAGACGTGTGTTTTAATTAGTCTAACATTCATTAGAAGAACAATATCAGTCACCAGAAGCAGAGACGTGTGTTTTCAATGAGTGTAACGTTCATTAGAAGAACAATATCAGTCACTAGAAGCAGAGACGTGTGTTTTAATGAGTCTAACATTCATTAGAAGGACAATATCAGTCACTAGAAGCAGAGACGTGTGTTTTCAATGAGTCTAACATTCAAGACAATGATTTGTTTATTTCAAAACTGGCCTGAAAAAACATTATAAATGATATGATTTCATAATGTCCATAATCCATAGATATGATGTCATATTATGTCCATAATCCGTAGATATGATGTCATATTATGTCCATAATCCGTAGATATGATGTCATATTATGTCCATAATCCGTAGATATGATGTCATATTATGTCCATAATCCATAGATATTAGGGGTGTCACGATACGCCTAATCCACGATTCGATTCGACTTTCGATTTTAAGGTCACGATTCGATTCGATTTTCGATACGATATATATTTTTAAAACTTTAATTTTTTCAGCTTTTTGAGGTTTATATGATTATTAATTTAGGCTATTGTCTTGATTTGTAAAGAAAAACACATGTTTCTCAATAAGTCCCTTTTATTTGAATAATATCAAATGAGAATGAGATAACAAAAAGGGTTTTATGCCCTTACAACAACTGTCATTTTCAGATTCTTCTTTAAGATGAGTTAACAACATTCTTGTGAAGCATGTAAGAAAAAAGGATCCAAAGACGACTGTTATTTGGCTACATGTTCCTTTATTTATTTTTACCTTAACCCCATCCGTTTTCTGAGGTGAACTTTAGCCTAAAATAGCAGATCTACAAGCTCACAACGCCTCACGCTGCGAGGCGTTGTGAGCTTGTAGATCGGCTATTTTTGGCCGAGAGGTATAGGTGTAGAGGGGAAAAAGAGAAGACGGAGAAACTATCAATGTGAAGCATAATCGACAAACGGTAGCCGTTTTGTCAACGCGTCGGGTGCCCTCATAATTCACTGGGAAGCCCAAATATTGTCAGACTTTTGACTTAAAGGAAGCGGGAGGGTTTTCCAATTCTTCCGTTTGTGTATTATCATTACCATCGCTGGCTTCAGCAGTGGCCATGGTGAAATGTAAAGTAGTAGCCTAGTACAGCTGCAACGCTACAGCGGTCTCTGTCTCCTCCAAACTCCTGTGGTGTGTGTGACTTTGTCCTGTCGTCTTTTTTTTCCTCCCCCGTCGTAAGCATGCATGCGCGATGCTTCACCCGGACGTGCAGTCGGATGTGCGCATTTAAATTAACCCTTGAATCGCGATACGGCTTTTGATTTCGATACACTGTATCGTACTACATTTCCGGTTCGATTTCGATACGTATCGAGTATCGTGACACCCTTAATAGATATGATGTCATATTATGTCCATAATCCATAGATATGATGTCATATTATGTCCATAATCCATAGATATGATGTCATATTATGTCCATAATCCAGGTGTCATCAGAGTTTGTGAGAGGGGGAGGGGTTTCTCTGCTGGAGGCCATTCAGTTCAACACAGAAGAAGACCTGAGGACCAGAGCTACATTCCTACTGGACAACCATCTGGCCTCCTACTGTAAATATACCTTTAATATTTAATATCTCCTACTGTAAATATACCTTTAATATTTAATATCTCCTACTGTAAATATACCTTTAATATTTAACATATCCTACTGTAAATATACCTTTAATATTTAACATATCCTACTGTAAATATACCTTTAATATTTAACATATCCTACTGTACTGTAAATATACCTTAATATACAGAAGGCAACAGAGGACAAACAGAACTTAACATAACATCAACACTGAGCTAACCAAAGTGAGACATGAGGGGAATATTATAGTGGGTGATCAGTCCACTCTGGACACAAAGGGAAGACAAAGAATAACATTTAAACGGACTTCAAATCACTACAGCACTAACTACTGAAATTACAATACTGACATATCAAAATGCATTTCTTCATCGTAATAATGAAACTATTCAAACTCATAATAAACCCCTCCCCCTCCCCATACGCACTAGAGTTATCACATTCTGCCCGACCCTGACCTTACCCGACCCGACGTTTTTCGGGCCGGGCCGGGCTGGGCCCAAATCTATGCTAATTAATTAGTCGGGCCGGGCCAAGCCTCGGGTTCCGAGGCCTAGCGGCCTAACGGTAAGGCTGACACAAATGTCAGTGTATGTGTTGGATGTGTCGGATGTGTCGGATGTGTCGGATGTGTTGGATGTGTCGGATGTGTTGGATGTGTAGGATGTGTTGGATGTGTTGGATGTGTTGGATGTGTCGGATGTGTTGGATGTGTCGGATGTGTCGGATGTGTTGGATGTGTAGGATGTGTTGGATGTGTCGGATGTGTTGGATGTGTCGGATGTGTTGGATGTGTCGGATGTGTTGGATGTGTTGGATGTATTGGATGTGTTGGATGTGTAGGATGTGTTGGATGTGTTGGATGTATTGGATGTGTTGGATGTGTAGGATGTGTTGGATGTGTAGGATGCAGCTCAAAGTGAACTTTCCTCAGGTATGTAGTTTCCTCAGGTATGTAGTTTCCTCAGGTATGTATTTTGTCGCCGTCCGACCTTCCTAGCCCGTGTTATTAACCCTTTAAGACCGGGAACGCGTCTCTGTGTCGTTTTTAGATTTCTTTGCGCTATCCAAAAATAGCAGCTATGAGCTTGTAGATCTGCTATTTTTGAAAAAAATCTTGAACATTTGTGCAAATCTTTGAATATATATATATTATGTAAAGCAAACATTTGTAACTCAAATCTGTGCTTCTGGGGGATTCTACAAATGTCTTCTAAATCCTAACAGTTTTTTGATAAAAACGTGTGTTGCTATAATATCAGTGGTTCTCAAACTTTTTCATGTCAAGGACCCCCAAAATTATATGTATGTATTTGGCCGCAGACCTCCATCTCAAAATATGTTGTTCCAGGGACCCCCAGAAGCAAAGATTTGAGTAAAAAACTTTGCTTTAAAAAAAATATATATATTCAAAGATTTGAACACATTTTCACGATTTAAAAAAAATAGCAGATCTACAAGCTTGCAGATCTGCTATTTTTTAAAAGCCAAAGTATAAAATAATGGTTGAAGTGGTTACACAGACACGTTCTCGGTTTTAATGGGTTAAAGAAAAACGGGCGACGATGGCCAAAACTCAATGGAAAATCGGCGAAAGTGTCAGTTTTCAAGATGTTTTGGACATTGTCTCTGGAACAGAAGGTCCAATCTGCTCAGTTCAAAGCTTGTTGGATGTGTGACTTTGAGGACATTAAGCACATAATGACACATTTTCGTGTTTTCGGGCCTAAACGTATGGTAATTATTCTGGTGTAATTACACTGGTGTGGCCGTCACATTGACAAAACGCATGAAGTGTGTTGGTTTTGTTGCGCTCGGAAATAGCCGATCTACAAACTCACACGCGATCGGCTGTTTTCGGCACACAGCTATAAGTATAAATCAGGCATTAAGATGCCCTCACGGCCTGGAGAAATACATTCTAATCCACTAAATCATTTCATTCTAAAGACTAATGACTTAAAACTACGCGTCAAAACTTGTCTGTTCTCTCTCTCTCTCTCTCCTGACAGGTAGCCAGCAACCCACCTGAATGGATCTACAGATCTATAACCCACCTGAATGGATCTACAGATCTATAACCCACCTGAATGGGTCTAAACCAAGGTGTCTCAAAGTGTGTGCCGTGATGAAGTCCAGAGGCACCACAGGATACCGTCATATTTGGAATTCATCAACAGCCTCTATACTCATTACTTGCCCTGTACTTGGTGCGTTCTTTTTCAATCTACACCAAAACTCTTAACCAAAAATAGCAGATCTACAAGCTTGTAGATCTGCTATTTTTGGCGAATGTTCCCCCCAGAATAGGGATCCATAAAGATCCATTTGGTTCCATGTGTACACTCTCAGAGTTACAGACCTGTAAGGGTCCATTTGGTTCCATTTGTACACTCTGAGAGTTACAGACCTGTAAGGGTCCATTTGGTTCTATTTGTACACTCTCAGAGTTACAGACCCATAAGGGTCCATTTGGTTCCATTTGTACACTCTCAGAGTTACAGACCTGTAAGGGTCCATTTGGTTCCATTTGTACACTCTCAGAGTTACATTGAGGAACACTGAGGATTTTACTGTGTAAATTGGGGTCCTATTAGCCTCGATCTCCAGGCTTTTATTGCTTAGTTTTGCTAAAAAATAAAAGCCTGGCCCAACTATAGCCTGTACTGGGTATGAGGAAGTGTTTCATTTCCCAACCAACCAGAGTGCAGTGGGCGTCGCTCGTAATGTTGTGTTAACGGGGCGGGGGTTGACGGACAGATCGGTGAACCAATGGGATCAGGCGCCGTCTCTCGCCGGCTCTATACACACGCCCCTTTATACACGAAATCAGGAGGGTTGCAGCAGGCTAGGGTCCTATAGATCATTTTAAAAAGGTATCAAATGATGATAATTTCTTCTTAACTCTTTTCCTGTCATGGATGTGTTTTCTCGTCCGTTGGTCCACGGTGTCTTTGACGCGTTAGACGTTCTGTGTTTTTCACACAGAACCAGGAGATAACGGGATCCGAAGATGTACTGCTCCATTCACTTCCTGGTTAAAGTATGTGGGAAATATTCTGTATATCGGCTCCTGTGTTTTACTATGGATTTTTGGCAAAACATGATATTTTCAGCTTGCCGCAACTATGGAACAGATTACCACAATCACATTTTTCCCCCCAAAATTCTACGAGAAAAACAAAAAAAACAAAAAACAAAAAAGAAAACACTGGTTTTGGCTGGCACTGGGGTGACACTATTACAATTTGACTCTGGCAGTTGAAGAGTTAACCTACTGTAGTTTGTGATGATTGAAGGTGGTGTCGTTAGCTTAGCATATTTTAATGGTCTGTACAGATATACAATCACTGGTGATTTTTATACGTGAGACCTTTACTTCATCCATGAATTATGTCAACTAACGTGTGTGTTGCTCAGAGTGATGATGGACGACTTAGAAGGAATATCACAATATTTATATTTGTCAAATGTCACTTATTCTCATTGTCCCAATGAGAATAACTTAAAGGAGTAGTTCACCCAAAATACTACTTATTTTCTATTAATTTCACACCTCATGAAGCCTTGAATTCATGGAGATGTTTTGTTTTTTGTCTCATTCCTAACTAAGCCAATAAGTGTCCGGTAGGAGACTGACCCTCCACCCTGTCATTGGTTCAGGAATGCAACAAAAACTAAAAAAATCTCCATGAATTCAAGGCTTCATGAGGTGAGTAATTGATAGAAAATAAGTCTCTTCTTTTTTTGCGTGAACTGCTCCTTTAACAGTTTAGTGTAATGTGTCTACTGTCTGCAAACCAAATGGACTCATAAAGGTTCCAAGGGACACAGTGGAGGGAGAAGGACTTGGGTTTTAAACTAGTTTTCCTCACATTGTTTGAAAGACTCATTAAAAACATGAATATTTAAATATTATCTTCACATCGTATTTTTCATATTGTCTGATTAACCCATTGATCTGTCATTTTAGATTTCTTTTCTTTTCTTTTTTGTCATTTTAGAACTTGTAGATCTGCTATTTCTGAAAAATCGTTAAAATGTGTGCAAATCTTTGAATATATATATATTTTTTAAAGCAAACACTTTAAACTCAAATTGCTTTAGCTTGTAGATCTGCTATTTCTGAATAGCCAAATAAATCTGAAATGACACGTGCTTTCCCGGTCTTAATGGGTTAAAGTATTGCATCACATTGAAGAACTGCTGAGTTTGACCTTCCATTTGACCTCTAGACACACACCAGAGTGAAGCCATAATTAGCATAATAATAATAATAAATGTACATTTGAATAGTTATGGAACACAGTTTGAAAAATCTGTGAATCAGTTTAGTCTTAAAACATAAGACGTCATATTTAATATTTAATCAGTGTGAATCAGAGCATTCTGATGAATCCACCGTCCTCTTCTCCATGAGGCCTGTATCATCATCCTCCTCATCCTCCTCTTCCTCGCTGTGTTAGGCTGTCCCTGTTGCAGGTTCCAGAGGGCCAAAAGGTGAGTCTTTTAACACATTGACGGACAATTACCTAATATTACGTCATCATGGTGTTTTTTAGTGATTACGCTCTTAATTGAAAAACCGTGAAAACATTTTGCCAATCTTTGAATATACATATTTTTTTTAAGCGAACATTTGTGCAAATCTTTGCTTCTGGGGGATTCTACAAATGTCTTCTAAATCCTAACAGTTTTTTTTTAAACTTATGTTGCTGTAATATCAGTGGTTCTGAAACACTTTCCTGTTCTGGCCCGATGACGCAACTCTCCTTACAAGGCTCTGGGCAAAACCAGTAATGAGAGGTCAGCTGACCTCAAGGCTCTCGCAAGAAGCTACTCAACTTCTCCTCTCCTCTCCTCTGACCAGTCCTCCTCTCTTCTCCTCTCCTCTCCTCTCCTCTCCTCTCCTCTCCTCTCCTCTCCTCTCCTCTCCTCTGACCAGTCCTCCTTCTCCTCTCCTCTCCTCTCCTCTGACCAGTCCTCCTCTCTCCTCTCCTCTCCTCTCCTCTCCTCTCCTCTGACCAGTCCTCCTTCTCCTCTCCTCTCCTCTCCTTTCCTCTGACCAGTCCTCCTTCTCTCCTCTCCTCTCCTCTCAGACAGTGTGGTCTGAGAGTTAAAGGCATTGTTTCCATGTCTGGAGTGTCTCGTTCTGAGGAGAGAGAGAGAGAGAGAGAGAGAGAGCCACACTTCATTCTGCTGCCCTTGTTCATTGTGCTCTGACTCAATCCACTCAATGTCTCACAGGCTATTGGTTAGTTGACACAAAGTGTGTTTTTGCGAAACGCGTCGTCCAGCAGTGCCTGACAGACAGACGGGCGGGCAGACAGGCTCACAGGACTAAAAACATAATCTCTGGTCTTCGGCCGTTCCAGCCTGTCTGAGGGATAACAATGTAGAGCCTTATTAGAGAATAAAGTAGGATAGACAGGTAAACAATGAATGTGTCCAAACAACATGCTGTACATTCTTAACATTAAGTGGTCAAGAAAACAAATGTTAAGAATGTCGTGTTGCTGACTCATTCAGAGCTCTTCAGGATGCTCTTAAATATCTAGACCAGGGGTTCTCAATCTTTTCAGGCCTTGACCGCCCAAAATAATCACATTTGAACGGGGGACCCCCCAAAACGGGGACCCCCTACTCTGACAGCCCCTTGGAATGTAAAAGTTGAGGCATTACATTTAAATATTGTGACAATAGCAGTACCCGGACCCCACTTTGAGAAGCAATGCCCTTGAGATGTAATTTTTATCAGTGAATAAATTTTGTAGACTAAAACGATGACAGAAAATGTTTGTTGAATGCCTTTGTTGAAAGAAAAACTAAGCTATGATGACTAAGACTATGACTACGGTAAATATACTGACAATTTTGTCAACTAGATTAAAATGTTAGGGAGGGAGAAGAGATCCAATAGAACTATAAGACGAGACATTTTATTGTTGGCTGCACGTAGATGTCTCAGAAAAGCTCACAACGTGTCATCGTGAGCTTGTAGATCGGCTATTTTTGGCACACAGCTAAGTATAAATCAGGCATTATGACGGCATCAAGGCACGGCCAACAATACATTTTAGTCGACTAAATCAACTGTAGATTTAGTTGACAAGAACCTTTCAGATGACTGAAATATGACAAAAACTAAATGGAATGTTATTCAAAAGACTGACAAAATTTGCTGTAAAATCAACACTGCTTCAGGGAAATGTGTGGCAAATCCAGGCTTAAAAAGTGATTCAGAATTTAAATCCAAATTTAAAAGTTCAGATTTTCATCATGTGTTAAATCTCTCATTTTATATGCTCTATACTTTAAAGCATTGTTTCTCAAAGTACGCATTTATTTGATGTGTGTATATTTTACATACTTATAATTGCAACACACACACACACACACACACACACACACACAATTTGATTAGATTAGATTTGCATCTAATCAAAGTGTGTGTGTGTGTGTGTGTGTGTGTGTGTGTGTGTGTGTGTGTGTGTGTGTGTGTGTGTGTGTGTGTGTGTGTGTGTGTGTGTGTGTGTGTGTGTGTGTGTGTGTGTGTGTGTGTGTGTGTGTGTGTGTGTGCGCAGGGCGTTAACCCTAGCTACTACCCTGGGTAAATAAAGAACTCAAAGATTAATCTCAATCTATTCAGTGCATTAACTACTTAGACCCTTTATACTTGCACTGTGATTGATTCGTCTTTTTTCAATCTACACCAAATCTTTTGTGACACGTTGTGAGCTTGTAGATCGGCTATTTCTGGCGAATCCCTCCCCCAGGATTGGGGTTGAAGTGGTTAAATGTCATAAAGTAATGTTCAATCTGTCCTATGATGGAAATTCATATTCTCTGGTGACATGCTGTGTCTTATGGGGTAAGATCTACATATCTGTCATAAATGTAAGGCGCTATAAAGTAACAACGTCATTCAGGAGTGTGTCTCCAAGCAGTGATATTCATGCTCCCTCCTGTTATCAAGTTGGTTTCTTAGATTGTAGATCGGCTACTTTCACACAGCTATTAATACATCAGTTTGTAGATCAGATACTTACTCTTAGTTTAGATACTTTCATAAGCGATTGTAGATCGTCTATTTTCATCATTGGGCGTGTGGATACAGTGTGGATACAGTGTGGATACATTGTGGATACAGTGTGGATACAGTGGGAATGGTTGATATGATTTGATTGATTGATTGATTGATTGATTGAATACTTTATTTATAAAGACATGGAAACAGTACATGGAAGTACAATTCACAATACAAGGTCCTCTAAACTGGATCGCTCATAAAAGCACTTGGCTGATTTAAAATGAGATCCCCGTGCACTCAAATCATGAAACAGACAGACACTACTATGCAGAACGTCATACAGTCAGTTTACAGGTTACTGGTATGAAAAACAAGAAATATGTACAATAGACAGTTTTAGAGGAGGAGGGGGGGGGTAGGTTAAGACTTAGACAGAGGCCAGTTTGGAATTACAGCCTCCTGAATGTGTTTTTTAGGGCAGTTATGAAAGTGAGTAGGGTATTACACTCCTTTACTCCTTTTGGTAGGGCATTCCACATTTTTGTTGAATAGCATGAGAACGAGTTCATTCCGTTGTTTGTGCCAAATCTGGGTTGAACATGATCAGTGGAGCTGCCTCTGGTGTTATGATCATGGACTTCATTAACATTTTGGAAGTATTTAGACAAATACAGGGGGATCCCAATGTTGTGGTGTATCTTGTAGACCAGGCCCATTGTAAGTAGCTGTACTCTGTCCTCAACCCTAAGCCATCCAATCCTAGCAAAATGATCAGGGGTTAGATGGGTTGTATGTTTAAGGCCAAGAAGTAGTCTTACCAGTTTGTTTTGGGATGTCTGGAGCCTTGTTTTTAAGGCCTTAGTGGTGTTGTGATACCATGAGAAGCATGCATAGTCAAAATGACCTTGAATGAGGGCCCCTGCGAGAATCTTCAGGGTGTTCTTACTGACTAGAGAGTTGATCCTATACAGAAAACGTGTTTGATTGACCTTTTTGATGACTCTTTCTGCCATCCTATCACCGGAGAGGTTTGCCTCCAAACTGAGGAGGAAGGAGTTGTGAGTGACGTAGAAGGAGAGGAGATAACTGCAGCCACACATCCACCCATTTCTGATGCTGTCAATGCACTGAATGGGACATTATCACGTTTAATCAGACTATTGATTGGTCTAAGTAGGATCCTGACCTACCCACGGGGCTCACTAGGTGTGCTGTATAAAGTATGGTTTTGGACTGGGACAGAGGCGCGCCGTCTCATGTGAACTGAACTTGAGCCACAGTTGCTGTGCCGAATGTTTTGAAAGTTCGCTTGAGCCGACGAGTTATGCAAATCATGTTTTGGGCGAGCGTTTGCCCCCGGGTATGTCAGTGTCTCACCAATCAATAGTCTGATTAAACGTGATAATGTCCCGTTCAGTGCATTGACCCATTAAGACCTGAGGCGATTCTTAAAAATGTTTTCTAAATCCTAACAGTTTTTTGAAAAAAAAAAAAATGATCAAGATTTTAAAAAAATAGCAGATCTACAAGCTCGTAGCGCGGCACTCTGTGCCGAGCTATGAGCTTGTAGATCTGCTATTTTTTAATAGCCAAAGACATCTAAAGTGAGACAGATGTGTTCCAGGTCTTAATGGGTTTACAGCATCTGACGCCAGAGGTAGCCAGAGAGGAGAATCTGGGAAAGCAAACATAATCTGAGCTACAGTACTGTATTCAATGACTAATGTGATGTATGATTGTGATCTGCTTTGATTGTTTGTGTTGGGTGTGTTGTCACTAGTTATAGATGTAATGCATGTGTGGTTAAATGTGTGTTACTGCTGAAGCTCTGCTGAGATGATCCTGTTTGTAAAGGTAAACAACAGATAACAGTCAGATCTGAACGTGTAACCAGAGCTACGGTGTTCACTGTGTAAGCTGAGGTTTGTTAGGGAAGCTGTGTCATGGTAAACAATGGTAGGGATTCCCAAACATTGTTAGAGAGAGTCACACTGTCTGAAGAGGCTGTGGTCAGAGAGAGAGTCACACTGTCTGAAGAGGCTGTGGTCAGAGAGAGAGTCACACTGTCTGAAGAGGCTGTGGTCAGAGAGAGAGTCACACTGTCTGAAGAGGCTGTGGTGTCAGACATCACCCAGCAGTAGTGAGATCAAGGTTAAACTGTAACCTTTAACCATGACATCATGTGTAGGTTTGAAGCTTTGAACGTTCAATGCCGTAGTATTGTTATGACTTTAAATCCAGTTCAAGGTGGTGGGATTTAGAGCATGACACGGGTGTGAGGCCACGGGGTCTGTGAGGCCACGGGGTCTCTGTCATAGTAACTTTGAACATTGTCACCTTTCCATTGAACCTTGAACACTTCACCCTTTAAGACAGGGAAAGCATCATCTGTGTCATTTTAGATTTCTTTGGCTATTCAAAAATAGCAGATGTTCGCTTTAAAAAATACATATTCAAAGATTTGCACACATTTTCACGATAAAAAAAAAATTGCAGATCTACAAGCTCATAGCCATAGAAATATTAAAATGACACAGATGCGTTCCCGGTCTTAATGGGTTAACCCAGTGACCTGGAGGTCAGGAGAAAGATGTTCTGAGATGATGTCATGGTTAGTGAGGATGACTAAGAGGAAGGTGATTGGTTTTAACTTGTTTTACTTGATAGTTATTGTGTTCCATTGTCCAGCACTTGGTCACATTGTTTGGAAAGGTGCTTTATAAATACATTGTACTTGTTTACTTACTTTACGAGGAGGAATCTACTGACCAACATCTTTTCAGAATCAGGTTCAGCTGGAAATTCTGGCATCGTCCGTCTTTTGTCTTGAATAGCTGTCTGGACATATTCATGTAATGTATGTCTTCTCTCCAGATGAAGAACATGAGCTCCATAGGGAGTAAAATAAGTTTGAGAACCACTGGTTTAGAAGCTTTTATACAATCAGACTCAGGTCTTAATGGGTTAAAGGACTAGTTCATCCAAAACCAGTGTTTCCCCTATATGCATTAAGCAGTGGCGGGCCGCCACCCCTTAAATCTGGCCGCCACAGTATGATTTATTGTCTCCGCCGAAGGTGGAGAATATGTTTTCGCTTTGTGTGAGCAAACATTGTTAGCCAAGCTAACATTGGGCAAGCTCCACATGACATGTGTCAAGTTGTTGACACCAATGCCTCTGATTGGCTAGAGGGACGCGTGACGAAATAAAATTCTATAAATAGGTGTGTCACTTCAAAAAGCACCTACTTTTTGAAGTGAGGTAAAACAGGATCAATCAGACTTGATTGGAACAGTACCTTCAGTAAGTCCAAGTCACCCGTCTGTGCGTGTGTGTTTCCCTCTGAGAACACCTAACATTGGTCAAGCAAAGGCGCAGAAGGCCAAAGCTAAGAAAGCATACTCATCTACAATTGTAACGTAGAAGAGGACTAGAGTTGAAATGATCCCACAACAAAGCCGAACTCTTAATACGTGTCAATATGTTGACATCAATGTCTCTGATTGGCTAGAGGGACGCATGACGAAATACAATCCTATAATAAAAAGGTGTGTCACTTCAAAAAGCCGTTTACGTTTTTGAAGCGAGGTAAGACAGGATCAATCAGTCTTGATTGGAACAGTATCTTCTAGTCCAAATCACCCGTCCGTGCGTGTGTGTGTCCCTTTGAGAACACCTGACATTGGTCAAGCAAAGGCGCAGAAGGCCAAAGCTAAGAAAGCATACTCATCTACAACAGTAACACAGAAGAGGACTAGAGTTGAATTGATCCCACAACAAGACCGAAATCTTAATACGTATTAATATGTTGACACCAATGCCTTTGATTGGCTAGAGGAATGCATGACGAAATACAATTCTATAAATAGGTGTGTCACTTCAAAAAACCGTTTACGTTTTTGAAGCGAGGTAAGACAGGATCAATCAGTCTTGATTGGAACAGTATCTTCTAGTCCAAATCACCCGTCCGTGCGTGTGTGTGTCCCTCTGAGAACACCTAACATTGGTCAAACAAAGGCGCAGAAGGCCAAAGCTGATCAAACACACCAATCAACTGCTGAAACTGTTCAAGACAATGAAGATGAAGAAGACAGACAAGTATTTGAACAAACCAGTCAATTATGACGACTCCCATATGATAGATTGCTTCAATGTAAACAAAGCATTGCTTCAATTAAACAGAGCTAAGAATCATAAAGAAAGAATGAAATTAATCAGAGACAAAAAATCGCTAAATGACAAAAGACGAAGACTAGCCATGAATGCTTACAATATGACACAGCAAAGATTGCTACAATCTCTGGAAGAAAAAGTAGAAGAGTCTGAAGAGAACATCGAAAGGAAAAAAAGGAACTGGTCAGAGTATTTAAATAATGAAAGACAACATCAACAAGCACATAACACGAGTAAGAAGAAACGATACAGATCACAAGAATTAGAAGTTAATGAAGCTGCTCTCGCATTCTTAAAGAAGATGTCCGAAAGTGGACCCAATTATGTCTGTGGTTCCTGTGAACGAATTCTCTACAGAGAATCAGTGGCAGAGTTTAAACCTGGAAATTATACAGGAACGATAGATATTGTAAGTCTCCTAGGCAAAAACCCAACTGCAATCAAGCAAAACAACACTTGGATGTGCCACACGTGTCATCGGGCCATTAAACTTGGGAAACTCCCTACACAGGCTTGGGCTAACAACTTATTACTCGACCCAATACCCCAAATATGATTTTTAAATCATTTTTTTTTAAATAAATATTTCTTTAACATACACCTTTTTATTTAACTACAGTATATATCTTTTACTCTACTGTATCTCATTAGTTATTGCTATGATAATATAATTGCTATAGTCTGCTGGCGGAGACTTGTGCTCCGAGGAGCACATTTTCTAGTTTATTAATTTTTTTAATCATGGACATATCCGTGATTGGCAGGTAATGTGTTAAGTAGGAAGTGTGAGTACTTCCTCCACCACTGTCTTTTTGTTATATATGACAGTTTGTCTATACTACTTGGTCTAATAAAAGTATATTTTCCTAAATCTGGAGACAATTCATATATAAACAGATATTTTCATGCTCATTACTGTGCACATGTACTATATAAGTCTTCGTGTTTGAGCACAAATATGCATTTTCACGCATCCTCCCCCACACCTTCAGCTTCTGGCTAGGGGAAACACTGTTTAAAACATATATTGTCATATTTCAGTCATCTGAAAGGTTTTAGTCAACTAAATCTACAGTTGATTTAGTCGACTAAAATGTATTGTTGGCGGTGCCTTGATGCCGTCATAATGCCTGATTTATACTTAGCTGTGTGCCAAAAAATAGCCGATCTACAAGCTCACGATGACACGTTGTGAGCTTTTCTGAGTCATCTACGCGCAGCCAACAAAAAAAAGTCTCGTCTTATAGTTCTATTGGATTTCTTCTCCCTCCCTAATATTTTAATCTAGTTTTTATTTGTTGACAAAATTGTCAGTATATTTAGTCATAGTCTTAGTCATCATAGCTTAGTTTTTGTCAGTGAAAAAAAAGGTATTAAACAAACATATTCTGTCATAGTTTTAATCAACAAAATGAACACTGGTAAAAAATGTCTTCATCTCTCTAGGGTTCATGTTTTGTTATATATATAATATAAGTATTAATAGAGTTGATAAAGGGTTGTAAATCCTGCTCTATGTTAATTAAAACTATTTGTAGTTAAACCGCTGAAAACCCAGTGTAAAAAGGATGAGACTAAATCAAAGACAGACACAGGCCGGTTCTCAAATTAAAAGGTTGACATTGTATTAAGAGAAAGAATCAATCCACGAGGCACCGTACAGCAAGAATATCTCTCTGATATTACAAATACAGACATTAGAATTTATACACAAGTTGGAGTCCGGACATCAGATATAAGGTGGATCCTAACGATTGGTTAAGACCCTTAGACGTCAGATCATATCTGATGAGCTGTCAGGCATCAGGGTGTCATCATAATAAGTTGTTGTTCATCTTATAGTATCCTTGTGTACAACATATGGTTCCATAAACAAGTTATCACTTCGATATCATAGGACATGTGGCAGGTTTATCTGTGACAGGGTGACAGCTGACAGAGTAAATTAGTGACGATGTCAGGTCATACAGAGATACAGGTCATTAGGACATTAGAACACAAAGCGTTGACCAAGACATGTTTTTACTGATTGGCACCAGATAGCCATGGAGCCAGCTACATGGCCTTGGTAGGGAAAGTATAGTAGAGTTACAGAAAGCATGTTAAAAAGACTGAAGTACAGGCCCAAAAAGACATCACTATATTAATTTGACTGGTTAGATCGATAGTTCTAGATCATATCAATCTGGTCCACAAAACATATATGTTTAACTCCATCAAGTAAGTATTATAAAGACCATTTATTTGCCTCTATTCACAGGCAAAGTGAATTCACAGAGATTCTTCACAGAGTTTTTGTCTCATTCCTTTAGACAATAATGTGATGACCGGTAAGAGTCTCCATTTTCATGTGATAACATTTCATTTCTTAAATGTAAAGGTTAAAATGCATTTTACACATAATTAATGAGTTATCTGTCACTTTTTGTAATCATTTCAATAATCAATGCTTTTTTCTATGTGATCCTACTGGATAAAACTCAATGCTCTATAGCTTGAGTTACGCATCTGAGTCACTTTACATTTCTTTGGCTATTCAAAAATAGCAGATATACAAGCTCATAGAGTGGCACAGAGTGCCGCGCTATGAGCTTGTAGATTTGCTATTTTTGAAAAATCTTGGAAAAAGAAATTCAATGTTTTTTTCAGAAAACTGTTAGGATTTAGAAAACATTTGTAGAATCAGCCTCAGGTCTTAATGGGTTAATATGATAGCATGTGTGGTTGCATTGGATTTGATCTATATTGAATTTAGAGTTATATTTCACTTTCCAACATGTTTGGGGTCATTTTAACGTCTACTCAGGCTTAATGTTTCACCACAGATAGTTTTTAAGTTGATTCATTCACTATTTAGATATTTGATATTCATTTAATCAGACACGCCCCCTTCCTATACTTTACTTTATTTGTTTATTTAGACAGGACAGAGCATATTAATGAACGTCACATGAACGTAAATACACCGGATTTAGCAAAGATGCTAATTTTCATCCGCAGTCCTCACACAAAACAATAACATCAGAAAACAGACAAACGGTGAAATACAATTACATAACATCACATAGCCTAAAAATGAACCTAAAATATGATCACAAATGGTTGCATACTAACCCATTGTAACTTCAAACTCAATTTTAATCATGTTAGATTCATCAGAAACACCGTCCTTGGTTCTGGGGTAATATTGAATTGTGATTAGATATTGTCCTTATAATATGTGAGGAGAAAGAAAAAATATTTTTTTATTTTTTGGGGGAAAATAAAAAAAAACAATGAAATGAAATGCCTATTTCTAACCATAACCACAACCTGAATCTTGTCCTAATAGAAAACATCATCTCTAAACAATATGTTTCTTGTGAGGACATGTGGTCCTCACTAGTATAGTAATACACACACACACACACACACACACACACACACACACACACACACACACACACACACACACACACACACAGTGTGCTGTACACACAGACACCTGAAGATCCTTTAACTGTCAATATTTCTTTCAGTACTGTCCTTTACTCCTCCCTGACCTGTGTGTGTGTGTGTGTGTGTGTGTGTGTGTGTGTGTGTGTGTGTGTGTGTGTGTGTGCGTGTGCGCGCGCGCGCGCGTCTGTTGCTCTCGCTCTCTCTGTTTCTCTCTCTGCCCCCTCTCTCTCTGTATTTCATGAACACATTGCAGTTCTCTCTCTCTCTCTCTCTCTCTCTCTCTCTCAGTCATTTCCAGTGTGAGTCTAGTTCTCTGCAGTCACCATGGTGAGTTCTCTGCCTTCATAATAATAATGAGGTTTATCATTCTGACAGCTACAATGTTTGATCTGTGAATTACATGCAAAGTAGATTTGGTATGTTTGCATTTATAACTAATACTGTGGACAGAACTTTTCATGTGAGAACATTTGATTTATTTGCATGTTTACGTTAAATTGCATGAATTGAGTCAATTCTGACAGTCTGTATCTTTCATTTGTGATCATTTAAACACTGGATACAACTCAGTGCTGTAGTTAGAGAGGAGTTTATAACACTTTACTTAAAGGTCTGTAGTTAGAGAGGAGTTTATAACACTTTACTTAAAGGTCTGTAGTTATAGAGGAGTTTATAACACTTTACTTAAAGGTCTGTAGTTAGAGAGGAGTTTATAACACTTTACTTAAAGGTCTGTTAGAGTAGTTTATAACACTTTACTTAAAGGTCTGTAGTTATAGAGGAGTTTATAACACTTTACTTAAAGGTCTGTAGTTATAGAGGAGTTTATAACACTTTACTTAAAGGTCTGTAGTTAGAGAGGAGTTTATAACACTTTACTTAAAGGTCTGTAGTTAGAGAGGAGTTTATAACACTTTACTTAAAGGTCTGTTAGAGGAGTTTATAACACTTTACTTAAAGGTCTGTAGTTATAGAGGAGTTTATAACACTTTACTTAAAGGTCTGTAGTTAGAGGAGTTTATAACACTTTACTTAAAGGTCTGTAGTTAGAGAGTTTATAACACTTTACTTAAAGGTCTGTAGTTAGAGGAGTTTATAACACTTTACTTAAAGGTCTGTAGTTAGAGGAGTTTATAACACTTTACTTAAAGGTCTGTAGTTAGAGGAGTTTATAACACTTTACTTAAAGGTCTGTAGTTAGAGAGGAGTTTATAACACTTTACTTAAAGGTCTGTAGTTAGAGAGGAGTTTATAACACTTTACTTAAAGGTCTGTAGTTATAGAGTTTATAACACTTTACTTAAAGGTCTGTTAGAGGAGTTTATAACACTTTACTTAAAGGTCTGTAGTTATAGAGGAGTTTATAACACTTTACTTAAAGGTCTGTAGTTAGAGGAGTTTATAACACTTTACTTAAAGGTCTGTAGTTAGAGAGGAGTTTATAACACTTTACTTAAAGGTCTGTAGTTAGAGAGGAGTTTATAACACTTTACTTAAAGGTCTGTAGTTAGAGAGGAGTTTATAACACTTTACTTAAAGGTCTGTAGTTATAGAGGAGTTTATAACACTTTACTTAAAGGTCTGTAGTTATAGAGGAGTTTATAACACTTTACTTAAAGGTCTGTAGTTAGAGAGGAGTTTATAACACTTTACTTAAAGGTCTGTAGTTAGAGAGGAGTTTATAACACTTTACTTAAAGGTCTGTAGTTAGAGAGGAGTTTATAACACTTTACTTAAAGGTCTGTAGTTAGAGAGGAGTTTATAACACTTTACTTAAAGGTCTGTTAGAGGAGTTTATAACACTTTACTTAAAGGTCTGTTAGAGGAGTTTATAACACTTTACTTAAAGGTCTGTAGTTAGAGGAGTTTATAACACTTTACTTAAAGGTCTGTAGTTAGAGAGGAGTTTATAACACTTTACTTAAAGGTCTGTAGTTAGAGAGGAGTTTATAACACTTTACTTAAAGGTCTGTAGTTATAGAGGAGTTTATAACACTTTACTTAAAGGTCTGTAGTTAGAGAGGAGTTTATAACACTTTACTTAAAGGTCTGTAGTTATAGAGGAGTTTATAACACTTTACTTAAAGGTCAGTAGTTAGAGAGGAGTTTATAACACTTTACTTAAAGGTCTGTAGTTAGAGAGGAGTTTATAACACTTTACTTAAAGGTCTGTAGTTATAGAGGAGTTTATAACACTTTACTTAAAGGTCTGTAGTTATAGAGGAGTTTATAACACTTTACTTAAAGGTCTGTTAGAGGAGTTTATAACACTTTACTTAAAGGTCTGTAGTTAGAGAGGAGTTTATAACACTTTACTTAAAGGTCTGTAGTTATAGAGGAGTTTATAACACTTTACTTAAAGGTCTGTAGTTATAGAGGAGTTTATAACACTTTACTTAAAGGTCTGTTAGAGGACTTTATAACACTTTACTTAAAGGTCTGTAGTTAGAGAGGAGTTTATAACACTTTACTTAAAGGTCTGTAGTTATAGAGGAGTTTAACACTTTACTTAAAGGTCTGTAGTTATAGAGGAGTTTATAACACTTTACTTAAAGGTCTGTAGTTATAGAGGAGTTTATAACACTTTACTTAAAGGTCTGTAGTTAGAGAGTTTATAACACTTTACTTAAAGGTCTGTAGTTAGAGGAGTTTATTTACTTAAAGGTCTGTAGTTAGAGAGGAGTTTATAACACTTTACTTAAAGGTCTGTAGTTAGAGGAGTTTATTTACTTAAAGGTCTGTAGTTAGAGAGGAGTTTATAACACTTTACTTAAAGGTCTGTAGTTAGAGAGGAGTTTATAACACTTTACTTAAAGGTCTGTAGTTAGAGAGGAGTTTATAACACTTTACTTAAAGGTCTGTAGTTAGAGAGGAGTTTATAACACTTTACTTAAAGGTCTGTAGTTAGAGAGGAGTTTATAACACTTTACTTAAAGGTCTGAGAGGAGATAGCAGATATACAAGCATATAGATATAAGAGATATAACATTTTTGAAAAATCTTGAAAGTGTTTGAATTTCCCCCAAAATATTGAATAATTAAGATTTTTTTTAAACACAAATCTTCTCTTCTGGGAGGCAGAACACATTTTCAGATTTTAGAACTACTGATTCAGAAGTCATTTGTAGAACGGGTCTTAATGGGTTAACTAAAGTCTTATTGACTTTATTTCTACCTTCCAGATTTGTATTCTCTTATCTCAGATTCATTGTTTACTTCTTTATTTACCCAGGGCAGCACCCTGCACACACACACACACACACACACACACACACACACACACACACACACACACACACACACACACACACACACACACACACACACACCATCTAATCTAATTTGATTAGATTAGATTTGCATACATGTTGCAATTCAATGTTACGTAAAACATACACATCACTCTCTCTCTGTGTGTGTGTGTGTGTGTGTGTGTGTGTGTGTGTGTGTAAAAAAATGTTGCCGTAAAATGTAGCAAAGTGTTAAATCATGTAATGAATGAAAGCAGAATGTGTTTTGCTAGAGTTTTGACAGGAGTTCAGATTGGTGCTGATGCATTGATTAAATACTGTATTAGTCATAATGTAAACATCATGAGGTACAGTCAGAACACAAACACAAACAAGTCCTGGGGACTTGTTTCCATTGTGGTCCTATGTATTCAATTCATCAACATAATATAGAATATTAACACAATAATACATCAACAACTACAAAACATTGTGTACAAAGGAGGAAAAACACCTCCTTTCTATGGGAATTAACATCTACCTCTCCTTGTGGTCTCCTCCTGGTAGATGGTTTTTCAGGTTAGTTTTGATAGAAACCAGTGTTTCACATCCTTTAATAGATGATATATCAGATGATATAGCAGATGATATATCAGATGATATAGCAGATGATATATCAGATGATATATCAGATGATATATCAGGACATTATGGTGACAGAGTAGTAGGATGAGAATTCTCCCATGTTTGGTCTAAATTTGGGTAGAACCAGATCAGTGTTGTGGCTGTGGATCAGTGTGGAGAAGTGTTTAATAAAGACGCTAGTGTTGAAGTGGTTGATGGATGCTGTCAGCCTGTCAGGACATTATATATATTTATTATTATCATATTATATATTATTATATATCTTTAATGATGCTGTCAGCCTGTCAGTACATTATATATATCTTTAGTATTATTGTATTATATATTATTATATATCTTTAATGATGCTGTCAGCCTGTCAGTACATTATATATATCTTTATTATTATTATATATCTTTAATGGACATTATGGTGACAGAGTAGTAGAATGTCTGTTCTAAATGTGTGTGTTACCAGATCAGTGTTGTGGGTGTCGATCACCAGTGGTTTTAAAGTAACTGAGTACATTTACTTACTGTAAGTGCTGTACTTAAGTAAACATTTTAAGTATTTTTACTTTCCTGGAGTATTTCCAAATTTCAATACTTTTACTTCTACTGCACGACATCTCAGAGTCTTTTACTCCACTACAATTATTTGAAAACTTTAGTTACTTTGTAGATTTTGATTATTATTACAAAACATACATTAACCAATTCAGCCCTATTTAAACTTTGGCTATTGGAAAATAGCAGATCTACAAGCTCATAACGCTGTGAGCTTGTAGATCTGCTATTTTCCAAACATTTTTATACATTTTAGGCATAACTTGTGAAACTTGTGCATAAGGGTTAGGGTTAGGGTTAGCCTAACCCTAACCCTAACCCATAATGAGTACTTTTACTTTAAGTACTTAAGTATATTTTGATGCCAATACTTTTGTTCTTTTACTCAAGTAAATTTTGATTACCGGACTTTAACTTGTAACAGAGTATTTCTACACTGCAGTATTGATACTTTTACTTCAGTAAAACATTTGAGTACTTTTTCCACCACTGGGGTTAGACAGGTATGAGGGTATTGAGGGTTAGACAGGTATGAGGGTATTGAGGGTTAGACAGGTATGAGGGTATTGAGGGTTAGACAGGTATGAGGGTATTGAGGGTTAGACAGGTATGAGGGTATTGAGGGTTAGACAGGTATGAGGGTATTGAGGGTTAGACAGGTATGAGGGTATTGAGGGTTAGACAGGTGTGAGGGTATTGAGGGTTAGACAGGTATGAGGGTAAGACAGGTTTGTGATGCATTGAACCCAAGGGGCTTTAGGGCCAAACTTTACAGTTGATTTTATTACCTTAATACACATGGTCATAAATACTTTATACTGTACTTCCAGTCACTAGTTTAAAGTCTTAATCATCATGATATGTGTTTTAGTTAATTATGGTCCCATTATTATGTTTTAATTAATGATAAAGTTCATTGTCTCCGCCAGGCCGAAAGGCATGACGAGAGAGTATGTCCGTCCATCCATCCGTCCGTCCATCCATCCGTCCGTCCGTCCGGCCGTGTGTGTGTGTGTCATTCTTGTCATTCATTGTCTGTGTACAGCTAATCTCCGGCACCGTTGGCTTGATTGCAGTGAAACTGTGCACACACACTCCCTGGATGCCACAGCAGAACCTCTGGCCCAAATTTTCACATGGGCCTTTCATAGCGCGGAGGCCGATTTGTGCAAAACACACTTTTGGACAGTACTCCTACAGATTTTTGCCCAAAATCCCGCAAATTGGTATACAGTATCTCTATAGTCATTAAACGAAACGGGTCTTTCCGATTTTTCATATTCCATCCTGATTGGCAAAAATTGGCTTCCAAAGTTTGCAGGAGTGCTCGGTTTCGAACAAAATGCCTCAAATCATGAACACAGCATGCAATTTCCGTGAAATTTTGCACGCACATTCCCATTAGGTCGATGAAGAAATGCCATTTGAAAATGTTCAAATCAGCCTCATGGTGGCGCTATAACAGGCCAATTCTAACTGCACCGATCTGTGTAAAACTTGTATGCGCACTCTCTAAGGTAAAGGAAAAACCTTTGCCCTGCATTTTTCACAATTACCTTTTATAGCGCCACCAGGAGGCTGACATATGTAAAACATTTTTTTTTAAATATCAAGCCTTCAGATTTGATCCTCTCTCTATCTCTATAGTCATGTGATCAAGATGGGTCTGTTTGATTTTTCGTATTCCATCCTGATTGGCTAAGATTGACATCTAAAGTTTGCAGGAGTGGCCCGTTTTGAACATAATCCCGCAAATCATGAACGCAGCGTCCGATTGCGGTGAAACTTTGAACGCACATTCACACCATGTTGAGGAACAAATGTCACCCTTTTAACATTGGCCTGTTATAGCACCACCAGCAGGTCAAATTTATCAAAACACATTTTTAGAACAAAATGCCTCAAATCATGAATGCAGTGTCCGATTGCCGTGCACGGCCTAGGAAGAAATGCCACCCTTTTCACATTGGCCTATTATAGCGCCAACTAGAAAAAGTGCTCCTCGGAGCACAGGTCTCCTGCAGGAGGCCAAAATAACCTACCTGACCTGGCGGAGACCTTTTCTAGTTTATAATGTTTATGTGGCTTCAACTGGTTCCTTGCCCTCGCAGCCGATAGCATTAGTAACCAATCTAACCCTACCATCTCACTGTGATGCAATGAATGGCTTTTATTGTTCACAAAGATTCTTGTGAATCCACTAGAATGTATTCTGGGGGGCGTGTCCTCTCCTCCACGTCATCAGTGCCCATACCCTAGGTGGGGTTGGTGAAAGGGCCTTTCTGTGTGGAGTTTGCATGTTCTCCCCGTGTCTCCTAGGGTAGATACCCTCACAAAAAACATGCAGTAATCCTGGTCTCTATACTGCCTCCCCCTGGTCAGCCGTGGCGCCTGATGGAGGGGAAAGGAACTGGTTGGAATAACGTGTTCCTTCCACGCGCTACGTCCTACCGGGGAAACTCCCCCCTGTCAGGTGATAAGAAGGCCTGCTCACTCCTCATGCATTGAAGGAAGCATGAGCTCAGTTATGGGCTCTCCCCAGGCTGGCAGAGGGAGAGTAGCGCCCAGGATTACATGCTTAGGCAATTGGCAATGGGTGAAAGAAATGGGTTACAAAAATCGTGGTATAAAAAGAAAAGGGGAAAAAAAGAATGTATTCTAGACTGAATACATTCATGGTTTTATGTATTAAATCAGGGGTCTTCAACAGGGGGTCCAGGACCCCTAGCGGGTCCTCAGAGTTACTACAGGGGGGGGGGGGGGGGGCAAATCTTTATGTGATAGTTTTTTATTTTTTATTATATTAACCACTTGAACCCTAGCATCCCTATTCTGAGGACAACTTTAGCCGAAAATAGCAGATCTACAAGTTCTACGAAAGCTTGTAGATCAGCAAAAAACTTTCGTCGAAGAGGTTTGGTGTAGAGGGAAAAAAGAGCAGACCAAGTACAGAGCCTAAGGTCAAGTTTACTAAGTATTGATGGTTTAAGTGGTTACATTTCTGAAAATGCACATAAATATAAATCCAACATTTTAATAGAAAATATTTTTATATTAATTGACACAGCACTGATGACAGCTGTCTGTCAAACTAGTCTATGAAGCTTTCTATGACGTCATCTATGAAAAGGTTTAATCTGGTGCTCAGGTGGTGCAGTGGTTAAGTATCAGGTGGTGCAGTGGTTAAGTATCAGGTGGTGCAGTGTTTAAGTATCAGGTGGTGCAGTGGTTAAGTATCAGCCCATCACCGCGGAGGTTGTTGGTTCAAATCCACCGTGGTGCATCAGGCTGTGTCCAGCGTGTTTCAGGGGAGGGGGGGGGGGTAATTAATTTGTCACTATGTATCTACGGGCTGAGGGGGTGGAGCCTATCAGCGGGGAGTGTTGGGCGGGAGGAGTAGGACGAAGTCTCTACGTCCTCCTGGTGGGGGCTCCTTACTGACAGGTGAGTCAGTAGGATACAACAGCAGTGACAACACAGAGATGTGTGAGAGGAGAATTAACTGGCATAACGACTACATTAGGGAGAAAAATGGGTAAAAATCACAAAAAGATAAGAAGTAGTTTAATATGCAACACAGCTTTATACAATATAGTGGGGGTCCCTGCTTCATCTGTCTCTAAGCTAAGGGGTCCCTGCTTCATCTGTCTCTCAGCTAAGGGGTCCCTGCTTCATCTGTCTCTCAGCTAAGGGGTCCCTGCTTCATCTGTCTCTCAGCTAAGGGGTCCCTGCTTCATCTCTCTCTCAGCTAAGGGGTCCCTGCTTCATCTCTCTCTCACCTGTAAAATGTTGAAGGCCCCTGGAGGAAATGTGTTTGTGAGGAGCATTTACAGTTATTTGATATAGAAAGCTGTTTGTGGATGTCACTTGTCAAGGGGTGTGTGTGTGTGTGTGTGTGTGTGTGTGTGTGTGTGTGTGTGTGTGTGTGTGTGTGTGTGTGTGTGTGTGTGTGTGTGTGTGTGTGTGTGTGTGTGTGTGTGTGTGTGTGTGTGTGTGTGTGTGTGTGTGTGTGACCTGAATAGCCATGGGTCAGCAGGGTTAGGGTGGAAGTAAATCTTCACTGAACCTTCTCCAAAGCCTATGAATAGATTTTATTTCTTAGTCTACTTTTACAATCCAGTTTTGTATTTATTTTTAGCCAGAATAGATCTCACAGTGGCTTGGGCTTGTGCATAAGAAGAAACGCCACCCTAAATTTTTCAAATCAGCCTCATGGTGGCGCTATAAAAGGCAGATTCACGTTTTGGCCTATAGCGCTTGAACTGTCGGTCATACAATCAACATCTTTTTTTCCCCCTGGATTCTGTGGCATGTCTTCCTCGGCCTGGTGGGGGTGTGCGTGCAAAGTTTCACGGTAATCTGACGCTGCGTTCATGATTTGAGGCATTTTGTACATAACAGGCCACTCCTGTAAACTTTGGAAGCCAATCCAATAAGGATATGAATAAATATGACATAATCTGTCTTGGTCACATGCCTATAGAGATACCAATTTGTGTGAATCTGTAGGAGTAATATAAAAAAATCGTTTTGCAAAAATCGGCCTCCTGGTGGCGCTATAACAGGCCTATGTGAAAGATTTGGGGCAGAGGTTCTGCTCTGACCTCCGTGCCTTCAGCCTAGCGGCCGGCTTATTGTGTAACATTTAATTTTTACCAATTACCTGAACTCTGCCCCCCAGTTAAAAATCGCGTAATCGATAGAAAGCATTAAATGAATACATACACACCCCAAAATGTGTGTGTGTGCATAATGTTACTCAACAGAAAACCCCAGGGTTGGCAGGTCTGTTAATCCATCAAGACCGGGAAGTGGGAACGCATCTGTGTCATTTTTTTTATTTCTTTGGCTATTAAAAAATAGCAGATCTACAAGCTCATAGCGCGAGTGCCGCGCTATGAGCTTGTAGATCTGCTATTTTTTTTTAAATCATGAAAATGTGTGCAAATCTTTGAATATATATATTTTTAAAGCGAACATTTGTAACTCAAATATTTGCTTCTGATATATTTTTTAGATACATTTATATTTTTTATATTTAATTTATTTTTTATTTTTTAGGATTTATAAAACATTTTTAGAATCAGCCTCAGGTCTTAATGTGTTAATATGCAGCAGCATTGGTCACTGATGTGGTTACATAACTGTGTGTGTGTGTGTGTGTGTGTGTGTGTGTGTGTGTGTGTGTGTGTGTGTGTGTGTGTGTGTGTGTGTGTGTGTGTGTGTGTGTGTGTGTGACCTGAATAGCCATGGGTCAGCAGGGTTAGCGTGGAAGTAAATCTTCACTGAACCTTCTCCAAAGCCTATGAATAGATTTTATTTCTTAGTCTACTTTTACAATCCAGTTTTGTATTTATTTTTAGCCAGAATAGATCTCACAGTGGCTTGGGCTTGTGCATAAGAAGAAATGCCAGCCTACATTTTTCAAATCAGCCTCATGGTGGCGCTATAAAAGGCAGATTCACGTTTTGGCCTATAGCTCTTGAACTGTCGGTCATACAATCAACATCTTTTTTTCCCCCTGGATTCTGTGGCATGTCTTCCTCGGCCTGGTGGGGGTGTGTGTGCAAAGTTTCACAGTAATCTGAAGCTGCGTTCATGATTTGAGGCATTTTGTACATAACAGGCCACTCCTGTAAACTTTGGAAGCCAATCCAATAAGGATATGAAAAAAATATGACATAATCTGTCTTGGTCACATGCCTATAGAGATACCAATTTGTGTGAATCTGTAGGAGTAATATAAAAAAAATCGTTTTGCAAAAATCTGCCTCCTGGTGGCGCTATAACAGGCCTATGTGAAAGATTTGGGGCAGAGGTTCTGCTCTGACCTCCGTGCCTTCAGCCTAGCGGAGACATAAACAGCCGGCTTATTGTGTAACATTTTATTTTGACCAATTACCTGAACTCTGCCCCCCAGTTAAAAATCGCGTAAACGATAGAAAGCATTAAATGAATACATACACGCCCCAAAATGTGTGTGTGAGCATAATGTTACTCAACAGAAAACCCCAGGGTTGGCAGGTCTGTGTGTGGTCCATCAAGACCGGGAAGTGGGAACGCATCTGTGTCATTATTTTTTTTCTTTGGCTATTCAAAAATAGAGTTGCGCTATGAGCTTGTAGATCTGCAATTATTTTTTAAATCATGAAAATGTGTGCAAATCTTTGAATATATATATTTTTAAAGCGAACATTTGTAACTCAAATATTTGCTTCTGATATATTTTTTAGATACATTTATATTTTTTATATTTTTATTTTTTAAATTTTTTAGAATTTATAAAACATTTTTAGAATCAGCCTCAGGTCTTAATGTGTTAATATGCAGCAGCATTGGTCACTGATGTGGTTACATAACTGTGTGTGTGTGTGTGTGTGTGTGTGTGTGTGTGTGTGTGGGGGTGTGTGTGTGTGTGTGTGTGTGTGTGTGTGTGTGTGTGTGTGTGTGTGTGTGTGTGTGCGCGCTACGCTCACGTGTTTGAGTGCAGTTGTGTAGCAGCACTGTGTGTAGTTGGTTGTGTGTAGAGTCGTGTTTCCAAAATAAAGGCTCAGCTGTCAGTGTGTTGAGGTGATGGTTCCCTTTTTCCATCACACACACACACACACACACACACACACACACACACACACACACACACACACACACACACACACAGACACACAGACACACACACACACAATCCTTGTGATGACATCATCATTTCATGACAGTGATGTTATGAACGCCATTTCTTTTTTAATTTTTGAACCGGAAGCCTAAAGACGAAAAAACTGCAGATCTACAGTACAAGCCCATGTGAGCTTGTAGATCAGCTATTTTTTCGGTGCACAACGCCAACCCGCCGCTACAGTACGCGTAAATCAGGCACAACTCTATCTCATATCCCTGAACCTAACCTTTAAACGTCTAATCCTCATCAGAACCACAACCTGAAAGTCTCTACAAATCTTTTTTCAACCATAAAACAAGCTTTTTTCTTCTGATGTCCAAGAACATGATCCTCATAACGTCTATTTATCATATTCTACCAGTGGTGTAAAGTAACTAAGTACATTTACTCAAGTACTGTACTTAAATTTAAAAATAAATCTTTACTGGAGTATTTCCAATTTTCAGTACTTTTACTTCTACTCCACTACATCTCAGAGAAAAATATTGTACTTTTACTCCACTACAATTATTTGAAAACTTTAGTTACTAGTTACTTTGTAGATGTTGATTATTATTACAGTTTCCCCCTAGCCAGGAGCTGAAGGTGTGGGGGAGGAATGCGGAAAGAAATTACCGTGCGTGTGAAGAGCGCACGCCCAAAAAAAATGGGTTCAAAATGCATATTTATGCTCAAACACAAAGTCTTATATCTTATATAGTACATGTGCACAGTAATAATCTGTATAGTTTACATACTGTATGAATTGTCTCCAGATTTAGGAAAATATACTTTTATTAGCCAAAAGTATACAAATCAGTCACACATCAACAACTAATGATGGCACAGAGAGGACATCCTGCCTGAGAGCATTTGAGCAATATATCATTTTTTCTGTAAAAAAACTAAAACGGCCCGCCACTGCTTAATGCATATACAGGAAACACTGTTATTACTAAACATACATTAACCTCTTCAGCCCTGTATACATCGCGGCCATTTGAAATTAGCCGATCTACAAGTTCACAATGCATGCTTGTAGATCTGCTATGTAAATCTATATATACATTTTTCGTTTGAAAACTGTGTCATTCTGCACAATGAGTACTTTCTACTTTTGTTACTTTTAAGTACTTTTTGATGCCAATACTTTATTTGTACTTTTACTCAAGTCAATGTTTAATTATTTGCAATGTATTTCTACATTGCAGTATTGATACTTTTACTTAAGTAAAGAATGTGAGTACTTTTTTCACCTCTGTATTCTACTCTACTTGTGGTCCTCACTAGTATATTAAAGGTAGGGTAAGTGATTTGCAATTATTCAAATAATTGCAAAATGGGTCTATGTTCTGATAGTGCTCGTTACTATAGAGTGTCTGGTCCATATAAGGAGTCTCCATGTCTCTCCAGCTCTTTATAAAACAGAAAATGCATTTTCGTTTCAGTTTCAGTTTCATTTCCAATTTTATCCAATCAGGATAGAGAACTCAATCAGGATATAGATTAAACAAGTGAAATAGGAAGTGATGACACTAAGAAATGAGCAGGCAAAATTAGAACTGGAACACTATAAAAATGAAGCTTAAAAATGGGTACTTTCTCCTGATTGGCTGAGATTTTGACACCTACCAGAAAATTTATTTTCTGTTTATTAAAGAGCTGGAGAGACGGGGAGACTCCTGTTACTGAACAAACACTCTATAGCAATGATTACTATCACAATATAGTGCTTTAACCTTTTAACAAAATACTTTTTGTTTTAACCCAAAAATATCACTTACCCTACCTTTAAAGTAATACTAGGTAACGTTTTCAACAAAACTAAAGTTAAATTGTATATCTTTTGCGAGTGGCAAAAGTTTCACAACACCCACTCCGTGAATTTCACCCCCGGAAGCCTTTTATTTATATATTTTCTATTGAACGTGTACGGGGGGGACTTTCCCGGGAAAATGACGTTCCTGGCCAACGTCATGACGTCGTGGCCGACGTCCCCAGGAACTACCGCAACGGTTTCCTGTTTGGCCAGGAACTACCGCGCTATTAACAAAAAGGAACCTCACGCTGATTTTAAGAGAATGTAGGATTTGGAGATCGAAAAAGAACAGAAAAACAAAGCACAGCTCATGGTAACTAATGAAACGATCCGTAGATAGTATAAAACAAAAAGATCGCTTTTTGAAACGCTTCCGGCTTCCGGTGAAAACGAATGGAATTCTGGGTAATCGAGGACTAGGGAAATTGTATGCAGTGACGGTAGTGACCAGCAGAGGTTGCTAAAAATCGTTATTTGTGATTTTGCATTGTACAACTTTAAGACAAACTCTCTCTCTCTCTCTCTCTCTCTCTCTCTCTCTCTCTCTCTCTCTCTCTCTCTCTCAGCTCTCAGTCAGCAGCTACCCCCCCGCCCCCCCCCAGCAGTGTGGTCAGCACCCCCCCTCCTCCCCCCCACGTGTCGGGGGGGCCCCCCTCTCCGCGGGGGCCCCCCCCCCCCATGGAGCGGCGTCTGAACGGGACCCTGCAGCTCCTCCTGAAGGAACTTGACCTTCCTGTGACCCTGGAGGAAACCCCGCCTCCTCCTCAGGGTAAGAGCCCGTGACCTTTGACCTTTTTGACCCTACCCTGCCTGGAACTGGAAGGAACACACGGATAGAATCTGACCTTTAACCTTTATCTGACCTTTAGCAATATTCCTCTAAATAAACACTTTGGCCTTTTGGACTCCGTGCTGCAACGTGCGCTCTGTGCAGTCCCACGTGCACGGTGTGTGAGAAGCTTCACGTGCACACTCCACGTGCACGGTGTGTAGCTCCACGTGCACGGTGTGTAGCTCCACGTGCACACTCCACGTGCACGGTGTGTAGCTCCACGTGCACGGTGTGTAGCTCCACGTGCACACTCCACGTGCACGGTGTGTAGCTCCACGTGCACGGTGTGTAGCTCCACGTGCACACTCCACGTGCACGGTGTGTAGCTCCACGTGCACACTCCACGTGCACGGTGTGTAGCTCCACGTGCACACTCCACGTGCACGGTGTGTAGCTCCACGTGCACACTCCACGTGCACGGTGTGTAGCTCCACGTGCACGGTGTGTAGCTCCACGTGCACACTCCACGTGCACGGTGTATAGCTCCACGTGCACGCTCCACGTGCACGGTGTGTAGCTCCACGTGCACGGAGCACACTGTGTAAAGGTCACCTCATGACCTTTTTCTATTTATATGTTTTCAAAGTTCGATCTTAATTTTATGTTCTGATAAATCGTGGGTGTGTGTGTGTGTGTGTGTGTGTGTGTGTGTGTGTGTGTGTGTGTGTGTGTGTGTGTGTGTGTGTGTGTGTGTGTGTGTGTGTGTGTGTGTGTGTGTGTGTGTGTGTGTGTGTGTGTGTGTGTGTGTGTGTGTCCGAATCGTGCATGATGTACAAACAGAGTAGCCCTGCCTGAAGACCAGGAGCCTAGTATCTCCCTTGGTGGGGAGAGGGAGGGGGGGGACACCTTTTTTTTGGTGGATAATGACCGATGAGCTCTATAGACGAATCCACAGACGCGCTGCCTGTAGGCAGACATAGCTGCGGTGTCCGCACCGCGACACCGCAGCTATGTCTGCCTACAGGCAGCGCGTCTGTGGATTCGTCTATAACAGACCTCTGTCTAATCAGAGACTCAGAACACCTGCTCATATCAACCTGCGCTGCTTGGTTTGATGCTGTAATCCAACAGGACAGCCATGTAAACAAACACACCATGTCATTACAACTAAACGTTGCTCTCAACAATGTTATTGAAAACATTTGAAGTGAGAAATAAACGATGCAGTAACCGAGAATGTATTCTATTTGATCCTCTACACTTCCTTGTTTTCAGAGACAACCGTGTTGTGCTGGACAGACGGCCACACCCACCACATACTTATGGAATACTTTCATTACCCTAAGCAATGAAACACTTTGTTTTGTTGTTACTTTTGGGTCAATTTATTATTTTTTTCATTAATTAGCCATATGATAAGCGGGATAATTGATGGCGCGCCAGTCGTTGTGAAATAACCCCAGACAGATTAAAAACTAGGGTTTGCGTATCAGTTATGATTTGATTGTCTCTCTATAGGGTGGAACCACAGAACACATGCATGAGCCTTACTCACTCTGTATCAATCTATCTGATAGGAAAGACGTTTCATTTACAGTTTAGATGGCATTTCAAAGACGTATTCCTTTATTAAATAGTTCACCCCCAAAATCTTTTTTTCTATGTATTAGTCACTCCATGGAGACTTGAATTCATGGATATTGTTTTGTTTTTGTCTCATTACTAAGCCAATAGTTTTATGTCTCCTACCGGAACCGCTAAATTATTGTCTTAGGAATGAGACAAAAACAAAAAAATATCCATGAATTCAAGTCTATAAATAGTTGTGACTATAAATCAATAGAAAAAAAGTTAATTTGGGAGTGAACTATCCCTTTAATCCTAAGGAATAAAATAAAAGTTTACTGCTGTCTTGCCTGTAGAAGAGTCAGGAAACAGATCTGGATAGTTTTTTTTCCAAACGCACGTTTACGTTGGCTAGCACACTTGCCTTTGCTGCTGAAATATATTTTCGGCTTCAGCAGATATGAAATAGGAACAAGAAGGAAATCATCCGTGTTGTATTTTGGATAGAGCTCTTTCCATATAACCACTGAGAAGAAATACAGGAGAAATGTTTTTCATGCAGCAGATAAATATTCTGGAGTAGCCTACCGTGATGTGGTTACGGACCCTAACCCTACCGTGATGTGGTTACGGACCCTAACCCTACCGTGATGTGGTTACGGACCCTAACCCTAACCCTAACCCTACCGTGATGTGGTTACGGTACGGACCCTAACCCTACCGTTTGGTATGCGGTCCAACTAAGGTGGGACTCAGGATGACTGGACGTACCTGCCATGCACAGTCCCCAGTGAACATTCCTCACAAAGTTCACTGGCAATTTTATTTTTGTTTTGTAAACATGCCTAAAAACCTAAACTTTAAAGAAAGGGAAAATGGTTAACCCTAATTGGGAATCCTCCCAATAAGATTATAAGATTATAGTCGACTAAATCTACAGTTGATTTAGTCGACTAAAATGTATGTTGGCGGTGCCTTGATGTCATAATGGCTGATTTTACACTTGGTTTCATGCTGAAAATAGCAGATCTACAAGCTCACAAGCGTTGTGAGCTTGTAGATCTGCTATTTTCAGAGTGCAACCAAGCATAAAATGACTGGTCTTTTAGTTCTACTGGATCTCTTCTCCACTAGATCCCACACTAGCATTTTAGTTTAGTTTTTATTTGTTGACGAAATTGTCAACATATTTAGTCATAGTTTTAGTCATCATAGCTTAGTTATTATTGAGTTTTTATGTAGTTTTCGTCAGTGAAAAAAGATAGATAGATAGATAGATAGATACTTTATTGATCCCCGAGGGGAAATTCAGATATCCCATAGCTCATACAGGCAAGGTTAGTTAAAAATACATCACAAAAAAGGGGGGGGGCACAGGTTAAAACTGAGAGAAGACAAATATAAAAGATATATTATGAAATAAGCATAAAAAAGCATTTAAAAGGTGTCACTGGGAATAAAAATCATCCTTTGTCATTGTCATTGCACATAGACCCATAAATAACTAAAAACTATAAGACCATTAGTCCATTAGTCCAGTTCATAGGCCTAGCGGCTGGTCATGGAGTTGAAGAGCCTGATTGCTGTTGGAACAAAAGTGTTCTTAAAACGATGGTTCTTGCAGGGCAATGAACGGAACAGGTCCTTACGACCGCTTTTTTGACCTGCCAGGATGTTGTGGAGAGGATGACCCACATTGTCCATCATGGCCCTCCTCTTCTTGTGTATACATCTCTCCACAACAGCCTCCAGTGAGTAGGTAGTCAGCGAAACATTTTCGTCATTTCGACGAAATCAGCACTGGTTTTTGTTTGTTTGTTTAGTTGTTTGGCCTTTTGTGATCCATTTGGCTTTTTTTATTTATTATTATACTTTTTTTTGTTGCTTTTTACCCTTTTTTCTCCCCAATGTAGTCGTTATGCCAATTAATTCCTCCTCACACACATGTCTGTGTTGTCACTGCTGTCCTATCCTACTGACTCACCTATCAGTGAGGAGCCTCCACCAGGAGGACGTAGAGCCTTCATCCTACTCCTCCCGCCCAACACTCCCTGTATGCTGACAGAACCCCCCCCCCACTGCACCACCGAGCTCTTTTTGTCTTGTTTTAATAACGTGTTCATTATGTCTACTTTAGAAACTGTCAGCAAAATATTCAATCAATCAAAAATCATGTCTGAGCCTTAAAAAACAGTGTGTGTGTGTGTGTGTGTGTGTGTGTGTGTGTGTGTGTGTGTGTGTGTGTGTGTGTGTGTGTGTGTGTGTGTGTGTGTGTGTGTGAGAGTGTGTGAGAGTTTGACTTATGGTGGACTAATCCCCGTATCCTCTGGGGGCAGTGAGACCCCTGCAGTTTCTCCAAGGAACTGCACCTTTGTAGTATTGTAGGTAATGTTGTATTTCATCACTGTCGGCGCAGAGACAGACCTCTTATCTCCATATTTACATTTTTGTGGAGTTTTTTTTCTCGTAATTTAACGCCCTACCTGCTTGAGTGTTTTAGTTTGTTATTTGTTTGTTTATTGTTTTTGAATTATTATGTCGGTTCATCGTTTGTCAAATTAAATGCTAGTGTCCTGTAAGTCCATATGGGCTGGGCTTCCTTTGGAAGCATGACACTTTAACACATTGAGTGCCAGTCGCGTATATCTACGCAAACCTATTTAAAGCCGCCACGTGCCAGTCGCGTAGATCTATTTTGGTTGATGATGGGCTCACGTTTCAGCCTCTGCTTGTAGATGGGCAGAAGCTGACCATAGCGCCATTCAGCTTCTGCCCATCTACAAGCAGAGGCTGAAACGTGAGCCCATCATCAACAAGGAGGTCCGGATATGGTCGGAGCAATCAGACCCTATGCTACAGGACTGTTTTGACCACACGGACTGGGAGATGTTTCGGGACGCTGCTGAGAACGTCAACAACTTCTCAGATACAGTCATGTGCTATATCAGTATGTGCATAGATGACATTGTTCCAAAAAAATCTGTCCGAATCTACCCTAATGAGAAGCCATGGATCAACAGTGAGGTCCGTGCCGCTCTCCACGCACGCAACGTGGCCTTCAGATCTGGTGATCTTGGGGACACCAGGGCAGTGCTCCAGAAAACCATCAGGAGAGCCAAGAAGGAGTATGCAGCCAAGCTGGAGGACCAATTTGAGAGCGGGATGTGAGAACAACATGGCAGGGGCTTCGGACCATTACAGACTTTAGAGGGAGATCCAGATCTGCAGAGAGTCCCTCTGCCTCCCTTAAGGGAGTTAAACAACTTTTACGCTGGTTTTGAGACGGACCCAGGAAGCAGCAACCTGCCACTGCCTGCATTACCCGCGGAGGCCAGCCCTCTGACCATCCTAGAGGCTGACGTACGCAGGGCCTTCCAGTGGGTGAACCCCCGTAAAGCCGCCGGCCCCGATGGCATCCCAGGCCGCGTACTGAAGGTGTGTGCAGCCCAGTTGGCGGGTGTGTTCACGGACATCTTTAACCTCTCCCTCTCCCAATCTGTGGTCCCCTCTGGTTTCAAGTCAGCCATCGTGGTCCCGGTTCCAAAGCGCTCAAAGGTAGCCTCCCTGAATGACTGGAGACCGGTGGCCCTTACTCCAATTGTGAGTAAGTGCTTTGAGAGTCTGGTGAGGGACTACATCTGCTCTGTGCTGCCCGACACACTGGACCCATGGCAATTTGCATATCGTCGAAATAGATCAACAGACGATGCAGTTGCCCTGGCTCTCCATTCTGCACTCACCCACCTGGACAAGGGGAAGAACAGATACGTTCGGATGCTATTTGTGGATTATAGCTCGGCTTTTAACACCATCGTCCCCACCAGACTGGATACTAAACTCAAGGACCTGGGCCTGCACTCGTCCATGTGCAGTTGGATATTGGACTTCCATTCGGGCCGACGTCAGGTGGTGAGAATGGGCAACATTACATCGGACCCCTTGACCCTCAACACAGGAGCCCCCCAGGGCTGTGTGTTGAGTCCTCTCCTCTACTCCCTGTATACCTTCGACTGCGCAGCCACACACAGCTCAAATGTCATCATCAAGTATGCAGATGACACGACTGTCATGGGCCTGATTGACAATAATGACGAGACGGCATACAGAGCAGAGGTCGGAGCACTGACACAGTGGTGCCAGGAGAACAACCTGGCTCTCAATGTCGATAAGACCAAGGAGATCATCGTGGACTTCATAAGGCTGGAGAGAGAGCATGCACCCATCTGCATCAATGGTGTGGCAGTGGAACAGGTCGAGGACTTCAAGTTCCTCGGAATAAACATTTCGAGGAACCTCAAGTGGGCCACACATACCACACAGGTGGTGAAAAAGGCCCAACAACGGCTGTACTGCCTCCGGCGTCTGAAAAAGTTCCGAGTGAGCCCCCGCATCCTCAGGGCGTTCTACACCAGCACCATCGAGAGCATCCTGATGAGCAGCACCACCGCCTGGTTCGGAAACTGTACCACAGCCGAACGCAAGGCACTACAGAGAGTGGTGCGAACGGCGCAGCGCATCGTGGGCGGTGAGCTTCCCCCTCTCCAGGCCATACATGAAAAAAGATGTGTGGCTAAGGCCGGAAGCATCATCAAGGACATTTTCCACCCCAGCCATGGTTTGTTCAAGCCGCTGCGACACCCACGGCCAGGCAAGCGATGGAGGAGCATCGGTAGCAGCACCACGAGACTCTGGAATAGTTTTTATCCAGCAGTAATTAGGCTGTTGAATGAGAACTAAACCTGTGGACACTGTGCAGTGTGCACTGATCTCACTGAACTGTGTGTTTATGTAGATATGATCTATGTTTTAATTACAGACACATTTTTCCCTTAACTTATTACTTACATTAAGCCACTCTCTTAAATGCACTTTACTGTACTTCTACCTCTTCTATCTTTTAACTGCATTAATGAGCTTGTACAAATAAGAATTTCACCCATATTACTTGTAATGTGATGTGACAATAAAGTTTGATTCTGATTCTACGCCAACTGGTCCTTTTTTCTCATTGCATTGTAGGCCTCGTTCGATACGCCACATTTCATTGTAGCACCATCGGAAACGGAATTATCCGGGATCCGTTTTTTCCGATCACCGACACCAAATCGCCATTTTCTCGTTGTAGTTTTTCTCGTCGCTGATCGCTGTTTAACATAAACTGTTGTAACTACAAGATGGAGGATCGGATTTTCATGCGGTCTTCACTGGTCGATGCAGACGGATCGCTTGTGTGTTTACAAAGAGTTGAATGCGCGATTTTAACGGATTTAACTTTGTCTGTGGCGACGTGAAGAAAACAAAAAAACAACAATAAAACGCTGGTGAGTACATTATGAGATTAAACTCTGGCGTGGAATGTGTTAATAAAGAAAAATCATCAATCATCATACATTATATTATCATCACTTTACCCACATACATTAGATGTTTAAACAGCAAGTAACAGCATTTTCGTCTCCTTGGCAACCAGTGTCGTGGTGACACTTATGCACAATATTTATAACGACAAGGCTGTGTGGCAGGAGATCTTGATGCGAAGAAATACGTTAGACACACACTCTGACATAAGCAGAATGTTAGACCCTTAAGGGTCCATTTAGACCCCCTGACAGAATGTTAGAGACCCCTAAGGGTCCATTTAGACCCCCTGGCAGAATGTTAGAGACCCTTATGGGTCCATTTAGACCCCCTGGCAGAATGTTAGAGACCCCTAAGGGTCCATTTAGACCCTGGCAGAATGTTAGAGACCCCTAAGGGTCCATTTAGACCCCCTGGCAGTCCTTGGACCCCATGTGGAGAGTAGTAGCTCAATTGATGGGCCAACCAACTGTCGGCTTCGTGTGATTAGCCACACTTTGCATGACGGTTTGTGCGTCCGAAGCAATATTACGTGCAGCGCACGCGATATCAACCCATCTTTCACAGTTCGACAGAACCTCACAGTATAACACTGCATAACTTTCAACCGCTGTGAGAGATGTTCTGCTGGACGATATCTCTGAGAGGACCAGATGGATCCTGTCAGGCTGCGGTCACCGTAGGAGACAAGCTGTACTCCTTCGGAGGGGACGGTGGAAGGTCCGCTCACCTGGACATCAGCAGTCAGACCTGTGTGTACATCTTAAACACGGTGGCTTTGCACTGGGTGAAGTTGCCCCCGGTGACAACTGGAAGACGAGGAGAGCGCCCCCCTGAAGTTCCCAACATGCGCGCAGGCCACTCGGCCGTGCTGGTAGAGGACATCGTCTACATCTGGGGGAACGAGTTTACTCACGGTAACCAGCTGTATGCGTTCAACGTCGACGCCCACAGATGGCTGAAGATGGAGGTTTCTGGGACTGTTCCAGAGGAGAGGTCCCACCACTCAGCCTGTGTCTTGGAGAAGGTCATGTACGTCCATGGAGGTCTCCTTGCCACCCAGTGGCCTGAAAGCAACAATGACACGTACAGGTTGGACACCACCTCGATGGTCTGGTCTTTAATCATCACCAGAGGAGCCCCGCCACCTGCTTCCTCACAGCACTCTGCCACCGTCATCGGAACAAAGATGTTTGTGTTCGGGGGCTGCGGGGTCCACTTTGTATTTTGGCTCCATAACCCGCCGGTCCGGTACTGCAACGACATCAGAGTGTTTGACACAGAGACCGACTGCTGGCTGAGCCTCACGCCTTCTACACAGCTTCTTCCCGCACAACGCTCTTCTCATGCAGCCTTTGCCTACGATGGGGAGCTGTATATATTTGGAGGCCACAACTACGAGACCGTCAGTGATAGTGTAAGAACAAGCACCTTCAAAGATCTGTGGAAGTTCAATACAAAGACCTTCTCCTGGAAGAAGGCCGAGCCCAAGGGGAAAGGCCCGTCTAAGACGTCTGGTACGCACTGTTGCATGCTGGGAGATCGTGTCTTCCTCTTTTGTAGAGACCCGTTCATCTTAGACTTGAGTCCTAGTCTGAGGACGTTATGTAAGCTGGCAGTTGTTCAGTACCGTCTGGATCAGTCTGAACTCCCACAGGATGTCAGGTGGGAACTGGCAGCCACGCCCTCAAACCTCAGGTGGGAAATGTCAGAGGATGGGAACTGGCAGCAGGTTGGCAGAGTGCGGGAACTGGCAGCAGCTAGAAACTGGCAGTAGAGTGGAACTGGCATAGGGCGGGGACTGGCATCAGGTGGGAGAGGGCAGAGGGTGGGAAATGGCATCAGGTGGGAACTGGCAGCAAGTAGGAACTGGCATTCATGACAGCAGGTAGGAACTGGCAGCAGGTAGGAAAAACCTATAACAGGAAGTGACGTCAGTCATCTATAACAGGAAGTGAGTAGATATTTCCCTACATTTCCCATAAACATAATCAGTCTTGATTGGAACAGTATCTTCTAGTCCAAATCACCCGTCCGTGCGTGTGTGTGTCCCTCGTGCGTATGTGTGTAACATTGGTCAAGCAAAGGCGCAGAAGGCCAAAGCTAAGAAAGCATAATCATCTACAACAGTAACACAGAAGAGGACTATAGAGTTGAATTGATCCCACAACAAGGCCGAAGTCTTAATACTGTAACAATTGGCCACCTTGATCAAATACATTATGTAGCACTAGAGAAAACTGACATAGATCAAACACACCAATCAACTGCTGAAACTGTTCAAGACAATGAAGATGAAGAAGACAGACAAGCATTTAAACAAACCAGTCAATTACGAGGACTCCCATATGACACATTGCTTCAAGAAGATTGTTTTTTAGATGCAGACACTACATATTCAGTCGCCCCTGCAGAACACCAAAAACCACGCGCATTCTACCAAGACGACCCGTTCTACCAAGACGACCTGTGCTATTAAAATAGCACAGGTCTGCTGGCGGAGACTTGTGCTCCGAGGAGCACATTTTCTAGTTTAATAATGTTTCTCTATTGTCAAATATAGGTGAGCTTTCTGTGCATCTGAGCCCACACCGACAGACGGCTACTATGGCTTGATGTCTTTTTCAGCATGAACACATAAATGCTAAAATAATTTAGTAGCTCTCCACCTGAAAGACTCATGTTCCGCTCACAATGTAGGTGGCATTTCAAAGGCTTATTCCTTATTAATCCAATGAAATAAAATGAAAAAAATACGTTTTTGCAGCTGTTTTTCCCATAGCTTAGAAGTGAAACAGAGTCTCTGCTGCTGGTCAGCGCACTCAGGGCCAGGGGATGTAATGAATTATTTGGGCGCACCTGTGTTGGATTCCAAAGAGTGGCGTGGTCACTTTGATTTATCCAGAAGTATTATTAGTCTCCATTTGGTCACATTTGCGTTGCATTGAGGGGGAGCTACATACTCTCACTACTGCCCTCTAGCGGATGAATTGGTATATATACGGTAGGCCTCTCGGCCTTGATTAGAATATAAGTGAATGAGAGGACAGTGGAACAGTGGTACAGGTGGCGAAGGAGTTTAAATACCTATAGGGTCAACTATCCAAAGTAATGGGTGGAGTGTGGGAGGGAGAGAGGTGAACAGGGAGGAACAGATGGAGCAAAGTGTCAGGAGTCATTTGAACACAAACCTGGAAGGCGAGAGGATGCCTGAACAGTGGAGAGGTACTGATACTGATTTCCAAGACCAAGGGGGATGTATAGAGTTGTAGTAACTACAGAGGAGCCACAGCATGAAGCTATGGGAAAGAGTAATGGAAGCTATGCTAAGAGGAGAGGTGACATATAGAGCAGCTGTATGGGTTTATGCCCAAGAAGAGAACCACCAATGTGCTGTTTACCTGTAGAGTGTTGATGGAGAAGGACAGAAGGAGTTACTTTGTGTCTTTGTGGACATAGAAAAAGCTGTCAGGCAGAAACCAACTATTGAAGAAATGAAAAAAATGGGAAAATGGAGATAGCTGGTTTCTGCCCGACATTAACGATATACTATGATGTGTTTGGGTTCTTCCTCCAGGTTTTATTTAACTATGATGTGTTTTGGTTCTTCCTCCAGGTTGTATTAACTATGATGTGTTTTGGTTCTTCCTCCAGGTTGTATTTAACTATGATGTGTTTGGGTTCTCCCTCCAGGTTGTATTTAACTATGATGTGTTTTGGTTCTTCCTCCAGGTTGTATTTAACTATGATGTGTTTGGGTTCTTCCTCCAGGTTGTATTTAACTATAATGTGTTTGGGTTCTGCCTCCAGGTTGTATTTAACTATGATGTGTTTTGGTTCTTCCTCCATGCAGGGGTGAAGCATTCAGACGTGTGTATCTGTGTCCTGGGCTCTGCTGTCCCCTACATCTCTCTGCTTCTGGAGGCTGGACACCGGAGTCCAGGTAAACCCTCCAACCACATGTCTAACATCATAAACCCACCCACATGTCTAACATTATAAACCCACCCACATGTCTAACATCATAAACCCACCCACATGTCTAACATTATAAACCCACCCACATGTCTAACATTATAAACCCACCCACATGTCTAACATCTATGAGCCCCTTTCAGCTATTTTCAAAAAGAATCTTGAAAGTAAGCCCAAATAAGTAACTATGAATATTTACAAGCAGCTTTACAGGAAAACAAGCCAAAAGTCGCTTATAATAAGCAGACCTGGCAACACTGGCAGGATCTTGCAGGCCAGTGCTGCTCTAAGGCATCATTAGCACAACAACGTGTGCATCGGCCCACAGTTTGTGCTGAACTAAATTCCAACTTTTGCCAACAGACTGCCAGTCTGTATACGGATGCTAGCGTTTAAGTGGTTAACCCATTAAGACCGGGAACACATCTGTGTCATTTTTAGATTTGAGCAAAAAAAGCATTATTTTACACTTCAAAAATAGCAGGAGCTCGTTTCTGCTATTTTTTTAAATTTGAGAAAATGTGTGCAAATCTGTGAATATATATATTATTTTAAAAGCGAACATTTGTAACTCAAATCTTTGCTTCTGGGGGGTCCCTGGAACAACATATTAATACATATAATTTTGGGGGTCCTTGACAATTATGAAAAGGTTTGAGAACCACTGATACAGCAACATACGTTTTTTTAGAAAATGTAGATTTATTAGACGTTTGTAGAATGGGCTTCAGGTCTTGAGTGGTTAAAGTCTGTTTGACGTGTAAATGTATTTATAGTTCTATGTTTAAAATAGGTCAGAGAGTTAGGTGTAAATAGAGGCTTCATTCTACTGTATGTTGTAACTAATAACAATAACACAGTTTATGAGGATCAGAGGTTGTGTTATGGAGACGTTTATGGTGTGAACTATGACTATTGTCATGTAAAGGTTATTTCAGCAATTATTACATAATCGTCTAATCGCAGTTATTTGAGATAATCACAATATTTGTCCTAATCGATTCCATGTTAAAAATGTTCATATATTTTCAAAAATGGGAATCTGGAAATAGCAGATCTACAAGCATGTGTATATATATATATATATATATATATATATATATATATATATATATATATATATATATATATATATATAGATCTACAAGCACAGAATGGGTTCTTGACATCAAAATGTTTGAGAACCACTGAGAATTATGTGAACCCTGCTGAATATTGGTCTGTCTGTCTGTCTGTCTGTCTGTCTGTCTGTCTGTGTGTGTGCGCCGAATATGCGTGTGTGTGCGTGTGTGTGTGCGTGTGTGTGTGTGTGCACCGTGTGTGTGCAGGAGATGCGTTGCTGTGTCTCTCTCCTTCCTGGCTCTCTAGCTCCGCCTCCTCCCTGTTGGTCCACAAGGCCGTGACCTTTGACCTCGGAGGACGCACCTTCCTCAGCACGTTCGACCCCCCTCGCCTCGTCACCTACTTCCTGTCATGTGACCCGTACATGGGGGCGGAGCAGGAAGTGATGCGTGGGGTGGGCTGTCCCATGGGCAGCTCTGGACCGTTGAACAGGTTCTGGTCCGATGTTCTGAACGCCAGAGTTCTGATGCAGGTTATTATTATTATTATTTATTATTATTACCCTACTATATATCCTACTATATATCCTACTATATATCCTACTAAATATCCTACTATATATCCTACTATATACCCTACTATATATCCTACTATATATCCTACTAAATATCCTACTATATATCCTACTATATATCCTACTATATATCCTACTATATATCCTACTATATATCTACTATATATCCTACTATATATCCTACTATATATCCTACTATATATCCTACTATATATCCTACTAAATATCCTACTAAATATCCTACTATATATCCTACTATATATCTACTATATATCCTACTATATATCCTACTATATATCCTACTATATATCCTACTATATATCCTACTATATATCCTACTATATATCTACTATATAGCCTACTATATATCCTACTATATATCCTACTATATATCTACTATATATCCTACTATATATCCTACTATATATCCTACTATATATCCTACTATATATCCTACTATATATCCTACTAAATATCCTACTATATATCTACTATATATCCTACTATATATCCTACTATATATCCTACTATATATCTACTATATATCCTACTATATATCCTACTATATATCCTACTATATATCCTACTATATATCCTACTATATATCCTACTATATATCCTACTATATATCTACTATACTATATATCCTACTATATATCTACTATATATCCTACTATATATCCTACTATATACTGTATTAACCCATGAAGTCAGGGAAAGCATCTGCGTTCTTTTTTTAAAGATTTCTTTGGCTATTTTTGAGCTTGTAGATCTGATATTCCTTTTTAAATCTTGACGTTTTGTGCAAATCTTTGAATATACATACATTTTAAAGTGAAAATGTTTAACTCAAATCTTTGCTTCTGGGGGATTCTACAAATGTCTTCTAAACCTTAACAGTTTAAAAAAAAAACAATCATGTTTCTATATCAGTGATTCTCAAAACGTTTTCATGTCAAGGACCCTCAAAATGATATGTATTTGGCCGCAGACCCCCATCTCAAAATATGTTGTTCCAGGGACCCCCCAGAAGCAAAGATTTGAGTAAAAAAAAACGTTTATTTATTTTTTAAATATATATTCAAAGATTTGCACAAATGTTCGGAAATAGCTGGAAATACCTTTACAACGTGTTGTAAGCATGTAGATATGTAGCTATTTCATTATTGAGTTGAATATATTCCATTAGTCTTATGTTTGTGCTGCACAGAAAGCTGCCATCCCCACACCCCCCACCCTGGCCCTGCTGCTGCCCTCTGCTGGACAGTCCGAGGTTAGTACGGCTTTGAATTTTTCATTTTCATTTTTCTTTACTTTACATTTTCAATTTCAGTTTAATTTGAATACATTTTCAATGTGAATTTGCTAATTTAGTTTCGTGACCCATGACGCTTTTGAACTAAATCTAAAACCCAATTTTGTTTTTGTTTGTTTTAATTATTTTTGTACACAATACAGTTTCAGTTATGTGTTTTTGTAAGCCTTGCTTTAATTTTTGTATAATATACAAAAATTTAAACAACGCTTACAAAAAACATTATGTTTTAATGAACACATTTTAATTTTGTCCAATCTGTATGGTAGAGTATGTTAATACAATATAACGCTGTCTGGGCAGAAACCAGCTATCTCCATTTTTCAACTTTTTTTTTTTTCTTCAATAAATCAGGTCTATTGAACACCCTTTACGTCTGTGTGTATTTTACAAATATTGAACCAATGGAAAGTATTTTCAGAGTAGAGTTTGTTAATACAATATAACTTACATGTTATAAGTAACATATTTATGAAACTAAAATAGTTGAAACAATGATTAGAAGATAGTGCTTTAACCTTTTACCAAAAAATATCACTTACCTTACCTATCATAACCTTGTGGACAGACGGAGCCTCGGGCGCCCTCCTGTGGCCAGACGGAAGAGCTGCAGGTGGAGGTGGTACACCTGGTTACCGCGGTAACGGAGCAGCTGGGCGCCATCAGGACCAGGATGGAGCACTTCCTGGAGTCTGAACCCGTGAAGAAGACAGACCGGGTCTGTCTGTCTGTCTGTCTGTCTGTGTGTTTGTATTGCTTAATCAATATCATCATGGTGTTTAAAACATGAATCAATGTTTTTTTGGTGCAGGTGGTCGTCAGGCTGAGTGGAGGGAGGTTTGCGGACCCCCACCAGCAGGGGGCGGTACACTACGTAGAGAGGAGCAGCAGAGAGGAGCTGTGGTCCAGACTGGTTCAGATGCTTCCATGTCTGCTTCCTGGAGAGGCTGTGCTGCTGGAGGCCTTCTGTCCGCCCATGAAGCCTGGGGCTAGAGTACACAGCCACACCTGGGACCAGTACACTGGTGAGGGGGCTTCACTGGGGGGGTGGTGGGGGGGGGGGTATCAGTGGAAACACTAGTTTTAAGGAATACTGTGTCGGTCGGCGCTATAGCTTTGCCACCATTGGTGTGAATGTGGGAAGTGAGGACGCTGTGTGTGTTCGCCGCTTCACCTCCTAATGTATGAATGAATGAACCATTGTAAAGCGCTTTGAGGACGTTTGAGTACTTAGAAAAGCGCCACAAGAATGCAATTAATTATTATTATTATTATATAAAGTCCAAAACAACTCTCACAGTGTCAACGCAGCTGTGTCATTTTTAGATTTCTTTGGCTATTCAAAAATAGTGAGAATGTGTGAAAATCTTTGAATAAATATTTCTTTTAGAGTTAACCTTTTTAACTAAAATCTTTGCTTCTGAAACAGTTGGTTCTCAGTGATATGATATTTATTTGTCCACGAACCCCCTCCATCTCAAAATATGTTGTTCCAGGGACCCCCAGAAACAAATATTTGAGTTAAAAATGTATATATATATATTCAAAGATTTGCACACATTTTCACGATTTTTCAAAAAATAGCAGATCTACAAGCTCATAGCACGGCACTCTGTGCCGTGCTATGAGCTTGTAGATCTGCTATTTTTGAAAAGCCAAATAAATCTTAAAAGATTTTGTTCGCGGTCTGAATGGGTTAACCACCGATGATCCAGGTTCAAAGAGAATGTTTTAAATATGGTTTTGCTCTCGTTAAGATTCTCCAATTAACCACAATTAGTCAAATATTGGATTATTGTCTCAGGAATGTGACGAAAACTAAATAAATCTCTATGAATTCAAGGCTTCATGGGGAGAGTTAATTGATAGAGTGAAGTATTGGGTAAAATATTATTCCTTTAATGTGATTTGGTGAATGTCCTGGTTGCAATCAATTGATTGATTGATTTATTGAAGTACAGTTAAAACACTTTGTTTAAAATGTACGTCCAAAAAAAATAAAACATATATACAGTAGTAGCACCAAACAGTTCAATATCATCACAAAAATACAGGAGAAAAAGAAGAAAGAAGAAAAAAAACACTACATGTACAGAGTCGGAAAAAACAATTAGAGGGGGGGGGTCGTCTGTCTAAGGGAGAAATGGTACTACCTCCCCTTTTGGCCTCCTGAAAGGTGAGTTTTCAGGGTTGTTTTAAATGAGCCCAGCGAACTGCATTTTTTGAGGGAAGGGGTTAGACTATTCCAAACCTGGGTGGCAGTGCTGTAGAAGGAGCATTTTCCCATGTTTGTTTTATGGGTGGGTGGTACCAGATCGTTGTTAACGCTCCCTCTAGTTTTGTGGCTGTGGGTGTCGCTAAGCTACTCTTAACTTTTATTTTTCTTTTGTAATTCACATTTTTATTTGGCATTAACGACACAATTATACATTTCAGTGCTTTTCATTCAGTCCACATTTCTCTGTCTTTTGTGTAGATCATTCTCTGTGTGGAAGTCCTTAGTGTTACACTCTCTGTGTGGAAGTCCTTAGTGTTACACTCTCTGTGTGGAAGTCCTTAGTGTTACACTCTCTGTGTGGAAGTCCTTAGTGTTACACTCTCTGTGTGGAAGTCCTTAGTGTTACACTCTCTGTGTGGAAGTCCTTCATGTTACACTCTCTGTGTGGAAGTCCTTAGTGTTACACTCTCTGTGTGGAAGTCCTTCGTGTTACACTCTCTGTGTGGAAGTCCTTCGTGTTACACTCAGTCCATTATTGTCATTGCACAATAATGTCCCCATTTCTTTCAATGTTCCATTAACTGTTCTTTATACAATGCAACAAGTCGGCCGTGGAGAACATAAGTTTGAAAAAAACAATTTAGAATAACAGTAAATAAAAAGGAGTGAGAAGGATAACTTATTGCTCCCACCCCTTCTCCATCAATAATAAATATCAATCAAGTCTATCTCAATCTATGATAAATACTTATCTAATCTGTGATATTTATACATATATTACATACCTACACATACACTTAGTACATGCATACGTATGTTACTGTCCTTCTGTAAATGAATACATTATGAATGTATACTTGACAGATGTGAGGGCTGAGGTTCCAGACGTGGCGTTCAGGGTGTGTGCCATCGTGACCCGTTCCCCTCAGGACGTCCCGCTACTCTACAAGGTACAAACAAACAGTTCCCTGTTGCTAGGTTACAAGGACACGTCCGTACCGTAGGCCAGTAGAACGTTTCCATGTCTTTTAGACCCCTGAGTTGACACGTATTTGACCTCTGTGAGCCCCTGTTCAATGGGCCAAGGTTCAAGGTTCAACATTATGTGTCAACAATACCAATTAGCCTACAAAGTAAAAGGCAGTTAATACTGAAGAGCTAAAAGATGTTAAAGACTCAGTGTCAAATTTAATCTATGTTAAAAAGTGCAACATGTCTCAAGTGCAAACCTCTCGTTGTCATTGGTCCAAATGACATTAGCCACATAGTGGCCATATAGTCCTGGAAATGTACATTTTGTATACGTATATACAGAATATGAATAATATTGATAGAGCTTGAACAGACTTGGTGCCAGGGCCCCAGTAGAACAATATAAATGTTTATACTGTAGATGGAGAGAGAGAGTTAAACCTATGAATAATCATTCTATGATCATTGGATACAATTCTATCTGGTTACATTATAGTGACATTAACCCATTAACCCTGTCTGTCTGTCTGTCTGTCTGTCTGTCTGTCTGTCTGTCTGTCTGTCTGTCTGTCTGTCTGTCTGTCTGTCTGTCTGTCTGTCTGTCTGTGTGTGTCTGTGTGTCAGTTGGTGTGTAGGGTGGGTCAGTGCGACAGCCCCCTGTCTCACAGTCAGTCGGTGTGTCAGTCGTTGGAGAGCTGTCTGTCTGCGTTGGGTCTCACTGACCCGGACCTGTCTGTCTCACTGCGTCGCCTGGCAACCAACACGGCCCTGGACTGTCTCCGCGTCGTCATGGAGACCGAGGCAACGATGACCCCCGAGGACCGCGGTGGAGCCGGGGCCCAGACTGACATGATAGGTGTGTGTGTGTGTGTGTGTGTGTGTGTGTGTGTGTGTGTGTGTGTGTGTGTGTGTGTGTGTGTGTGTGTGTGTGTGTGTGTGTGTGTGTGTGTGTGTGTGTGTGTGTGTGTGTGTGTGTGTGTGTGTGTGTGTGTGTGTGTGAATATACAGAGTTTAAGACATGGGTCCTCAACGGGGGGTCCGGTACCCCTAGGGGTCCTCAGAGTTACTACAGGGGGTAGTAACTTACCCCCTGTTTACATTAACCACTTCAAACCTAGCATCCCAATTCTCAGGGGAACATTAGCCGATCTACAAGCTCACAACGTGTCGCAGCGCTTTGGAGATTTGGTGTAGAGGGGTAAAAAAAGAGCAGACCAAGTACAGCGCCAAAGGTCAAGTTTAGTCATTATTGAGGGTTTAAGTGGTTAAATGTCTGAAAATACACATTGACACGAATCTAACATATTAATAGAAAAGATAATGGACAAACAAACAAACAAAAACGTACATTTTCACAACAAGTCTGTCAAACAAGTCTATGAAGCTATGAAATCTATGAACAAGTTTAATCTGCAACACAATGTTATACAATATGTAGTCTGCTTCATCTCTCTCTCAGATAATATCGGCCTGAATAGATAGATAGATTTATAGCTTTATTTATCCTGCGGGGGACATTCAGTCGCCCAGAGGCGGCACAGCAGTTATGGTAACAGAGTTACAGGTAAAGAGTAAGGAAAATAAAAAAATGATACCAAGCCATCCAGGATTCTGTGTCAAAGATATTTGAATATTTAATTATATGATATACTTTATTTAATAAATACCCTTTTGTTTTGCGGTTTTCAAATATTCTTTGACACAGAATCAAATGTTTTATGGTCATGATTCAGCAGGAGCTTAAAATAATTTATGTGAATATTTTCTGAAAACTCCATGCGAAAAATGTATGGGCTTTCTATCTGTGGAACCACAAACTGCTATGCCACTGCTATGCGCTATAGTTTCCCAGCATGCATCACATCACATCCTATCATATGGTGTGTTTTCTGTGCGTCTCTAAGGAGTGGACCTGCTCTTCACTCTGGACGGCTCGGTCATCAGTCCTGTGGTGCTGGGCCTCCACCCCTCCCTCTGCCTGCGCTCCTCCTTCCCACCAACAGGGGGAGCTGTGGCAGTGGAGGAGCGGTGGGACGCAGAGACGGAGGCCCAGCGGGGCACGCTGCTCCTCACGCCGCTGGTTCGATCCCAGCGCTTCCTCATGCAGCACAAGACGGTGCTGGTGGTGGGAGCCGGTTCCTACAGCAAGAAGTTCATCTGGGAGGCTGCTAAACAATACAACATTAAGGTATAAAATAATATATAATAGTTCATCTGGGAGGCTGCTAAACAATACAACATTAAGGTATAAAATAACATATAATAGTTCATCTGGGAGGCTGCTAAACAATACAACATCAAGGTATAAAATAATATATAATAGTTCATCTGGGAGGCTGCTAAACAATACAACATCAAGGTATAAAATAATATATAATAGTTCATCTGGGAGGCTGCTAAACAATACAACATTAAGCTATAAAATAATATATAATAGTTCATCTGGGAGGCTGCTAAACAATACAACATCAAGGTATAAAATAATATGTTGAAGAAAAGAGAAGCGAGCACTCATAAGTATAGTAGTTCACAGTTCACTCATAAGTATAGTAGTTCACAGTTCACTCATAAGTATAGTAGTTCACAGTTCACTCATAAGTAGAGTAGTTCACAGTTCACTTATAAGTATAGTAGTTCACAGTTCACTCATAAGTATAGTAGTTCACAGTTCACTCATAAGTATAGTAGTTCACAGTTCACTCATAAGTATAGTAGTTCACAGTTCACTCATAAGTATAGTAGTTCACAGTTCACTCATAAGTATAGTAGTTCACAGTTCACTCATAAGTATAGTAGTTCACAGTTCACTCATAAGTATAGTAGTTCACAGTTCACTCATAAGGTTAAAAGGTTCTTCTGACAAAACCTCCTAACTCCATTGGATCCTCAAACTGTCAGTCAAACCTCCTATTATTAATGTAATTATTAATGAACAATATGAATTATAAATGTGAACACTAGACAGAACATTCCTGTTTCTGTGTGTGAAACAGCTCCTCCTGGTGGACGGCGACCCCAACCACTTCGCCTCCAAGATGGTGGACCACTTCCTGCCGCTGCCCGACCTCCCGGACCATCGCCGCGACGACCAGCACTGCGTACGCATCTGCGATTGGCTGACGTCCTCCGGGCTCCGCCCCGACGGCTGCGTGTGCTTCTGGGACGACTGCGTGGTGCTGACCTCGCTGGTCTGTGATAGGCTGGGGCTCAGGGGCCCGCCCCCCGACGCCATCTGCATCGCCAAGGAGAAGAGCTGCACCCACCTGCATCTGCAGGGGCTGACCAAGACCTCCAGGAACCCAGAGGAGACCCTGAGGAACCCAGAGCATCTGCAGGGGCTTCTGAAGACCACCGGGCACCACCTGCCTGTCAGCGCCCAGGAGCCTGGAGGTCAGGCGGATAGCCAGGTAGGACCGTCACACAGTGTTGACTAAAACTGTGACGAAAAATGTTCGTCCGACTGCCTTTTTTCACTGACAAAAACTACATAAAAACTAAATAAAAACTAAGCTATGGTGACTAAAACTAAGACTAAATATACTGACAATTTTGTCAAATAAAAACTAGACTAAAATGTTAGTGAGGGATCTAGTGGAGAAGAGATCTAGTAGAACTAAAAGACAAGTCAAAATAGCCGATCTACAAGCTCACAACGCGTCGCGCTGCGACGCGTTGTGAGCTTGTAGATCAGCTATTTTCAGCATGCAACTAAGTGTAAAATCAGCCATTATGACGCCATCAAGGCACCGCCAACATACATTTTAGTCGACTAAATCAACTGTAGATTTAGTCGACTATAATCTTATGATATTTAGTCGACTAAAACTAGACTAACAGTAAAACATTTCAGATGACAAATAGACTAAAACTGAATCAAAGTTTTCTGTCAAAATCAACACTATCGTCACCATCACAACATTTACTTAACACATTGAGTGCCAGGTACTATGCATCCCAGTGGCGTAATTTGCATAGGGTTGCTGGGTTATGAAAACCCATAAGCGGGATTTCACCACCAGGGGGCCCCCCTGCTGGCGAATGTGTTTTTTTAGTTCCTCTTAAGCACCAAACGTCGTGGAGAAAGTGAAAGAAGACAGAACTATCGCCGAAAAGCGCCGACATTTAGAAGCAGCGGCTGCTGAAGGAGAGCTAAAACAGTGACCCCGCCCCCCCGGGCCTTTTGATCTGAAAATCCATGCGGAAAAAGGTGTGTCCGTCCCATCCGCTTCATACGCATGGTGCCAGTGGTTTTTTTTACCTTGTTTTGACGGTCTTTGGAGAGCCTTAGAAGCCACGACGTGCACGCGGATGTAAACTAAAAGTGTCCGGGGGTTGGGGGAGGGTCTCGTCTATCCACTGGAACAAAAACATTTCTACCGCGATCGGCCATTTTGTTGCTGTCGCCCGTTGAAAATGGATCGTTTTCACCAAACAAAAAATAATCTGAGCTAGAAGTGTTTTTCTACAAATCTTAACATAGGAATGGACGGAGGTGACGTTTTTTCCTTCTAGCAGAGTCGAGGGATCGTTCCTAAGTTGTGTTAGAGCGCCATCTTGTGGAATTTTCACACAAAAAAGACGTAGTAGACGTTGAAAAGACGTAGATCTACGTTTATGGCACTCAATGTGTTTTACGTTGACGCTTAATTGTCACACAGTGGCCTCTCTCTACAATAATAGCTGCTTGTGGTTGTGATCCAGGCTGACCTGAGGAACATGAAGAGAGTGGGGATGGTGAACAACAACAACAACATGGAAGCAGACAGTCTGAAGGTCCTGGCTGACTTCCACACAGGAAGGCTCTTCAACAACGTGGGGAAGACCTGCTGCTCTCGCTCCTTACCGGCCGCCTCCCCCTTCCTGATGCCCTCCCCTCCTCCTCCTCCCTCCTCCTCCTCGTCTCCGGGCTCCTCCTCCTTCCGTGCGTCCGTCCCCCTGCTCTCCCCGTCCCCCGGCTCCTACGCCGTGCCCTGCATCCACGTGGAGACGGCGGTGGACCTGCAGAAGGCGGCGGGCGCCGTGCGCTACCCGGCCGTGATGAAGCTGGAGTACGGGGCGGGCGCCGTGGGCGTCCGCAAGGTGGGCTCCCTGGAGGAGAGCCTGGCGCACCTGGAGCGCATCGGCGGCGACCTGCGCGAGGAGACGGACTACCCGGGCATCGGCCTGGGCTGGGGCAACGCCATGACGCTCATGGAGTACGTGGGCGGCACGGAGCACGACGTGGACCTGCTGCTGTTCGACGGCCGGCTGGAGGGCGCCTTCGTGTCGGACAACGGCCCCACGCGGGCGCCCGGCTTCACCGAGACGGCGGCCCAGATGCCGTCGGGCCTGCCGGCCGACCGGCGCGCCCAGCTCGTCGCGGCGGCGCACCACGCCTGCCTGGGCTGCGGCCTGCGCGACGGCGTGTTCAACGCCGAGCTGAAGATGACGGCGGCGGGGCCGCGGCTCATCGAGATCAACGCCCGCATGGGCGGCTTCTACCTGCGCGACTGGATCCGCGAGCTGTACGGCGTGGACATCCTGCTGGCCGCCTTCGCCGTGGCGTGCGGCGTGCGGCCCCGCCTCCCCTCGGCCACGGCGATGCCGGCCCGCGGACACTTCGCCGGCGTGATGTGCGTGGTGTCGCAGCACCTGGGGGCGCTGCGCACCACCGCCAGCCCCGCGCGGCTCCGCCGGCTCCACCGCGAGGGGGCGCTGTGGCTCAACGAGCTGGCGGCGGACGACGAGCTGATCGCCGGCGAGTACGAGGAGCCGTTCTGCAACGTGGGCGTCAGGGACCAACGCAGCGGCCGGGACGCCCGGCGACGCCTGCTGGCGCTCTGCCAGGGCCTGGGGCTGCACTGCCCGCCCCGCTACGACCTCACATACTTCCTGTCGCATTTCAGTTAATAATAACCCGCTTAAACCCCCCCCCCCATCCCCCTCGGAGGCAGCCTGGTAAACCATCCCGGTAGAGTGAATTCACATCATCATGTGTCTTCTACACGTTACAATGTGAATTCACATCATCATGTGTCTTCTACACGTTACAATGTGAATTCACATCATCATGTGTCTTCTACACGTTACAATGTGAATTCACATCATCATGTGTCTTCTACAGCGACCGAGACGGTTTACCAGGCTACACCGGAGGCCCTCAGGGCTCTGTGCTAGTGACTTTCTGTTTTCTGCTCTACACAAATATCTTTGTTGAAAATAGCTGATCTGCACAAAGCTCACAACGCTTTGCAACGCGATGAGCTGTGATCTTGTGATCACTGTGTATCTGCTATTTTTATCTTCGCCAGGCGGAAGGCGTGGCCAATACTATGTTTTCGCCACCTAATCTCCGGCACCGTTGGACCGGTCAGTGTGAAACTGTGCACACACACACTCCCTGGATGCCAGAGCAGAACCTCTGCCCACATTTGTCACATTGTTCGTTATAGCGCAACAAGGAGACCGATTTTTGCAAAACACATTTCCTGACATTACTCCTACATATTTTGTCTAAACATCACACAAATCGGTACAGATTATCTCTATAGTCATGTGACCAACACGGATCTATACGATTTTTCATATTCCATCCTGATTGGCTTCCAAAGTTTGTTGGAGTGGCCAGTTTTGAATAAAATGCCTCAAATCATGAACACAGCGTCCGATTGCCGTGAAACTTGGCACGCACATTCCCACTAAGCCGAGGAAGAAATTCCACCCTTTTCACATTGTCCTGTTAAAGCGCAACAAGGAGACAGATTTTTGCTAAACATTTTTGGGGTATTAATCCTACAGATTTTGTCCAAACATCACACAAATCGGTACACAGTATCTCTATAGTCATGTGATCAACACGGATCATCTGATTTTTCATATTCCATTCTGATTGGCTAACATTGGCACCTAAGTTTGCAGGAGTGGCTCGTTTTGAACAAAATGCCTCAAATCCTGATTGGCTAGGATTGACTTCTACTACCTGGCCTGGTGGAGACCTCTGCTCCGAGGAGAACATACTTCTAGTCTGCCAATGTGTTCTCCAGAGTACTAGATGCTGGGGTTTAAGTGGTTAAGAATTTATGCAACGTTAGAGCCTCTTGATATTATGTTTAAAGACGAGCTAACATAGAAACATAGATCATCTGTTAAACTACTTGAACGTTTAGAAATGTTTTATAGATGTTTTTTGAACATGTTTGAAGTGTTGTTCCTGCAATGACAAGCAGGATGAAGTGTTGTTCCTGTAATGACATGCAGGGTGAAGTGTTGTTCCTGTAATGACATGCAGGGTGAAGTGTTGTTCCTGTAATGACATGCAGGATGAAGTGTTGTTCCTGTAATGACATGCAGGGCTCGATTCTGTTCCTAAACGAGTCCGTCTTGACGGTCAGATTCCTTAACGGTTCCCTTTAACGATACTTATGTTTTGAAAAAAGGAAATACATTTTGGCCTCCGTTATAATTTTTGATAAACACAAATTCAATCATAAATACAGTATTGCATAACATATTATTGTAGTGGTTCTCAAAGTAGGGTCCAGGGACCCTCTGAGTGTAACAAATGGAACCAAATGGACCATTACAGTGTCCATTTGGTTCCATTTGTTACACTCTCAGAGTTATGGAGGTCCTTGAAATTAAAAGGTTATAGAACCACTGGTTGAAACTGACAGTGTGACAAAAACCTGGTTCTGGAAACAGTTCCAAATGTGATGGAACCCATTCCTGGTTCCTCATCCCAACCCTCATGACATGCAGGTTTAAAGTGGTGAAGGTGATAAAAAAAAACAGCAGAATGTTATTACTTCCTCATGCAGAGTGCCGTGTTTCAACAGCTTAATAACCTTTATTTTTTAAATACTGTATGTTGAAATGTGCTTTAGAAAACAAAGCTGCCTTGATAATAACTGGTGATAATAATAATAATAAGGGCAATATTATTTATGTTGATCATTTGTAGATAGATGGATACCTTTATTGATTGATGGGGGGGCATTTGCTGGAGTTTCTTAATATTTCAGTTGTTTATGTTCGGCTGAAATCATCTGAACATTGTAGCCGAACCAACAGTCACTGTACTGCGCTGGTAGAATACACACATTTTAGTTGTAACTGAAATAATCAAGTTGTTTGGTTTAGAATCCAAATCAAATTTTCACCCTACATTTTCTTTATTTGTAATCCAATTCTCCATTTCTCCATTTTTGTTTGTTTTTTTATGTAAAAAATAAACAGATCAATTCCAGAATATAAGAAAAATCCAAAATTATGAACACTGTTCATTTGTAGATCTGTTAAAAAAAATCACAATAAAAACAAAATGTTTTTCTCTGAATATGATGCTGTGTGAAACATTAGTGTTTGTGTGTAGATGCATATCTTACAATAAATGTCTCTGTATGTATGTATGTATGTATGTATGTATGTATGTATGTATGTATGTATGTATGTATGTACGTATGTATGTATGTATGTATGTATGTATGTATGTATGTATGTATGTATGTACGTATGTATGTACGTTTAATTCTCATATCTCGAGGATCGTTCGACCGACCGACTTCAAATTCGACAGATGTGTCGCAGACGACGTGAGGGAGTGTGGTGCCCGGCGTCGGTTGGATAGGCGGTTTGTCCAGAACCGCTAGAAAAGGCTCTGGCCGTGGCCCAAATGAGCCAATTGATTGCCATGCCAACCCCAGCCTAAGCTTGGTGACTTGACAAATTCCTCACACCTGTCCAATTCCCCACACCTGTCATTTGATTAGTTAGTCTGCTTTCCTCAGTCAGTCTGCACTCTGCAGACATTCTCCACAGATATTTACCACTGTGTACAGTTGCAGATATAAATTATTACATTATAAAACATACATTAACCACTTCAGCCCTATTTTATACTTAGGCTTTTTGAAAATAGCCGATTTACAAGCTCACACTTCGTCACATTGCAACACGTTGTGAGCTTGTAGATCTGCTATTTTCAAATATTTAACATTTTACTTTTGGTATTGTGTGTGTGTGTGTGTGTGTGTGTGTGTGTGTGTGTGTGTGTGTGTGTGTGTGTGTGTGTGTGTGTGTGTGTGTGTGTGTGTGTGTGTGTGTGTGTGTGTGTGTGTGTGTGTGTGTGTGTGTGTGTGTGTGTGTGTGCGCGCATGTCCTCAAATTAAATGACAGGATAGACTGACAGCACACCACAGCCCATTCACTTCACCTATAATAGGTGAACTCTGGCACTGAGGATCTGGCAAGTGGCAACCCTGACGTAGCCCCGACGGTAAGCGTGTTACGTCACTTCCTGTATTGTCTGAACTAGCGAGGCGTCCATCGTTGAGCTGCGCAAGATGCTAACATTGATATTATTGTGATTTGAACACACACTGTCACTGCTAACTAACTACTACCCTATCTCTCTACTGTGTGGCGACTTTATCGCTGCTTGGGCTGATTGTCTAGCTAAGGGACTAACTTTTCCGTTGTTTGTTGGCTTTGCAATCTAGCCTAGCTTTAGCTTAGCGGCTACCTTGGGCTGCTGGGCGATGGCTTTTCACCCCCCCCCCCCCCGGGTTCCCGCCTCGCTCTCATCCTCTCTCCTGTACTGTATGTCACATGTATAGTAATCTCTCAAGAACAGATTCTGCTCTGCGTTGGAATCTGTCGTTAAGGTTCGTCATAACGTGTACGCACTGGGCTACAAGTGGGCGTGCCTTCAGATCAGGAAGCAGGCTGCGCTTTACCCAATCAAATGCAGTGGGCGGGATTCACGTGTCCGTCGATCCTTCCCCCTCGAAACAAACCCAAACTAATTTAACAATAGCGTCCGCGGAGCAAACAAAACCACGGAAAGATATTCACATTTTAACTTACTCTTTCCTCATAGAAACAAGTGGGCTTATAACCAAAACGATCCATGTTCTCTGGGAGAAGTGGTGTTAGTGTTCCGTGTAGAAATATTGTTAGTGGGAATGAAAACATAGTCGCACCACCGGAAGTGATGCGCTGAAGGCAGACCAAAACATAGACATATAAAGGTAGACGCCTCCTTCGGCTCTGAAGCGTTCGTATCTCAGGCGTGCTTCCTTGTTCCGCAGGGCTAGCCTATCACTTCCTTCCGCTTCAGCAGGGGGCGTTCGGTAGGCCAATCAGAGGCAGGTGGGGTGGGTCTTTTCTCTCGCGCAGCAACTAGTCAGTTAGACGCGCTGTGATTGGCCAGTAGTCAACGCGATGTGATTGGTCAGTAGTGAAACAGCCCTGCGGAAGAGCCTTGTATTGAGATACCAGTCGCTCCAATGAACTGCAGAGGCCAATGAGGTATCTAGGTTTCTATATCTATGGACCAAAACCCCGGGTTTCCTTGCGCATGGGTGCTACGTCGTCATTGTCCCAGAGCCAAGTGAGATAGTACATAGTAACAGCAGAGGGCGCTGTTTTTCCTTCTCATTTGGCTTTGGGTTCCCAGATTGCATGTATAGTTACAACCCCGACGCCTTTGTTGTGTCGGATGTATGTAACCAGTGCATACATCCTCGCATCCAGCACTGTGTTTGCAGTGCTGGAGGCGAGGCTCTGTGAGCTGGAGGAAACCATAGCTAGCGGTGCTCATTTTACTAGCCTCTGCTCCCGTGCAACATGGAACAGGGGGACATTACCAGTCATCACAGTCCCCACACGCACCCTAGGACGCGAACTGGCTATTCCCATATTGTTGAAGCAAGGGGGCGGGGCTGGCGGAGAGTCAGCGCACTGAAGTCAAGACACAAACTACTGTTGTTTACGGACAACGGATGCATGCTTATGAGAAACAACAAAAATAAAACCTGGCAAAACAGTTGCGTGCATTAGCGCAAGATGAGGATAAAGGAAACATTCAGTCTAAATGTCCAGCTTGCTAATTCTCGCCTACTACTACTACTTTTGTATTTGAAACTTTAAATTTCTCTAAATATTATAAACCTTCAGGTCAGGACAGCCTAAGTACAAATAGGACCCAGGACGGTTGGGTGACTGCTCCTGGTCGTAAGCGTAGAAATAAACAAAAGCACACGTGACACCAACCACTTCACGTCTCAAACAGATTGTCCCCACTCACTGCTACACCCGTTGAGTTTAGCAGTGAGACGTCAGCTCCACTCTGTGACACGCCCCCTCAGTTTAATAGTGACACCAGGGACCTGATGGTCAAATGCACCCCCGGGGCCAGAGCGGGCGACATCCAATCAAATTTAAAAATGCTGGCTAAAAGTAAACATAAACGTTATGATACAATTGTAATTCACTGCGGTTGTAGATCTGCTATTTTCAAAATGTTTGCCTCTTTATGTTATTTACCAATTTGGCCAATGTTTTATAGTATAGTTTGTTGATTACTTTAGATGCAGTAATGGACTTTTTAATAAAAAGGTCTTAAAAGTCCTTAAATAATCATCACTTCACTGTCATCTGGGGACCCCCCCAAAATCATGTGGGGACCCCCCTGGGGCTCTTGACCCACAGGTTGAGAACCACTAGTGTAATAAATAGTTTAATCAAAACACTGGACTGTAATACATAGTTTAATCAAAACACTGTACTGTAATACATAGTTTAATCAAAACACTGTACTGTAATACATAGTTTAATCAAAACACTGTACTGTAATACATAGTTTAATCAAAACACTGTACTGTAATACATAGTTTTGTAAGTGAAGACAATGTGCAGGACTCCTTTTTTAAATTCATAATAATAATAATAACAACTAGAAAAAGTGCTCCTCGGAGCACAGGTCTCCGCCAGGTCAGGTAGGTTATTATGGGCCAGCAATGTTCGGAATTGGCCAATCAGGATGGAATATAAAAAATCGGACAGAACCATCTTGATCACTTGACTATAGAGATAATGTGTACCGATTTGCATGATGTTTGGACACAATTTGTAGGAGTAATATAAAAAAGAAAACTGTTGCAAAAATTGGCCTCCTGGTGGCGCTATAACAGGGCAATGTTAAAAGGGTGGCATTTGTTCCTCAACGTAGTGCGAATGTGCGTGCAAAGTTTCACTGCAATCGGACGCTGCGTTCATGATTTGCGGCATTTTGTTCAAAATGGGCCACTCCTGCAAACTTTAGATGTCAATCTTAGCCAATCAGGATGGAATATGAAAAATCGATGATCACATGACTATAGAGACACATGACATGAGTGTACCGATTTGCCCGTAGTGGAAATGTGTGTGCAAAATTTCACGGAAATTGCATGCTGTGTTCATGAATTGAGGCATTTTGTTCAAAACAGTACTCCTGCAAACTTTGGAAGGCAATTTTAGGCAATCAGGATGGAATATGAAAAATCTGAAAGACATGTTTCGTTTAATGACTATAGAGGTACTGTGTACCGATGATGTTTGGACAAAATCTCTAGGAGTTATGTCAAGAAATGTGTTTTGCACAAATCGGCCTCCTGGTGGCGCTATAACAGGCCCATGTGAAAAATTGGGGACAGAGGTTCTGCTCTGGCATCCAGGGAGTGTGTGTGCACAGTTTCGCTGCGAGCAAGCCAACGGTGCCGGAGATTAGCTGTACACAGACAGATAGAATGACACACACACACACACGGACCGACGGACGGACAGACAGGGGGAAATTGTGTTTCAACAGTTCCATGTGTTTATTTATTTTATATAATAAATCCAGATATTGGTTCAGATTGAGCTGAAATACTTTGATCTCTCAGGATGCCTGTTTTCATTCCATGGTCTGTGTCGCCCTCTAGTGGACACAGTGAGGTGCAGCTCTGGAAAAACAGCTTCTGTAAATGATGACAGGTAAACATCTGGAGACAGTGATTATATGACAGGTAAACATCTGGAGACAGTGATGATATGACAGGTAAACATCTGGAGACAGTGATGATATGACAGGTAAACATCTGGAGACAGTGATGATATGACAGGTAAACATCTGGAGACAGTGATGATATGACAGGTAAACATCTGGAGACAGTGATGATATGACAGCTAAACATCTGGAGACAGTGATGATATGACAGGTAAACATCTGGAGACAGTGATGATATGACAGGTAAACATCTGGAGACAGTGATGATATGACAGCTAAACATCTGGAGACAGTGATGATATGACAGGTAAACATCTGGAGACAGTGATGATATGACAGGTAAACATCTGGAGACAGTGATGATATCCCCGCCCCCCTAGGCTGACCCTACCTTCTTTTCTAATTTCCAGTGGGGAAGTCTGGGCACCTCATTGTTAAATTGGAAATGTTTTCCTAAATGTAAAAATATATAAAAAATTCGAAAATGTTCTGAAGTCATGTAAAGTATACATGATTTGAACACGCACGGTACATCATTATCAGAGTTACATTTTCCCTTCAACTTATTGTTTATGCCCAAAATAACTGGCTAGCCACAGGTTTTGTAGCAATGTATTACAATTGTAGAAATGAAAGCATGTCCAAATCATGTATAATTTACATTACCTCACACCATTTTCCAAGTTCTTAATTTTGTTACATTTCGGGGGGGAAATGGACAATTTAGCATTGAGATGCCCACAATGTTTAGGTGCCCACTAGTCTTGTGTAGCCAGACTATTATTCCACAATCTCCGAATACTATACAGAGATTTACCCCATCTGCAAGCCAAAATTATGAACTACCTATGTGTTCCTTTACCAAAGACTGTTTTTTTTTAATCGAGGAAATTCTTTACCTACAGTATTACACTACGTGAGACTCGAGGGAACGCGTTTTTCATCATTGACTTAGAAGCCATAGGGAACAACATCTCAATCTCAATTATGCAGTCGTTCCCACTTCTTGCCAGTCAGTATACAAGTGTCATTTACCTCATTGTGACGTCGCTGTTTGGTGGAAACCTTGTATGTCCATAACTGTTGCCGTTCAGGAAATGAAAAACATCAAATTGGAACCTGTGTTCCAATGGATCCAATGTAGTTATTATTTAGTCACAAGCTTTTGATAATACTTTTCATTGGTTAGATATTTATAAAACCCAGACACACTTCACCACTTTCAATTCAAATGTTAAAAAAAAAAAAAAAGCTTGCAAATCGGCTATTTTTGCTACTTTTGTAAAGTTGAAATATGGAGATACAAGGTTTCCGCCCAACATCAATGATAAGCAATCTGACAGTATTTGTAGGGCTGCACAATGTATTGTAAAATATGCAGGTTTTGATTTGCTGGGGGGTAGGGGGGGGGGGGGGATTTATGCCTCTGCTTTTGATATCCCTACCCTCTGCTAATTTTTTTTTTTTAAATGTCCGGTGGGGAATATGTTTTATCCCTGCTACTGACCAGACTTATATTAAATACATGCATTTCCTTTTGGGGAAATGTGGACCGTCTGGTATGTTTATTTATGTTTGATAATATCACTATTTAACTGTTTAAGTAAAGGGAAAAAAAGCATATGTTAATCATGTTAACCCTGGTATTTGGGGTACATTTTCAAAATGTGTCAATTTGTCAAAATGAATCAAATAAGAAGATAGACAACCTGCAAAGTGAATGCGTCGCATCGTGAGTTAATTGCGTTGTGACTTTGTAGATGGTCGACTTTCACAATTCCGCATACAAAGAAGAATAATAGTTATTAGTAAAGAACCCCTCCACCC
>NC_137622.1:45422926-45505426 GCF_963280865.1 Gymnoscopelus braueri
GAAATAATCAGATTCCAACGGAAATGTTTACTTTTGACGCGCACAAAGTGGTTCTGTCACCGTGTCCTCGGCTATTTGCATTTCTGCTGTTTTTTGTAATAAAGCAAAATGTCTGAATGACACACGATGGTCAGTCATGAAATTATGTGCGTTAATAACCAATGTATAATGGTTCTAGAGGAGCTGACCAAGAAGAACTACAATAAGCATTAATAATATAAAGACATTTGCAGCATTTTGTGTCCTACCGTTGCATCCCGAGTCCCTTTGTGACAATTGGTAGGTATGTGTTCAAATGACTAGATCTATTTCCATTAAGACGGTGGTTCTGAAAGTGGGTTCCGGAGACCCCCAGGGGTCCTTGAGGGGGTTTTAGGGGGGGTCCCCAGCCAAATAAGTTAATGCAGTTAAACCACTTTAACCCTTGGGTTACAATGCAATGTGACCTTGTAGATTGGGTGTAAAAAAAAAATGCATTGGAAAAACAAATTGTGTTTGTTAGGTCAGTGGTTCTCAAACCTTTTCATGCCAAGGACCCCAAAATGATATGTATTTGGCCCCGGACCCCCATCTCAAATATTTTGTTCCAGGGACCCCCCCCCCCCCCCCCCCCCCAGAAGCAAAGATTTGAGTTACAAATGTTCGCTTTAAAAATATATATATATTCAAAGGTTTGCACACATTTACACGATTTTTCAAAAATAGCAGATCTACAAGCTCATAGCGCGCTATGAGCTTGTAGATCTGCTATTTTTGAATAGCCAAAGTATAAAAGGTAAAACATTTTGTGACGCTATATTAACACGTTTTGCTGGGGACCCCCTGGTACCCCCCCCCCCCAAGGACCACTGGGGGTCCCCGGACCCCACTTTGAGAACCAATGTGTTAGGTCCCTAGCTCACAAAGAACTTGACTTGACAACAACTGTATTAACATATTGCAATTTGTTTGTTCTATTATGTGGAAGCTTTTGCAGTAAAATATGTTAAAGGAGAAATCCGGACATTTTAAGTGTTATCTCTGATGTGTCGCTTATCACTCACCATCCTTGAAAGGGACGTTGAGTTTATTCAGAGAGTCCCGTGTCGTCATTTTTTCGACCCCCTCCGTTGGCATAATGGGAGCGCGTGCCTAAGAGAAATTCGTCTATTATAACCGATGCAAAGTTATTTTTTTCTCTACTACTACTCATTGTAGAGTCTCATGATACTCAAACATGCACTGAAAGTTCCTGAGAGGCTAATGCTAATGCCGAACGAGCTAACGCTGGTTGCTTGTTTCTCTCCCAGAACCTGGCAACTCGGTGTTGCCAGGGAGAGAAATAAGCAAACAGCGTTAGCTCGTTCGGCATTAGCATTAGCTAAGATCATCAAAGATAACACTTAAAATGTCCGGATTTCTCCTTTAATTTAACTTAATTTAAATAACTTTTGGTCAGTCATCTTATTCAGTGAAAGGGATACACTTGTGGAATGCCCTACCAACTGAAATAAAAAGACAAACTGATCTCAAAATATTTAATGATAAGGTTAAGAACTGGTTAAAACCAAACCAAAGCTGTGAACACTAATGTTAGGCACGTTTTTAAACGTTAATGTCACTGCTTTCATGAATGTAATTTGGGAATGTTATTGTTATTGTACTTGTTAAGATTAGAGCTTCATGCATGTCCTTTTTGTAACAGAATGTTTTACTAGGTAGATATTTGTATAGAAAGGTCTAACCATGGACTGGGGTCGCAAATTAGCCTCGGCTATAAACCCCATATACGATTGCAACGGTTTCATGTTTTTATAACTTAATTCATTGTTTTTTTGTATTGTCCCTGTCAAATAAACATATAAATAAAAAAATAAAAAAATAATCCATTTCATGTATGGGAGGGCTTAGACATTAGGAAAAACTGGCTCTCATTTTTGACAATGTATTTGATGTTGCCTTTCATTCTCTATTAAATATCTATATTATTATGTGTCATAAATTAATGACCTACTTTGTTGTACAAGGGTGTCGCACAGAAGCAAACTGATCTACAAGCACATGAATCGCGACGTGACATTTTTTTCCCTAGTGACAATAACAGATTATTGTCACTAGGGAAAAAAAGTGAAGTGAAAAAAAGTGAAAGTGTTAAAGGTTGTCTGTGGAAGACCAAAGAAAAGTAAAAAGAGTACTAACAATAGCGACGCGTTGTGAGCTTGTAGATCTGTGTTTTGACAAGCGACACCATTGTAAGACAGAGTATAAATCAGGTTTCTGCAGCGGTGGACAGTAACAACGTACATTTATTTCAAATGTGAAAATAACAGATCTACAAGCTCACAAGATGTCGCGATGTGACACGTGGGCTTGTAGATCTGCTATTCTCAATATTATGGATAATTGTTGAAAATGGTTTTGGAAAATGTCCAAACGTTTTAATACAGCAATGCTTTGATGTTAATAAGAACAATGCACTTTGTAACAAGACCCCGTTGAAGACATAAGAGTCGAAACGTGTTGCCTTGCTCATCTGCAATAAACCCATACTGTATATTATATTCTTCACCTGAAGATAGTGCCTCAGTATTTTTTCCTTAGTCTGCCTCACCACAAGCAGAACTTTGGTTTATTTTGCTTCTATTCCTATACCTGTTCCACTGAAGACAGAGCACCTGTTTTGTAACCTGACTGCGCCAGATGGAAGAAGCTTGCGTCACATTTTGTTTCACAGGGAAGTCAATACCGCCCCCATCTGGCGGAGTCAGGTTACCTGTTTTGAGCCACCATTGAACCCAGGCAGCGCTTCCTTTTTTTATTTTATTTTAAAATGCACTTTGTAATTTGTTCTTTTGAGTACTAGGAAATAGGGAGATGAGTGGTTAATTCATAATATTAATTGTTCCCTCCCTAGAAATGTAGTGGAGTCAAAACTTAAAAAGTACAATATTTGTGTTTGAAATGTGGTGGAGTGGAAGTCACAAGTATCCGAAATGTACTTCATTACTGAAACATCTGTACAGTTTGTCTCCATCACTGAAGGTAAAACAATATATCGTCTCTGTCGGGTGGAAACCTCATGTCTTTTCAGGATTCAAATTTAAAAATAGCTAAAGCAGCAGATCTACAAGCTCGAAACGCGTCGCTTCGCGCCGCGTTTCGAGCTTGTAGATCTGCTGCTTTTGTGTGACGCTGTAGTGTGATCAAGTAGGACGTTAATTTACAGAAAAAGCTCAAAAAGTTTGAATATGGAGATAAGAGGTTTCTGCCCGACAGCAACAAAAAGTCCAGGAGGTAAACGGCCACATAAAAATGCTGTCCTGTGCAGTTAGGGATCTATTTTACCCCATGGGGGGGAAATGCAGTTTTTACCATTACCCAGCTGATCTCTGTCCACAGAGGAGCAGGTAGGTTTTAAGTGTGTTTCTTAGGGACGCCCTGGCAAGGCCGGGAGTTGAACCTGTGACCTTTTGCTTGTCATGCAGCTGCTGCATCCATTGATTTTTACAGGAAGTGAATATGATGATGCCAATGCCCGAGCTCTTTTGTAAAATTCAATGTTGCCCTCTCGGGTATCCGTGTTTGTGCACGCGCACACCCATAATCCATAACCAGTGGTGTAAAGTAACTAAGTACATTTACTCAAGTACTGCACATAAGTACAATTTTGAGGTATGTTCTGTGCTGGAGCATTTCCAGTTTTCAGCACTTTTACTTCTACTTCACTACATCTCAGAGGAAAATATTGTACTTTTACTCCACTACAATTATTTGGAAACTTTAGTTACTAATTACTTTGTAGATTAGGATTTTTATTACAAAACATACATTAACCACTTCAGCCCTATATACATTTCAGCCATTTGAAAATAGCACATCTACAAGCTCACAATGAGCTTCTAGATCTGCTATTTTCAAAGAATTTGTTTGCATTCGAAAACTTGAAATGGGAAGTTCTGCAATGTGCAAGGTTATAAAGGTTCATGGTTCTAAATGTTCTAAAGGCTCTAAAGGCCTAAGGTTCTAAAGGTTTAAGGTTTTAAAGGTCTCAGGTATTTTTAGCAATTAAAAGTGAAATATCTCTGAAATTACAATTGTTTTCAACAATGTAAATGGTAGCCGATATGTCCTAAGTACGCCGAACGTTGTAGAGTTGGAACGGAGTTTGTAGCTAAAAGTATGAAGTAGGACTAGATAGGGGTCAAAAAACTGTCAGAAATGAAAGGAAACAAAAGGCAGACTATACCAAGTCAGAGTCAAGCTTTAGTAAATGTAAGTTGTGTAAAAAAAAAAAGTCTGACTATACTAAGGTATTATTTGTTTAAGTCAGAGTCATAAGTTTACAAAATGTACTAAAGTACAGTGAATGTCTGTGCGTTTTGTCTCCATCACTGAAAATAACATACAGAACCTTTATTACATTAATAATAACTAGCCCATACCCGGTCGACCCAAGACACCAAGACAGACAGAGGTTACTCCAATTATATTACTCCAATTATATAGTAGGATACCTATTAGATTTTAAAAGTGTTGCACAGGGACACCCTGACATACTGCTATAAGCGGGCCTTGAACCAGTAACCTCTGACTCACAAGTCAGCCACTTTATCCATTCACCTACAACCATGTCTTTAAAATGCTGATTCTAAAACATCTTGTTGTGAAGGACCCCCATGTGGAAAGATATAGTGTCAGGGTACCCCATGAGAAAGATTTATATTTAAAACGTTTAGAATATAAATATTTATTCCAAATTTGTCAAGATGTTGGAGATATTTTCATACAATGTCATGGACAGGAATTGAACCTGTAACCTTCTGTGCCTCAGGCAGGCTTTTAGTCCACCGAGCCACTGAGCCGTACCATGGATCAAAGGCCAAATAGATGACAGAAAAGGCAGAGGCTTGTTACCGTTGTGGTTCATAAACATTCAAACATCTAGACAGCAGCACAACAAACCATAGACACAATATTATGCTGTTAAAAGTTTTTTTTTTTTAATTATTATTATTGTTGTTGTGTGTTGTTCCTCAAAGAGGAATGAAGACCATGTCATGTCAATCCAGTTGATGGCTCAGTGTGTAGACACATTGCCTACATATCCAAAGGCCGTGAGTTCAAACCCCAAGGCTGTGAGTTCAAACCCCACTCACTCTTTACCCTGAACCTTTCCTTTACAGAAGAGGTTCAGGGTAAGGAGTGAGTGAGGTTTGAACCCACACACCCAGAAACCCTTAAAACCAACACAGAAAGCAGTGACTCTCAGGGCTACAGATGGCGTAGTGGACTAAGTCATGGGCACAAGGACAAGCATGGCTAGGACTAGTTGACCGGCCCCTTGTAGGGTTACTGACGAGAGTCCCTATGTCGGTTAGTAGGTTACTCACTCAAGTGGGTGTGGGGAGTGGGCGCGGGGGCTTCTCTCCCCCCGTGGTTTCCAGACAATAAAGCGGAGGGGTTATAGAAAAGATATGAATGGGCAGCTGAAATCTTACAGAGCGAGGGAGGAAGGGGCGGAGCTAGAGAGAGGAAGGGGTGGAGCTAGAGAGAGGAAAAGGTGGAGCCAGAAGGGGTGGAGCTAGAGAGAGGAAGGGGTGGAGCTAGAGAGAGGAAGGGGTGGGGCTAGATGGGCGGAGTCAGAGAGGAAGAGACGGAGCTAGATAGAAAGGGGTGGAGCTAGAGGGGTGGAACCAGAGAGGAAAGGGTGGAGCTAGAGAGAGGAAGTGGTGGAGCTAGAGGGGCGGAGCTAGTGCGAGGAAGGGGCGGTGCTAGCTAGAGAGAGGAAGGGGTGGAGCTAGAGAGAACAAGGGGTGGAGCAAGAGAGGATAATAGAGACACTAACACTATAATTTAGAGCGACACTATAATATTTAGGGACACTAACACTATGATATAGAGAGAATATAGAGACACTAACACTATGATATAGAGAGAATATAGAGACACTAACACTATGATATAGAGAGAATATAGAGACACTAACACTATGATATAGAGAGAATATAGAGACACTATAATATAGACACTAAACACTATAATATAGAGAGACACTATTTAGAGACACTATAATATAGAGAGACTATAATATAGCAACACTATAATAGAGACATTAAACACTATAATATAGAGACACTATAATATAGAGAGACACTATAATATAGAGACACTAAAACACTATAATATAGAGACTATAATATAGAGAGACTATAAGACACTATAATATAGAGAGACTATAATACACTATAATATAGACACACTAAAATATAGAAACACTAAAACACCATAATATAGAGTGACACTATTTAGAGACACTATAATATAGAGTGACACTATAATATAGAGTGACACTATTTAGAGACACTATACTATAGAGAGACTATAATATAGAGCGATAAAACACTATAATAGAGACACTAAAACACTATAATATAGAGAGACTATAAGACACTATATTAGAGACACTAAAACACTATAATATAGAGTGACACTATTTAGAGACACTAAAACACTATGATATAGAGTGACACTATTTAGCAACACTATGATATAGAGTGACACTATTTAGAGACACTAAAACACTATGATATAGAGTGACACTATAATATAGAGACACTAAAACACTATAATATAGAGAGACACTATAATATAGAGACACTAAAACACTATAATATAGAGACTATAATATAGAGAGACTATAATATAGAGAGACTATAAGACACTATAATATAGAGAGACTATAAGACACTATAATATAGACACACTAAAACACTATAATATACACTATAATATAGAGACTATAATATAGAGAGACTATAAGACACTATAATATAGAGAGACTATAAGACACTATAATATAGACACACTAAAATATAGAAACACTAAAACACTATGATATAGAGAGACACTATAATATAGAGACACTAAAACACTATAATATAGAGACTATCATATAGAGAGACTATAAGACACTATAATATAGAGAGACTATAAGACACTATAATATAGACACACTAAAATATAGAAACACTAAAACACCATAATATAGAGTGACACTATTTAGAGACACTAAAACACTATAATATAGAGTGACACTATTTAGAGACACTATAATATAGAGAGACTATAATATAGAGACACTAAACACTATAATATAGAGAGACACTATAATATAGAGACACTAAAACACTATAATATAGAGACTATAATATAGAGAGACTATAAGACACTATAATATAGAGAGACACTATACTATAGCGACACTAAAACACTATAATAGACACTATAATATAGAGAGACACTATAATATAGAGACTATAATATAGAGAGACTATAAGACACTATAATATAGACACACTAAAATATAGAGACACTATAATATAGAGACTATAATATAGAGAGACTATAAGACACTATAATATAGACACACTAAAATATAGAAACACTAAAACACCATAATATAGAGTGACACTATTTAGAGACACTAAAACACTATAATATAGAGTGACACTATTTAGAGACACTATGATATAGAGTGACACTATTTAGAGACACTAAAACACTATGATATAGAGTGACACTATAATATAGAGACACTAAAACACTATAATATAGAGAGACACTATAATATAGAGACACTAAAACACTATAATATAGAGACTATAATATAGAGAGACACTATAATATAGAGACTATAATATAGAGAGACTATAAGACACTATAATATAGACACACTAAAATATAGAGACACTATAATATAGAGACTATAATATAGAGAGACTATAAGACACTATAATATAGACACACTAAAATATAGAAACACTAAAACACCATAATATAGAGTGACACTATTTAGAGACACTAAAACACTATAATATAGAGTGACACTATTTAGAGACACTATAATATAGAGAGACTATAATATAGAGCGATAAAACACTATAATAGAGACACTAAAACACTATAATATAGAGAGACTATAAGACACTATATTAGAGACACTAAAACACTATAATATAGAGTGACACTATTTAGAGACACTAAAACACTATGATATAGAGTGACACTATTTAGAGACACTAAAACACTATGATATAGAGTGACACTATTTAGCAACACTATGATATAGAGTGACACTATTTAGAGACACTAAAACACTATGATATAGAGTGACACTATAATATAGAGACACTAAAACACTATAATATAGAGAGACACTATAATATAGAGACACTAAAACACTATAATATACACTATAATATAGAGACTATAATATAGAGAGACTATAAGACACTATAATATAGACACACTAAAATATAGAGACACTATAATATAGAGACTATAATATAGAGAGACTATAAGACACTATAATATAGACACACTAAAATATAGAAACACTAAAACACCATAATATAGAGTGACACTATTTAGAGACACTAAAACACTATAATATAGAGTGACACTATTTAGAGACACTATAATATAGAGAGACTATAATATAGAGACTATAATATAGAGAGACTATAAGACACTATAATATAGACACACTAAAATATAGAGACACTATAATATAGAGACTATAATATAGAGAGACTATAAGACACTATAATATAGACACACTAAAATATAGAAACACTAAAACACCATAATATAGAGTGACACTATTTAGAGACACTAAAACACTATAATATAGAGACTATAATATAGAGAGACTATAAGACACTATAATATAGAGAGACACTATACTATAGCGACACTAAAACACTATAATAGACACTAAACACTATAATATAGAGAGACACTATAATATAGAGACTATAATATAGAGAGACTATAAGACACTATAATATAGACACACTAAAATATAGAGACACTATAATATAGAGACACTATAATATAGAGAGACTATAAGACACTATAATATAGACACACTAAAATATAGAAACACTAAAACACCATAATATAGAGTGACACTATTTAGAGACACTAAAACACTATAATATAGAGTGACACTATTTAGAGACACTATAATATAGAGAGACTATAATATAGAGCGATAAAACACTATAATAGAGACACTAAAACACTATAATATAGAGAGACTATAAGACACTATATTAGAGACACTAAAACACTATAATATAGAGTGACACTATTTAGAGACACTAAAACACTATGATATAGAGTGACACTATTTAGCAACACTATGATATAGAGTGACACTATTTAGAGACACTAAAACACTATGATATAGAGTGACACTATAATATAGAGACACTAAAACACTATAATATAGAGAGACACTATAATATAGAGACACTAAAACACTATAATATAGAGACTATAATATAGAGAGACTATAAGACACTATAATATAGAGAGACTATAAGACACTATAATATAGACACACTAAAATATAGAGACACTATAATATAGAGACTATAATATAGAGAGACTATAAGACACTATAATATAGACACACTAAAATATAGAAACACTAAAACACCATAATATAGAGTGACACTATTTAGAGACACTAAAACACTATAATATAGAGTGACACTATTTAGAGACACTATAATATAGAGAGACTATAATATAGAGACACTAAACACTATAATATAGAGAGACACTATACTATAGCGACACTAAAACACTATAATAGACACTAAACACCATAATATAGAGTGACACTATTTAGAGACACTAAAACACTATAATATAGAGTGACACTATTTAGAGACACTATAATATAGAGAGACTATAATATAGAGACACTAAACACTATAATATAGAGAGACACTATACTATAGCGACACTAAAACACTATAATAGACACTAAACACTATAATATAGAGAGACACTATAATATAGAGACTATAATATAGAGAGACTATAAGACACTATAATATAGACACACTAAAATATAGAGACACTATAATATAGAGACTATAATATAGAGAGACTATAAGACACTATAATATAGACACACTAAAATATAGAAACACTAAAACACCATAATATAGAGTGACACTATTTAGAGACACTAAAACACTATAATATAGAGAGACTATAAGACACTATAATATAGACTAAAATATACACCAATGAATGAATTGAGTCAGTAAATATACAAGACAGACAGCAACATCGCGGTTCATCTTTATTGGAACGTATAGACATCACGGCACAGGGAAATACATGTTCTTGGCCACTGAAGCGCAAGTTTAACAATAGAGAGATACACTTCAGCCAATAGATTGTGAGGAAACATTTCCCTGACAAAGTCAGGAATTAAAATGAGTTATAGGCAGTTTCTCACTGTACGGTCTGGGGGGAAGCACCTGGGGTCCAAATGGACCCTTACAGGTCTGTTACAGACCTGTAAGGGTCCATTTGGACCGACAGGAGGCCCCCAAACCAGACTTTGAGAACCAGTTAGCAGTTGATAAAAGTTATGACACTAGTCCACCCGCTAGCAGTTGATAAAAGTTATGACACTAGTCCACCCGCTATCTACTCAGCCCCCTAATACTCTATCCCACCACCTCGTATCAAACCCAGGACGCTCAGTTATTGGACAGATACTCAAGCATGTGAGCTAACTGTTGGCTGACAAATACAGCTTTCTTGGTGATGTTCAGTCTTGGTGGTGTTCAGTTGATCTTCAGGACTCTTGGTGATGTTCAGCTGATCTTCTGGACACCAGCCTGCAAAGGAAAGCATCATAGTAAAGACTCCAGTGGGATCGCATCGTCTGTTTACATGTGTGTTTTTTTCAGTGATGGAGACAAAGACATCACAGTCATTCACTGTACTTTAGTACATTTTGTAAACTTATGACTCTGACTTAAACAAATAATAATACCTTAGTATAGTCTAACTTTTTTCATTTTTTAACAACTTAGATTAGTTGGACTATTTTTTTTTTTTTTACACAACTTACATTTTGTAAAGCTTGACTCTTTATAGTCTGCCTTTTGATTCCTTTCATTTTCTGACATTAGTTTCATCACAGTGCCAGAACTGAGTGGTTATATATCATTTCACAAGTTTTCAAATGTATAAAAATATTTTGAAAATAGCAGATCTAGGTGGCTAAGTAGATGGCTGCTTGAGATTTCAGCTCTCCCCGGTCAACGAAATAAACCTCTTCAAACTCGAGATAAAAAGTTTCAAATACAGTAAATGTTGTTGTAATGAGTAAGAGGATACAAACAAGGAGTCAAACAGTTAAAAATATTCGAGAAGACATCACGGAAAACACCGAAATGGAGGAAGGAAGAGACGCGGTTCAAGACGGACAACGCGACAACGAGGAGACAACAGCTGACCTAATCAAGAAGGGAATGGAAAGCATAACTCAAGAAATAAGGGATCTTAAAAGGGACCTGAAGAGTGAGTTAAGCACTTTCAAAGAAGAACTTAAAAAAGAACTGATGGCAGACCTCAAAGATTTCAGACAAGAAATAGATAAAAAACTCGACGACGCCACAAAAGACATCCAGAAGCAAGACACGAGAATCGACGAAGCAGAAACCCGTATAGCAGAGACAGAAGGGTGGAACGGCACCGTAAAGGACGCGCTGCTCGTGTCTCTGGAGCAACAGCGAGTGTTACAAGAAGCCTTAACAGAGCTCGAGGGTTTTTCCAGGAGAAACAACATGAGGGTCTACAATGTCCCAGAAGATACGGAGAAGGACGGCACGGTCCAGGAATTCATCGAGAAACTACTGATGACAGAACTTTCCCTACCACCAGAAACCAACCTACAAATACAAAGAGCTCACAGATCTCTAGCCCAAAAGCGAGGTCCAGAGTTTCCAGCACGATCCATTGTGTTAAACTTTCTGCAGTTCAATATCAAGGAGATGGTCCTAAAAAAAGCATGGCAAACGAAAATTGAAATTGAGGGCAAACGCCTAAATTTTGACCATGACTACCCAACTGCAGTGGTACAGAAGAGAAGAGAATATCGCGGAATTAAATCGCCATTAACAAAGAAAGGAATTAAGTTCCAGACACCTGGTGCCAAGATCAAGATTAAGTGGACCAACGGCACACGCACCTACGATGACGCCAGGGAAGCTGCGAGGGAGCTTTCCAACAGAGGGATCGCCGTGGAGGAACCGGCCCCAGACGCTTCAACCACGTCGGAGACGGAGGCTCAGCAGCTACAGCGGAGACAACCATGGCAGCGTGTCGGAGGAAATCCGAGAAGCAGAGGAGCAGCACATCGCGCAAAGGAAAAACTCAAAGCTTTCCAGTGGAGTAACGGTACATAAAAGGTAGAAAAGGTGAAAAAAAAGTGTGCCAAATGAATCCAGGATTAATGTTAGGTGGACTGTTAGGTTGTTAGTTTAGCTCCTATACGACAGATGAGCCGATAAATACGTTTAGCTTTTATTGTTGCCGCGGGTTCCCAGACCTGCGTTGTTTTGAAAGAGGCTCTGTCGATCTTTTGAATAACTATCACCGACATAAAAACGTGTCTTATTATTTGTACTTTCTTTTATTTAAGTTGTATATAAAACCGCTTTTCTTTTTACCCCTTAAATTACTTTAAAGGCGCGACTGTTCACACGTGCCTTAATCTATGGTTCTTTTTCTTGTGGAAAGATAATAATTTTTTTTAGGAGGCTAGAGGTATACACTGAACATAATTCTCCCTTTTAATTTTTTCCAAAAAATCTCTAGGCTCAGAAATTCTTTAAATATACTCACTCCATACGTGAAATGTGAGATTATTAATGGCTTAAGAAGTGTGAATAATGGCTAAGGGGTCCCTAGACAGGTTTAAGGTCATCTTTTCTTTTCTAAGCACAGTATCTCTTTTAAAAATGATCGAGTTGGCGTAATAATGATTATTTTTTACTGGAAAATTCCTTTTTTTTTCCCCCTGTGATTATTTTTTTCTCTCTACTTTTTTCTAAAATTACATGATTCAATTGACTCTTTTTTGACAATAACTAGACCGAAGGGGAAATACTCAGGCAGGTCATACAAGTAAGTTGGACACAGCTCGAGTGGATTTTGCTGAACAAAGTCCACAAGCAGCGGGGGGCCTCCACATAGAGTGTTGTTTCCCCCCCCAACCCTACCAACAGGGTGTAGTTATGAAGTGGCAAGAGTGCACTTTTTTTTGGAAGCCACATGATGTTGTATGTGTTTTGTTGAACAACCTTTTCTTTTTTGAGTGCATTTGTTTAACTAAATGTTGTTGTTTTTATTTGGGCTGTATGCATCAATATTACTATGAAGAAAAATTGCAATGTCTGACAGAAATTTTAAGGTGATATCTCTCAATGTAAATGGGCTGAATAATCCAGTAAAACGGAGCAAGGTCATTAGTAAACTAAAACGTGAAAAGGCACAAATAATATTTTTGCAGGAAACGCATCTCTCTCAGACGGAACATGAAAAACTTAAAAAATTTGGCTTTAGAAACACTTTCTATAGCTCTTGTAAATCAGGAAATAAGCGAGGGGTATCGATCTTAATTCCAAATTCCCTGGATGTGGAACTTATAAAGGAATATATTGATAAAGACGGGAGATATATCATGGTAAAATGTAAGCTAGAGGGCAGTGTTGTCTCATTGCTGAATGTATATGCCCCTCCAGGGAGTAACAAAGTGTTCTTTAAAAATATATTCAATTTGATAACAACGGAATCGGAAGGAATATTGATTTGTGCTTCAGATACAAATAATATTCTTAGCAAATTGGATACAACAAATAGCAAGATAGATAAATCTACTCAAACAAAAATTATAAATACCCTACTGAGGGAGGCAGAAATGTTTGATGTATGGCGAGAGTTTCATCCGTCTGAGAGAGACTATACACATTTTTCAGCTCCTCACTCTGTACATAGAAGAATTGACTATATATTCATGTTTAAGGGTGACAGACATAGAATAAGAGATTGCACATTGGGCACTACTGACGTATCGGACCATGCTGCTGTTTATCTGACCCTACACCTAGACAGTAGACCAAGAAATACACTATGGAGACTTAATACAGGCATGTTAAATAACAAACTATTCACTGACAGCACCAGATCCGAAATTAAAACATATATACAAGACAATGATAATGGTGAAGTGAATCCAACAATACTAATGGACGCAGCAAAATGTGTACTTAGAGGGAAAATGATTGCTATCACATCAACTTTTAAGAAGGCAAAGGACTTAAAATATCAAAATTTAACCACGAAATTAAAACAGTTGGAACAACAGCATAAAGACACGCTAGATAAACAATTACTACAACAGATTAGAGATGTAAGGAAGGAAATTGATGATGTTTATAAAAATGACCTTGAGAAAAAATATAGATTCATAAGACAAACATATTATGAATCTGGCCCAAAGGCTACTAAAATATTGGCCAGACGGCTACGCAAGCAACAAGGCCAGAACGCAATCCATAAAATCAAAGACCCTCAAACAGGAAAAGTATCCAGTAAACTGGATGATATCGAGAGAGCCTTTGAGTCATTTTATAAGAATCTCTACACACAACCTCCTCAGACTAATAATGAAGCTGCAATGTCATTCCTTGATTCCTTAGATTTGCCTTCTATTGGAGAAATGCAAAATAAGATCATGACTGCGAAAATAACAATAGAGGAGATAGATAAGACAATATCTAATCTCAAAGCAAATAAATCGCCTGGCAGTGACGGCCTTCCGGGAGAATGGTTTAAGACTTTTCGAAAAGAAATCATGCCATTACTCTTATCATCTTTCAATTCGACTCTAAAGGAGGGGATTATTCCTCCTTCATGGAGTGAAGCAATCATAACAGTTCTTCCCAAGGAGGGCAAAGATAAGGAACTCTGCGGCTCATATAGGCCAATATCTATTCTGAATGTTGACTATAAAATATATGCGTCAATTATGGCGAGACGTTTGGAGACTTTTCTGCCTGATTTAATAGATAATGACCAGACAGGTTTCATCCGTGGTCGTCAAACCCAGGACAATATAAGGCGGTCGTTACATGTCATGGACCACATTAAACAACACAAGTTAAAATCAGTTTTAGTAAGCCTAGACTCCTTTAAGGCATACGACACAGTATCCTGGAGCTTTCTATTCCTAATACTCAAAAGATTAGGTTTTACGGAGGAATCAATAAGATGCTTCAAGACATTATACACAAAACCCACAGCAAGAGTAAAAATAAATGGTCATCTAACAAACCAGTTCGCTCTGACACGTGGGGTACGCCAGGGCTGTAACTGTAGCCCTGGACTGTTCGCGATTTTCATAGAGCCTTTAGCTCAAGCAATTAGGGAAGACCCACAAATACAGGGAATAACCATAAAGGAATCAGAGCATAAGGTGGCCTTATACGCGGATGATTTATTAATATATATAAAAAACCCTGACACATGCCTCCCCAAATTAATGAGCTCTTTAGAAATGTATGGTCGACTTTCAGGCTACAAACTCAATGTGGAAAAAACGCAATTACTATCCTATAACTATATGCCTTCAAAAGAAACAAAGGAGTGTTTTCCTTGCAACTGGAATTCAAAATCAATTAAATATTTGGGAGTATGGTTGACTAAAGATCTGTCCAAATTATATGAAGCAAACTATCAACCCATAATCACCCAAATTAAAAGAGATATAGAAAGATGGTCTCTGTCACCCTTGGACTTAAGTTCTAGAATAGAAGCAGTCAAAATGAATGTTGTTCCTAGAATATTATATCTTTTCCAATCTCTACCGGTGGAGGTACCTGTCAAACAGTTTAATGAATGGGATAAAATGGTATCCAGATTTATTTGGAATGGAAAAAAGCCAAGAATCAGATACCAAACATTGCAACTCCCTAAAGAAAGGGGGGGCATGTCCCTGCCAAATCTGAGGGAGTACTATTATGCGGCACAAATAAGACCTTTAATATGTTGGTGTGATAAAGACTTTGAGTCAAAATGGAAAGATTTGGAAACTAAATCAATTGACATCCCTATTCAGACATTAATTGGAAGTAAAGAACAGGCTGAATCCTACCATGCCACTTTAGACCCATTCACGGTATTCACTTTAAAGATATGGTTCAAAATTGTTAAACAGAATAGAATGGAGAGGACAATCAGAGTGTTGAGATGGCCCGCTTTCGACCCAGATTTTAAACCTGGACTATACGATCGAACTTTTGGGCGGTGGGCTCGAGATGGTCTCACCTCTATGTATACTATCATGGAAGGCAAAGAGCTCATGAGTTTTGAAAAAATGAAAAACACATATAATCTAACCAACCAAGATTTTTTTAGATATCTACAAATACGACAATACTATTTAGGAGAGGTGAGGCCACTGGAGCCTGGGGCTTTAAATGGGGATCTTATTCAGGTATTTATCCAGGCCTATAAAAAAGAGTCCAAAAGAGCAGTGTCTAAATTATATAAGGGCCTGGTATCAGCCAGAACTAACTCCACAGAGTATATTAAAACTAAATGGGAGAAAGAGTTGGAGATCAATATTACTACAGATGAATGGGAAAATATGTGTAAAACACAATATACGACCACTAACTCAAGAATGTGGAGGGAGTTCTGCTGGAAGAATTTAACCCGTTTTTTTATAACACCTAAAATTAAATCAAAGCAACTGAAAACAGATCAACCATGCTGGAGACAGTGTGGCCACATGGAAGCGGGCCACGCTCACATATTCTGGAAGTGTCCCAAAATTCAAAAATATTGGCGAGATATCCACGCCACCATAGAGACTGTTCTTGGTTTTGAGATACCTAAGACTTGTACCTTGTTGTTGTTGGGAAATATTCCTGAAGATTTCTTGACACCTGACAAATATTTAATCAAAATCTTTCTAGCAGCAAGCAAGAAAGCGATCACACGTCGCTGGTATCAACAGGATTCCCCAACTAAAGACAATTGGATGGACATAATAAGGGAAATATACAATATGGAAAAACTGACTTTCATACTCAGACTACAAGAGGACAAATCACACAAATACTGGGAAAAGTGGTCATCTCTTTTTCAGCCCATGGACAATGTATAACCAATAAGTAATTGAAAAATAACAAAAAATTGTAGACTGCAGCCTAATCTTTTGTTTTTGTTGTTTTCTTTCTTGTTGTTTTTTTTTGTACCATCTTTTGTATTTTATTTTATTGTTAATGTTACTGTTTTTTCATTCCCCCCACTTTTTACGTTCTGTCTTGTATTTCATGTATGTGTATTTGTCTTTTGAAAACCTTTTGTTCCAATAAAAATTGAGTTATAAAAAAAAAGAAAATAGCAGATCTACAAGCTCGCATTGCTTGTAGATCGGCTATTTTCAAACGGCCAAAAAAATGTATAGGGCTGAAATGGTTATTGCATGTTTTGTAATAATCATCAAAAGAAAATCAAAATATACCAAGTAACTAAAGTTTTCAACTAATTATAGTGGAGTAAAAGTACAATATTTGGATATTCTGAGATGTAGTGGAGTAAAAGTATTGGAAATACTCAAGTGAAATAAAAAATACCTCAAAATTGTACTTAAGCACAGTACCTAAGTCAATGTACTTAGTTACTTTCCACCACTGTACCAGACTCCTAACAAGGTGTCTGCATAGGCCTACTATTTGTTTTGGGTAATACGCAGCATTGTGTCTACGCATGTTCCATACTTAGACACTACTTAAGGAAATAGTAAAGTTACTAAACCTAGTATGGCTTTGAATCCAAATACAAGCTGAAGTTAAATCATCAGGTTTTTCACATGGGGTTAGGACGTACCTTCAGAACATTGAGAGGACGTCCCTCGTAGCTCCGGCCAATCAGAGTCTTGCTGAAGGGGTTGGGGTTCACCTCCTGGAACCTGTAGATGTGGAGAAAGGATTAAGCAACTAGTTGTACAGTCAACTCACACTGATGATAACTCTAACCTGTAGATGTGGAGAAAGGATTAAGCAACTAGTTGTACAGTCAACTCACACTGGCTGCGGGTACATGGACAGTTTTATTCGGAATGAATACACTTCTATTCGGAATGAATGAATGGATGAATTCATTCAGAATAGAAATGCTCATGTAAACACCTCAATTGGAATAGAATATTCCATTCCAGTCTGACCCGAATGGAGGGGTGGTATAGACCGTTTGAATCGGGATATACCAATCGGAATTGACCATGTAAACACTTTATTCCAAACACTCTCTGTTTGGAATACATGCATTACTTTGCGCATGTCCGTGCTTATAGTGCTGTCAGAATTGTCCAAAAATGACCTATCAAATCTTTAATTCGGCCACGGTCGCTCCTGCGGGATAAAATTAATGATTCTATTCTATAGCGTCATTTAATAAGCCTGTAATGGTTAAGCCCAGACTTGTCCAGGAGAACGGACGCTCCGAGGATTGCTGGCCTAGGCTACACTTATATGGATCTTTTTCTAAACGGGTATTTTAGTCCTCAGTTTTTAAAAATAATCCCTGGCCACATGACAAAGACTTTTTTAAATCCCTGTCCACACGTAAACGCAGAAACGCATTGATCAGCTGCAAGTTTCAATTTTAAATCAGATTTTACATTTATTTTATATATGAGGGGCCAAATACGTATAAAATTTTAATCACATGTTAAGGCCCAATACTGCAATAGCTGCATTGTTTTAATAGCATACGTGAACAAAAATAAATGAAAACAACATTATTAGGGCGCAGCTGCAGCGAAAACAGATGAGTTTTACTTGATCAATTCATTACATGGGCAGCTGGAACGGTCGTCCCAAAACACCACGCCCCACGCACCTTTTGAGCGGGCCATCCACGGCCGCTCCATGGTCGCTGGATTTTGACCCGGGGCGATTGTGTTTTAGGGCGACAGACCCCGCATTCAACTCGTGTGCGCACCGCGCGCTACTCGGCGCAGAAAGAGGGTTTTCGTCACAGTGAATGAGTTACAGCATGTTTCAAAGCTTTTTCATAATAATACAAGAAAAACGTGACACTCGGTATAATGAGTAGCTTATACTTTCTACTTAAGTATATTTTGATGCCAATACTTTTGTACTTTTGCCATAAATGAGCGTGCCTTGTTTCATAGACTCTCTCTCTCCATTTATTATTATAATGACCATGAGCGGTCCGGTGTTTATGTATTATTATTTATTATTATAATGACCATGTGCGAATGCGTGATGACGTCATCGTACCTACATGAGAAATGTGACAAATAGTATAGGCTAGCCTACGTTTTACCGTGTCTGGTACCAATACAAAAAAAGAAACTGGTCTGAACTTGTAGATCTGCCACTTTTGCATTAAAACGGCGATAACAAAGGAACACAGGCTTGTACCGCATACAATGCTGCCTGGCCAGGAGTCGGTGCGTTGCTTACCGGCCTGTCTACGACCGACAGACCTCCGCCGCGGAGGCACAAGGGGGCTATTGCCTCCTCCCATGCCCACCAGGGGAAGCTCTGCTCGGGGTAGTGGCCCCTGGTCCATGCCCGGGCGTAGGCGGGAACCACTTTGCGCATGTCAAAAGTTATATTCCGAATGAATGCTTTGGTCATGTAAACGAGGAATACTTTTATTCAGGTCCCATGTAAACAGGTGAGTGGAACAGATTCCTCTATTCGGAATGAGTTCACTGTGAACCACTGTGATACACTAAATGGAACAGAGCCTTCATTAGAACCACTGTGATACACTAAATGGAACAGAGCCTTCATTAGAACCACTGTGATACACTAAATGGAACAGAGCCTTCATTAGAACCACTGTGATACACTAAATGGAACAGAGCTACACTAAATGGAACAGAGCCTTCATTAGAACCACTGTGATACACTAAATGGAACAGAGTTTCCGTGGAAGTGTGTTGCTTTTTATTAGGAACCCAGGTACATCTTACTTGACCTCCAGAGTGTAACCTCGCTGCCTGCTCCTCTCTGTAGTCTTCATGGATACGGACCTTCTCATCCATCTGAGCCTGCAGGTCCTGTGGACAGAGAGGGGAGTGTGTTGGTTGACCATGTTCACATGTCATCATCATTCATGTTCAGATCTGTAATTCTGAGAGAGCAAATACAACCAAATGGACCTTTACAAGTCTGTAATTCTGAGAGTGTACAAATGGAATCTTACGGGTCTGTAACTCTGAGAGTGTACACATGGAACCATATATATGTATAGTATATATTAGGGCCGGGACTTTATCGCGCTAATTTCGATCAATTAATTACAGAAAAATTATCGCGTTAAAAACATTAACGCATTTTAATCGCACCTATTTTTGCACCGCGGAACGTTTCTCACTGGACGAGTTTCAGACGGACGGATCATAGCAGCGCACCAACAGACGGTGGTTCTCACTTCTCAGACATGACAGACACCGTGTGTCTGGAGACAAAATATATCCACACAGACAGTGTAGGATGGTGAACTACAACTAAACCCTGAACATTAATAGATGGGGGGTGGTGGGGGGGGCAGGCTGGGGGAGAGAGGGGAGGAGAAGGGTCTGGGGGAGGGTGGTGGCGAGTGTGGTGGTGGCTCAGGAGCAACTCGGCACGGTGCCTGTCTTTCTTGTTTGACATTTGGCTCATGGATTATTCATAAGTCCTTCCCTCACATAGTTTTGTCATAGGATACTCCCATGGCCTGATCAGTTGCATCTTTTGATTTCCAACCAAGTACTCTACTCTCCTGGAAGAAATACATATCATTTTGGGGGTCCTTGACATGAAAAAGTTTGAGAACCACTGATCATAGCAACGTATGTTTAAAAAAATAACTGTTAGGATTTAGAATCCCCAGAAGCAAAGATTTGTGTACAAATGTTCGCTTTTATAAAATATTTATTCAAAAATGTGCACAAATGTTCTAAATTAGCAGATCTACAAGTCCCACTAGGACATTTCTTTGCTATAATATTAGATTTGTTATTAAATGTAGTTTGAATTAGACACCAGCTTGATCACAGTGAAAAGTAAGTTCTTACACTTCAGAGTGTAAGAAGGCCCCGCCCTCTGTGTTATGGATGCAGATCGGGGCTGCATGGCAGCAGGAGCCTGGATGAGCTTCGGCTGTCCATTCCCACTGAGATCCAGGACCTTATTTGTCGTTTCCTCTCAGGGCCGTTACAGTAATTTAATTAGTTAGGTTAGTTATCCAATATAATTATATTTTTTATGATATGTGACTGCTATGACCTTAACACTGGGAAGAGGCAGGGTGAAGGCAGGTATCCTTGTTCTTTTAAAAGTATTTTAGTTGTGAATTGAATGTTATTAGTATCATCAATAGTCCATGAGCCAGAGCCCCAAAATTGAACAATGATTATCGAAAGAGTGGGCAAAACCATACCTATATTAAATTGTTTATAGGGTCAATATAAGTAAATAAATATATGATAACCTTTCCATGACAGGTGAAAAAATGACAACATTTTAAAAATAGTTATCATAAAGAAACTTCCCCAGTTGATTACTTACATGAAGACAATGATTTATCGTATTACAAGTTGTATATTTAAATATGCAAATTAGGCATTTAGTCCATGAGCCAGAGCCCCAAAATTGAGCCAGATATTGAATATTCCCTCGTTAAAAAAAACCTTTGACTCCAACATCTTAACAAAATGAAATAAGAATGTTGACTCTGGCTTTGTCCAATGTTCCAATGTTGATTTTGGAAAGTTACGCAAAATCGGGCATATTTTCCTAATGCCTAATTTGCATATTTAAATATACAATTTCAGAAAAGTTGCATCTTTGACAGGTGTATTCAACTTCCCCAGTAATCAACTGGGGAAGTTTCATTATGATAACTATTTTTTTAAATGTTGTAATTTTTTCACCTGTCATGTACGTATGGGGAAAATAACAAAATGTGTGATAACTATGATAAAGCTGCTCCTGTGGAAAGGTTATCATATATTTATTTACTTATATTGACCCTATAAACAATTTAATATAGGTATGTTTTTGCCCACTCTTTCGATAATGAAATCTTGTCTGGCTCATGGACTACAAGGACACAGTGATGTTGTGATGCACTTTGAGCAGCAGAACAACATCCATTCTGAGGCTGTGGTTCAACAAGGTACATTGTAGTGCTTTGTACCTTTTCAGCTTAGTGTCGTTCATTGAAGCCACTTTCCTCCACCGACTTGGTCTCTGCCCTCAGGGAGCCAGTCTCAGGTGGTGTTGGCTGCAGCCTCTCTAGTGGCATGGGACCAACAGAAGTGACGTTATAGGGCCAGTAGGGGGTGTCGGTCCAGGTTGGGAGCGATGAAGTAGGCCTGCTTCATCGCTCCTCCTCCTCCTCCTCCATGGTACCATGGTAATCTCAGGCTAATGATGGAATAATGTAATGTTAAACAGTAAGACATGTACCTCAGTGTGTGTAATGTTAAACACTAAGACATGTACCTCAGTGTGTTTAATGTTAAACAGTAAGACATGTACCTCAGTGTGTTTAATGTTAAACAGTAAGACATGTACCTCAGTGTGTGTAATGTTAAACACTAAGACATGTACCTCAGTGTGTTTAATGTTAAACAGTAAGACATGTACCTCAGTGTGTTTAATGTTAAACAGTAAGACATGTACCTCAGTGTGTTTAATGTTAAACACTAAGACATGGAAACCAAAATGGAACCAAATGGACCCTTACGGGTCTGTAACTCTGAGAGTGTACACATGGAACTGTTGTTACCCCACAAATCATTAGGCATTACATTTATTTATTCAGCTACTTTCAATAGGGAGTGTAGTGTTTCAGTAAACTATAGGATCATAGAATACAGAGACAGTATAGTGTCAAGTATTGACAGTATTGTCAAGAATCTGCACCCATTTCAACATCAAGACAACCTCAAGCCCTTTGAGTTGAGTGCGTCTTTCCGTGGAAGTGTGTTGCTTTTTATTAGGAACCCAGGTACATCTTACTTGACCTCCAGAGTGTCACCTCGCCGCCTGTCACCTCGCCGCCTGCTCCTCCCTGTAGTCTTCATGCATACGGACCTCCTCATCCATCTGAGCCTGCAGGTCCTGTGGACAGAGAAATATCCCCCCTATAGGAGGGTATATTTCCTATAGGAAACTATAGGATCATAGAATACAGAGAGACAGTGTAGTGTCTCAGTAGACTATAGGATGATAGAATACAGAGAGACAGTGTAGTGTCTCAGTAAACTATAGGATCATAGAATACAGAGAGACAGTGTAGTGTCTCAGTAGACTATAGGATCATAGAATACAGAGACAGTGTAGTGTCTCAGTAAACTATAGGATCATAGAATACAGAGAGACAGTGTAGTGTCTCAGTAAACTATAGGATCATAGAATACAGAGACAGTGTAGTGTCTCAGTAAACTATAGGATCATAGAATACAGAGACAGTGTAGTGTCTCAGTAAACTATAGGATCATAGAATACAGAGACAGTGTAGTGTCTCAGTAAACTATAGGATCATAGAATACAGAGACAGTGTAGTGTCTCAGTAAACTATAGGATCATAGAATACAGAGAGACAGTGTAGTGTCTCAGTAAACTATAGGATCATAGAATACAGAGACAGTAATGTCTCAGTTAACTATAGGATCATAGAATACAGAGACAGTGTAGTGTCTCAGTAAACTATAGGATCATAGAATACAGAGACAGTAATGTCTCAGTTAACTATAGGATCATAGAATACAGAGACAGTGTAGTGTCTCAGTAAACTATAGGATCATAGAATACAGAGACACAGTGTAGTGTCTCAGTAAACTATAGGATCATAGAATACAGAGACAGTAATGTCTCAGTTAACTATAGGATCATAGAATACAGAGACAGTGTAGTGTCTCAGTAAACTATAGGATCATAGAATACAGAGAGACAGTGTAGTGTCTCAGTAAACTATAGGATCATAGAATACAGAGACAGTAATGTCTCAGTTAACTATAGGATCATAGAAAACTGATTTTGGAATATTCACCTATAATGGTATAATTATAATCAAGTTTGGGGTCCCCACATTGTCTTCCTGTAAAGTGGGGTCTTTGTATAAAAAAGGTTGAGAACCATTGCAGTAAAGTATACTTAATGGATAATTTCAGCATTTTCCAACCTTTCTCTGTATGTTTTTAATGTCTCATTTAAGCCTACAAGAATCACCATGCTAGCTTAGTTAGCATTAAACTTCTTCATAAACAGCACTACAATGATACAGTGTTGCACTAAAGTACCTTTAAAACATTAACACAACATTCTCACAACCCAGCTGGTTGGTTTTATCAAGTATCTGGACTCAAACAATCAAACTAAGTATGTTATGACATGGTTAGCATTAGCATCAGGCTATGGGCCAAGTGGTTTCACAACAACACTAAACTGACTGAATTCTCTTTGCTTCAGGATCACAGTAGGACTCCAATAAGAGAATGGCTCATTAGCTCTGATGTGTTATGGAAATAATCTACAATAAATGATGATTCTGTGTGTTTTGCATACCAGTAGTTCTTCACAGCTTGTTCTCATCAACCAAAACAAAACGACCTGGAAGTGAAGTTTACAGCACAGGATGCAGTTTCTGAATATATAGAGAAAGTGTATTGCGCCCTCCAGTGGGAACAACATGCTACGATAACATTTCCAGTAGCCCTATGACTCATATGGGTATAGATGACCATAGCAATGATAAGATCAGAAATTCACAATATAGAGCTTTAACTTAAGGGGGGGATGATTTAAAGGTAGGGTAAGTGATTTTGTTAAAAAAAAAAAAAAAAAATCGGTCACAGGGGTCTCTCCAGCTCTTTAGTAAACAGTATATAGTACATTTTCAGGTAGGTGACAACATTTAAGCCAATCAGGAGAGGGCATTGAAAATGCATTTTCGGTTTAAGAGCTGGAGACTCCTTTTACTGATAAAAACACTATAGCAATGAGTACTATCAGAATGGAGCTATTTAACACTTATATTAACCAAAGTAAATCACTTAACCTACCTTTAACCAAATATTATAACTCAACACCTTTCAAATAACCAATTATGTACAGAGCTGATAAGTATATATCTGGATACAGCGTCTCATACACATTCATATTGAAGTAATCTTTAAAGATTACTAAGTTAAAGCTCTACATTGTGAGCCATACTAAAGGCTGATTCCTGTATAATACATGAAACTATTCAATGTGAGAATTCAAATATAAATGCCAACACAATGAGTAGGGCACAGCAGGGAATTGAACCCCGTCCCAGTAAACCAGGAGCTCCATGCCTGCGCCTTTGTTTTGTGTTTTGTTTTATTTTGTTTTTGGCAAACGACGGATCGCAACGCGAATGACGCAACGCAACACCCCTAGCAGCAGCAAAACCCCTAGCAGCAGCAAAAGGAATAAAACATTGGTTCCTACCTTGAACGCCAGTCTTCACTGCATAAAAGCAGCTCTTCACTGAACAAACAGCACAGTTCCTACCTTGAACGCCAGTCTTCACTGCATAAAAGCAGTTCTTCACTGCAGCAGCAGCATAGAGTTCCTACCTTACATCTTCTGGTGACTTTTCTTCTTTCACTTTATATCCTGAAAAGACAGAAGAAAAGAATAAGTGTTAGTTGTGTAGGCCTACATGACCATGGTCACATTTAGGAAAACGTTTATGGGCCCTTGTGGATGTAGCTTTGTCAGCCCCACCCACACTTCTAATCAGGGTGTAATGTAACTAAGTACATTTACTCAAGTACTGTACTTAAGTACAATTGTGAGGTATTTTTTACTTTACTGGAGTATTTCCAATTTTCAGTACTTTTACTCTACATCTACACTACATCTCAGAGGCAAATATTGTACTTTTACTCTACTACAATTATTTGAAAACTTTAGTTACTTGGTAAATCATACATTAACCACTTAAGCCATGCCTTTTGAAAATAGCCAATCTACAGACTCAACGTGTCGCAAAGTGACGCGTTGTGAGCTTGTAGATCGGCTATTTTCAAAGGATTTTTATTCATGTGGAAACAAGTGAAATGGGATATTGTACATAATGAGTACTTACTTTTAGTACTCAAGTATATTTTGTACTTTTTCCCCCTCACTGCTTCTAATTACCCCAATTGCAACCAAATGGACCCTGACCGGTCTGTGATGCCCACTACCTTATAGGGAGTGTCTGCTCTGCTCATGCTGTTCCTTCTAGGTGAACAGGGTGGGGCAGTCTACCAATCTGCTAATGACTCCTGGAGGCACTGGGCCCAGGTGCTCTCCAATGAGCCATTAGCAGATTGGTAGACTGCCCCACCCTGTTCACCTAGAAGGAACAGCATGAGCAGAGCAGACACTCCCTATAAAGGTAGTGCATCACAGGTCTAACTCAGAGAGTGTACATATGGTAACCAAATGGACCCTTGCATTGGTACACTGTACTAAAAGGAACCAAATGGACCCGACCCCAACTGGTCCATTTGGTTCCAGTTGTACGGTCAGAGTTGATGTTAAAGTTTAAGAACCATTAGTTTAGATGACACTATGAGCCATTGAAACAGAGTGTAGTTTGAAAGTGTTTCCTTCACTCCGTTATAAAATATAATGCCTCATTTTGTCCATTTCAAAATCATTAATTCACAGACTAGTTCCCCAAACTGAATTATTTTAAACAAAGCTGTTAAATGCTGGTGGTTAATAATAATGTTTAGTTACCTGCTTGCAAGTGTGGAGAGCTGCTGGAGTTCCATCTGAACTGAATCAAACCAACACCTGGACTCTGTCTCACACCTGAGCTCTATTTATACCTAATTAATCACTGCTCACCACACCACGCCTAGAGCCCGCCCCCACACACACACACGACTATACTTGTGAGGACATCAGCATGGAGGAAAATGACACTTTTAATATGTTTTGCCATTTTTAACTGTGAGCTTAAAGCCGAAAAATAGCAGATCCACAAGCTCACAACAAGCTTACACATCAGCTATTTTTCGGCGCATGGGTTAGGGTTAGCGCGCTGGCAGGCAACTAAGTGTAAATCATGCTGTTTAACTCTAATTCCAACCCCTTCACCTAACCTCTGAACGTCTGATCCTAATCCTAACCCCAGACTGAATCTTTTTCTTGTAAACATATCTCTAAAAAACTTTTTTCAACTCTGAACCATTTTTCTGGTGAGGACCAGGAAAAAGGTTCCTCACAACGTCTATCTATTTATTAATTATTTTGAGGTAATATTGAGGTATTCTTTACTTTTTACCACCACCACTCATACCACCCCATAGTTATTAGATCTGCAGGCTGACCCATCAATGCATAAACAGTGATAAACAGTGAGCCCCCCCCCCCCCCGTTATTTCTGGACAATAAAGCTAGACGGTCATGAAAATAAAATCTGCGCTCATAGCTGAACTCTTAAAGGAAGAAATAACTAAACTAAACTAGCAGAGAGAGAGAGAGAGAGAGAGAGAGGATGCTGTACTTGACATCATGAAGTGAACACAGCACATGTTTTGGACACAGACAGCTGCTTTTCTATGTATGTTAACTTACATGGCCTTCTGTCCAACATTGTAAACACAAACTAGTCATTGCACTATGAAGGAAACAGCTGTCTCAATAGCCTCTAAGGCTACTCTACACGTCTTTCGGGGTTTTTTGGCGGACCACCGGCCCACCGGCATATGCACGGTATGCCAGATGCCCAGTCTGCCCCTGCTGACCATACTTGATAATAAATTAATGTTGGACAGAGTTTCTGTGTCCATCTATGCATTCCATTGCTCTTGTTCCTCTCATCTATTAAGAATATTTGGATAAAGGCATAATAGGCAATTGTAGTACAATAAATTGGTTTGTAATATGTCAACCACTTTAACTCCAGCATCCATTTTCTGGGAAAATCGACAGAAATAGCAGATCGACAAGATCACAACGCTTCGCGAGTCATGAGCTTGTCGAGCGGCTATTTTCGGCGAAGATATTCAGTGTGGAGCGAAAACATTAAAGTCACCGGTATAGAGCCCCGAGGGACTCCCTCTCAACAATATATGAGGTTCTAAGTGGTTAAGTCAGATGTATTCTGTTCAAAAAGATCACGCTGTGATTCATTTCAAACTAAATTTTTCATCATCATCATCATATCCTTAGGAGTGCTAACAAGGCATTAAGATTAGCTCTGATATTGGCATCCTTTACAACTCTGAGATTGGATAACAAAATTGTTATGGCACATGACCACATGGGCTCTAATGCCTGCAGTTTAGACCGGTTTAGACCATTTGCGTATCCTGAGTTTCTCTACTCCGACTGTATATTTATAAAAAATAATATTTGCATAAATATATTAAATACAGTATACTGCCAGAGCTGAATATCACAAATTATTTGCAGCTGTAAACCTGTAATGTGAAATGATTCTGGTTCTTTGATGATAATAATAATAATAACAAGACCAGGAGACCTGGTTCTGCCAGACCCAGAATGAAGTCCTAGTATGTAACACACCTACAAACCACTTTATAACTGAAAAGCATAAATCATTTTATCATTTTTGTGACATAATAATGATGTCATGAATAGTTCGTGACGAAAGGGGACGAAAGGGGGACAGACTTTTTTGGCTGGGGCCGGGGGACAAAGTGACCATGCCCATGTATGGAGAAAACAGATACAAAGCCTCATGTAAGCCCGACCCCTTGGGTCTGGCAATAATAATAATAATAAAGACTGCTGTACACACTTACAGGGTTGTACATTTGCATTTTTAATAGCTGAAGAATAAAATAGAGTTAAAGTATAGCAAAACCACGGACCCCCCATAACTGACTGTGAAATGGAACCAGATACCCATTTGATCATATTTGAATTACATTTCTTGGACTCAATCAAACAATTTCAAACATCTATCACTTCTGTAATTGTATTTATTAATGTAAAACATTTAACCACAATGCAAGCACATAGCTAATTGAAAGAAATACAATACATTCTCACTAGGAAAGTAATCAGAACAAGATGTAATGCAGGAACTTGCAAGGTCAATTTTGTTAAACTGTTCTAGACGATCCTGTCTAGAACGGATACGGAAACAGTCTGTGTATACCAACGTATGTGTGCGTGTAAAGAGTCTGTGTATACCAACGTATGTGTGTGTGTAAAGGGACAGTCTGTTTATACCAACGTATGTGTGTGTGTGTAAAGGGACAGTCTGTGTATACCAACGTATGTGTGCGTGTAAAGGGACAGTCTGTGTATACCAACGTATGTGTGCGTGTAAAGGGACAGTCTGTGTATACCAACGTATGTGTGTGTGTAAAGGGACAGTCTGTGTATACCAACGTATGTGTGTGTGTAAAGGGACGGATGCAGTAGGCGGGTTCCGTAAATAGGAACTAGGCTTTCCAAGGGTACTGCAGAAAGCTGTTGACCAATAACAACCGTCAGCTCGTTACTATGGGAACTAAAACGGTAAAGCTTGCGTCAAACTTACAGTATTTAGATATATAAATGAGATATAACTGTGTGTCTTCATGTTATATTCACATTATGTTGAATTCATTGTGTTGCGATACCATTTGGGACTGCTGGTTTTGTAAAGACATCCTGCTGAACAAGGGGATCATGAGGTCCCTGCGGAACATGGGAGCGTTGCTAACAGCAACCTGCACAATGTACTAATAATAATAAAATAATAACGACCTGACGATCTAAACATCATTATACATTTACAGAAAGAGGACTGAAGGCATAAAATACATTCTCACTAGGAAAGTAATCAGAACAAGATATAATGCAGGAACTTTTGTAAAATATAGTTTTATTTTTTACAGCAAAAAAAAGTAGTCACGTGACTCAACCTTGAATTGATCAGACGATAACGGACTACCGTATTTGTTTTCAATTGCAGTAGCCGGCATACTACACAGACAAAGCCACATCAACCCACAGAATAACAACAAATCACCTACTAAGCCCCGTCGGTAGGCAGTAGCTCACCTACTTACACCAATAAAAGGTCTGATTGAATGTGATAATCTCCCATTCAGTGCATTGACAGCATCCGAAGCCGGTGGCCAGTGTCATATGACTCCCGAGATAATTTACCTAATTTGGTGGGGGAGGGGGGAGGGGGGAGAATCATGTTTCTGTTAGAACAACTTTTTGTCACATTTGGCTCCGTATTGTATTGTATCCAGCAAACTTTGAAAGGCAATTATAGCCATTCAAAATGGAAAATGAAAAATCTGGATGATACACGGTCATCACAGGACTCCAGAGATTTGGGGTTTTTGGTTCCTTATTTGGTAAAGTATCTTCACTTGAGTTCTATAATGTTTATGTTAATGGTAAAACAAAATAAAAAGTACTTTAAACTTGCAAATTGTCTTCCAATTGTTGCGGGGGATACAGTAACAGAATTTATTTAGAAAGTATTTTTTGAGGTACACTATATAGTGGAAAGTGGTACAACGATTCGGACACTTTTAGGAGCAATGCTGTGTGGACTTTTATTCTTTTGAACTGTTACCCTGTGTCCAGCACCAGCAACAAACTGGTCTTTTGGTGTCCTTCTTTATGTTGGGGTCTCCAATTTGAGCCACTGGCTATTCTTTTTTTGTTTGTTTGGAGGCCGTAACAATGTACATTGTGCAGGTGGATTGTCTTCCTTGGTCTACAGATTGATTGAATATTTTATTAGGCAAAACATGTAAAACAGCACAGTTACATTTAAAAAACTTTGTCTAAAAGGTCAGTTCAAAAAAGTCCTTGCGGTCTTGTTACCAATGAGGTCCTTGGTATTCAATTCATAGTCATAGTGGCACCACAGTTCAAATATCAATACAAAAATACAGAAAAAGATAACACTATGTACAAACAAAAATAAAAAAAGGAGGGAAAAAAATAAAATAAAGCTATATGTACAAAAAGGGGGGGGGGGGGGTCGTCTGTCTAACGGGAAAATAGTACTACCTCCTTTTTTGGCCTCCAGAAAGGTGAGTTTTTAAGGTTGTCTTAAATGAGCCCAGCGAACTGCATTTTTTTAGGGATGGGGTTAGACTATTCCAAACCTGGGTGGCAGTGCTGTAGAAGGAGAATTTGCCCATGTTTGTTTTATGGGTGGGTGGTACCAGAGCGCTCCCTCTAGTTTTGTCACTGTGGGTGTCACTAACCTTTTGGAGGTATTTACTCATAGGGGGCATTTACAATTTTGAAGACCAATCCCATTTTTTGTTTAACCCTGTCTTCTACCCTAAGCCAGCCTAGGCTGGCAAAATGGGTGGGAGAAAGGTGGGTCATGGGCCCCAGTCCGAGGAGTAGCCGAATCAGTTTGTTTTGGGAGGTTTGAAGCTTAGTCTTGGAGTACCAAGAGGTGCAAGCATATAGTCAAAGAGGGGCTGAATTAGGGCACCTGAAAGGGTCCTGAGGGCATCCTTGTTGACAAAGAGGAAACTCTGCCCATAAATCTGGTTCTCTGGTTAACTCTTTTGATCACCTTTGTAGTTGGAGCATGCAAAGTTTGACGAGAGAGAGAGAGAGAGAGAGAGAGAGAGAGAGAGAGAGAGAGAGAGAGAGAGAGAGAGAGAGATCATATGATCTTTTTAATTCAGAGCACAAAATTACAAATGGAAAAACAAATCATTATCAATGTTTTCATTTTGTTTTTGAAACTTAATATTGAAACAAATAAGTAGTACATTTCCAATTCCTATTTTTGCTATATCCTGAAAGGAAGATACACTGATTTGGTGATGATTCCCCACTTTTCATATTAAATTAGATACAAAAATGCTTCATAAAAAAATACCCCCTTTCGATTAACATTTCAGATTTTAGAGACCAAAAAATGTCTTGACTTTAAGATTGTAGAGATAATTTCAGAGCTTACATAGTGACACTGCTTATGGTTTGATGTCACCACTAGGCAGCACCAGGGGGGCAAAGATCACAACGATGATCGTCTCTGTCTTCCAGCTGTTGGAACCTGTTCGTGTGATCTTTAGTAACTGAGAACAGAGCAAAGAAGAAAAAAAGAATTGACCACTGTAGTTTCCAAATCATATGACACACAGATAGATAGATAGATAGATAGATAGATAGATAGATAGATAGATAGATAGATAGATAGATAGATAGATAGATAGATATGTATATATATGTCACAGGACGATTGAATAACCAGGACGATTGAAGACAGAGCGCTCGTTTTTACTTTTTAGGCACGGGGCCAGTGGCGGCTGGTGGGAAATTTGGGTGGGAGTGCTGCGCGTGCGCGCGACCGCGCACGGCGAAAATTTTTTGGGGGGCCCAAAATGTTTTGGGGGGCCCAAAACTCGTAAAATGCATAGATTTTGCCACAGTTATACCTATAAGTTATAGGTATAACTATAGGCTTTTTTCCTCATTCATGCATCCCTGAAGATCAATTTCTTAATGCCTGGTATGGTGTAGAAATGACAAGCACATGATATCATGCATAGAAAATAGTTGTGCAAATATTGTACTTTTACTCCACTACAATTATTTGAATTTGAACATTTTTAGGTTTTTTATTTTATTTTTTCTACTTATCCTCAAATCTAGCTAATTTGACACTGTGTTATGTTAATTCTTCATTATTAATTACCTATGATGCATCTCTTTTTCGATCTAAAAAATCAAGCAAACATGCACAAAGGTATTATCACATTCATTTTAGTTATTTTTTTGTATTTTTTCTACTTATCCTCAAATCTAGCTAATTTGACACTGTGTTATGTTAATTCTTCATTATTAATTACCTATGATGCATCTCTTTTTCTTTCTAAAAAATAAAGCAAACATGCACAAAGGTATTATCACATTCAGAGGAAGGCTTTTATTTTTTCCCATTATCAGTCATATGACTTGAACATTTCCAAAACTAAACAAAAAGTGCCTTATGATAAGTGCTAAATAAATGTACAGAAAATTAACCAGTGCCATCAAGAACTGAAATGGCTGAAAGCCATGACTTTGCCATCTTATGGCTTAAGTTTTACTTCTTGTACAGAAATTTGGCCCTCCTCTCCTTGAGAGATGCAAATCTTTCAATGACTTTATGGTTAAAGTCAGGGATGTCTTTGACAAGTTTCTTCTCCATAGAGAGCATGGCCAATGCATTGAGGCGATCCTCTGTCATTGAGTGTCTGAGGAAGGTCTTGATTCTCTTCAGTGTTGAGAAGCACCTCTCAGATTCAGCTGTAGTCATAGGAGTTGTGATGAGGATCTTCAACAAAGCTACAGTCTCTGAGAAGGTGTCCTGAAGGTTGTTCTCCATGAAGACCTGGTACAGAGCCACAGCACCACTACAGTTCTTGAACTCATCATTTCTGTAGATGAGTGACAGCTCAGTTTTCAGCTTGTTCTTGTTCAGCAGTGGGTAGGCCTCCATGGTAGTGTTCAGTGCTGCTTCAGGGAACCGGCTCCTGTACTTGTGGAAATTGACACTCTGCAGCAGTACAGCACTGATTAGGTGCTTGGTGAAGGAAAACCTCTGTTTTGCATGGCCCAAGATAGTGTCACACACCTAAAAAGAAGGGGAACAAAATGAATGCACCAACTTAATAGAATATGGAGATGGATAAGTCAACAGTATAATATATCAATATAATAATAAAAACACTATTTAGTTTTATCAATGTATATATTTAATTGATAGGGACAATGCAAATTAGTACAGCGGTATTATAAAACTAGACTGTTATATTACAGGGCCTACTTTAAGCACAATACAGCACTACTACAATAATAACAAAAATTCAACTGTATCAACTTTGTAAAAGACTAACAGCATATTTCTCACCTCTGTAGCTATCCTCTGAAGTTCATCTGGGCCCAGTGTGTGACGTTTCTTGCCAAGCTGCTGCTGAGATACACGGCAGCTATGTTCTCCACAGAGTGTAGGGATGGAATCTCTAAACAGAACCAGAATAGAAAAGTTTTGCTTTAGTTGTCAAGTACGTTATTACCTACACATAGTTTAAGTTATTCAAGGATCATATCATAGACATTAACACAGTATCAGTAATACAACATACATATACATTTACCTGATCTCTTGCACTTTTTCTGTGAACTGCTGCATGCTTCTCTGGACAAAGACTGCGTCAATGTTCCTCTTCTGGAGCTGGTTGTAGAGAATGTCCACATAAGGCATGATGTGACGGAACAGTTCCAAGAAGAAGGTGAACGTATCATCCTCCAGTAGCCTCACAAACCCTCCAGCTTCTCGCACAGTGGTAGAATCAAATTCACCCGAGTCCCTAATGGTTTCAAAACACTGGAGGAGGTCATCTTTGTGCTCAAACACAGTGTTCACAGTACGGCTGTGGAAGTTCCATCTTACTGTGCTTGCTCTTGGGAGTCTGTGTGCCACCACTCTATCCAGAACATTGGTTCTCTTAGGAGATCGTGAAAAAAAGGTAGAGAATCCACCCAGGTCAGAGAAGAACTGTCTGACTTTGGAAATGTGAGATGTCACCTGCTGCATGATGAGATTTAATTGATGTGCATAGCAGTGGACATAGTGTGCATTCTCATAAACATCTCGCACCTTCTTATTCACACCACCTGTGGCTCCTCTCATGACACTTGCACCATCATATGTCTGGGCGATGAGCTTCTTCTTCTGGTCATCAGGGAGAATGGAGCTCAACCTAGCCAGAAGTGCTGTGGAGATGGAATCAGCTGTGGCACTCTGGAGAGGTACAAATTCAAAAAATCTCTCTTGCACAACATGGGCTTGGTCAATGTAGCGGAAAACAATAACCAGTTGATTTTGAGTGGAAACATCAGTTGTTTCATCAGCCTGTATGGAGACAAAGTCTGCACTCTGGATTTCTTCTATGATGCGTTCTCACAAAACAGAGAGCATACAGTCAAGGAGTTCATTCTGTACTGTCTTAGATGTTCCCTTAAACACAGTAGCAGCCTGCAGGTGCTCTTGTACAGCTGCATCTATTGATGCTACAAAATCCACCAATCCTCTGAAAACACCAGGATTTGCTGAGTCTTCACTTTCATCATGCCCACGTAGGGCTAACTCAAAGGCACCACAGAACTTGACACAATCTATTATTTTAGACAAGATGTGCCTGTTTTTGTCAACCTCCTCATTGTGTTTACGGATCCCTAACCTGTAGCCTTCATTAAGCTGAGCAGCTATGTTCACTTTTCCAAACATGGCTAGTTTCACTGCATTGTCCATGTGGATTGAGGTTCCCTCATGTTTTTCAGCTTTATTTGATAAGTGCCTCATATCTATCACACCAGTCTTAATCCATGCTGGGTCAGACCCTGCTGTTTGAAAAAGGAGGCAGGGAAAGCAAAATAAAGCATTGGACTGATTACATGCAGTTAGCCAAGCCTTCTTGTTGTACCAGCTCTTTGAAAAAGACCTTGTGTATTCCCTTCCTCTGTCCTTAGTTTTCTGAGTGATGTTGACATCAGGTTGATCTGGTCCAAGCTGTTTTATTCTTAGTTTATCTGGCAGTGTTCTTCTCTCAAATGGAGTTTTCTGCAGTGATTTAACTGAGTTCTCTTTTTCCTCCATCCTAAAATTACTGAGTTTACACCATAGAGTTAAAAATAAGGTTAACACTACACTTACTGTCTGTTTCCACGACGCTACTACTCCTCAATATCATTCATTTATGAACGCTGTGTGTCAGTCTCTGTTATGAGGTGTATGCTGCCCCCAAGAGGTTGGTGGTGTGTATTGGTCTGAACGCAGTTAATGTGCGACCAACAGAGACCCTATCGTTTGCATTGAAGAGGATCCAACTGCGCATGTCCAACTTAGAACGAGAGGCATGGAGTAAAGATCTCTGCGCACATACACGTGACAGTCTGTAACCTATCAGTAACGTTATACAACGTAGAACATTTGTATCAACATTTGACATTTCACCAGGGCAGATTATACCTTTTACCCACTGTTTACTTACTATTATATATTTACCTTGCTCATTTTAAATAAATTACAGGACGACGCAGATATCGAAGTGAAAGTGATTTTTTATATAAAAAAAAAAAATTCAAAAAAAAAAAAAAATTCAGGTCGGTGGGGTGGTGGTGCGGCGCACTTGCGCCCTCTATGGACGGGCCGCGGCTGCACGGGGCTTCGGGGCGAGGCGGGGCGAGGCGGGGCTTTGCTGCGACGCGGACCTGTCTGTTGTTGTTCCCCCCCACGTAGCAATCAGGGAGAAACTAAAACAATGCGTGTGTGCGCGGGCGCGTGTGTGCGCGGGCGCGTGCATGCGTGCGCATGTGTGTGCATGCGTATGCGCGTGCATGCGTATGCGCGTGCGCACAAACGCACACGCACACGCACACACACACCCACACACACACACACACCCTCCCTCTAGTCTGGCTTGCATTGCCCTCTAGCGTTGGTTTTACAGAATTGCCTGAAAACAAGCGCTCCTTCTTCAATCGTCCTGGTTATTCAATCGTCCTGTAACACACACACACACACACACACACACACACACACACACACACACACACACACACACACACACACACACACACACACACACACACACACACACACACACACACACACACACGATATATGTCCTGTAAATTATTATTTACCTCTTGTTTCTGCGACTTATTCTCCAGTGGCAGAACCAGGATTCCTCCCACGTTAAGCAGGTTCTTCATGCAGTCCTCGTACTCCTGCTTCACCCTGGCACCCACATACACCCTGTCATACTGATGGTCCTTTGGGACAACCTCCAGACAGTTGCCCACCACAAAGCAAGGCTCGCAAATCTTAAACCTATACGCATGCATGCAAGCACACACACACACACACAACACAACAAACAGAAAATATTATTAAAGTCTGTTACTCAACCCATTATGCCATTTGGTGTGTGTGTGTGTGTGTGTGTGTGTGTGTGTGTGTGTGTGTGTGTGTGTGTGTGTGTGTGTGTGTGTGTGTGTGTGCGTGCGTGCGTGCGTGCGTGCGTGCGTGCGTGCGTGCGCGAGTGAGTGTGTGTTTCATTTTACTTTCCAATGGCCCCTACTTTGAAAACCTGTGTATTAATCCACCACAGGGAACTAAACAATATATATTCTATTCAATACTATAGGAGGATCCTTCACATTTAGGCTCTTCTAACTTTGCAAGTGTGGACCACTCACCTAGTATCCATCACCGCACGGTAGATGGCAGGAGATGACAGGTGGATGTTACCATGACGCCAGGGCAGCTTATCATAGGCACTTCCCCTGAACTCCTCCAGGTAGTAGTGAGCCCTGTCAACGGCCTTGAACGCCTGTTCCACCAACTCAGAGCGGTTGTGCCGATCCTCCTTCAGGTTGACATTCAACTCGTTGCAAGAGATGAAGAAGATTATGACATACTACTTGAGGCTATTCTCCTACAACAGTGCGGGCACCCACAAATAGGCTGCTCATGTTTTCATTAGCTTATTTAGATGTTAACGTGAAACTGTTTGTGGACATGAATGATAGGATAGGGCTATTTCCGTCTGAAAACTTTAATAATGTGTCAGTGCTCAGCCAGCTATACCGAAAGTTGTGATTGTAATTTGTTTCTGTTGTATCTTGTGTTCAAATGCAAGGCAAGTAAAAATAAAGCACTTTTACATTGCGTGACTGTCTGTTATGAATGTAATCACGGGTAACAGGGCGGGCAAACAGGTCCATTATTTGACGGGTAGGTCGGGTCTTGATTGAATTTTGAGTTATTCACAGGTGACGGATCGGTATGGTCTGATTATTAACGGTGGGGAGGGTGCGGGTTTGCAAAATTGGGCCCGTGCAGGACTCTTAAGATAAACTACTCAATTTCCACAAATTGTAGAGTGTGGTTGCCCGATGCAAGTTGTAGTGAAATCAGCATCTGAATGTTGTGAAACTTTGCACGCACACTCCCAGTAGGCCCATTATTTTTTTATATCGACCTCATGGTGGCACTATAACAGACAATGGCCTGGACTGAATGGCATGATGCAACTCTTCATATAGGCCACGACCATTTGTGCCAGACTAGATTTTCTGCCATTTCACCTTATCTTCAAAGCACATGTTTTTGTGATCAAGATGCATCACATGTATCAGTTAGATGTTTCGGATTCCATTCCAATTGGCTATGACTGCCTTCCAAAGTTTGCCGACCCTAGGTCGACTATGTACGATTTCGATTTCTGGTCTGTGTGTGTACAAACAGTGAAGGTGTGTTGTTAAACACACCTTCCCTGTGTATACGCCTTTATACACAGGGGAAATAGCGTTACAGCGAAATAAGGTTAAAATACACACTTGTGCACTTGTGACTTCTGCTCAGAAAAGAAGGCACTTTTGGGGGTGGGCTTTATATATCGCCCCCTAAACCTACAATTTAAATTTGGAGTTGATTGGATGTTGCTTTCATGATATATGGCTTTTTATTTTTTTAAGAAATAGGCCCCTCAAACTAATTGTGGAAGCCAGTGTATTCACTCAGTAGAACCCAATCACAAGCCCTGAAAACATACCCTGCTTTATCATAAATTTTAGATGGCCCCATTAAAATGTGTTTTTTTTGGACAAATTGTAGTGTTTAACTCAATGTTTGATCTTATATAATTATGGTTGATTCGTGTAGGTTAAAATACATATCTGTTTCACTGTGCAAAGTAAGTCAGTGAGGAGATTTTAGACCAAACATCTCTTGCCTTTATATTGTTAACATTCTTATTGATATAAAAGCTTATGTAGCCTTACTGCTTGTTTGATGTTCCCTCTGGGCAGCACAAGGGGGGCATAGGACACGCTCAAGATTGTCTCTTTCTTCCAGCTGTTGGAACCTGTACGCGTGATTTTTATCATCTGAGAAAATAACAAAGAAAAACAGAATCATTGCTTAATATAAAGAAAATGCTATCTGAAATGTATCATTTAACAATATGCAATCATTCCATTTTCAGAAATGTGAGTCAGAAGACATTTGACTTCACTTCATTGGATTTCATGTGACCAAATTCAATGTGTTTATTAAACTTAAACCCATTTTTACACTCTCAAGGTCCTTACACGCCGGGGCGATTTTTTTCATGCGAATAATACGTTTCTTTTTAAAACCTTATAAAGTCAAAGCAAGCTTCCACACCAGTTTCGCGGAGCGAAAAAAGCGTCTTTTAATTATTCGGAACGAGTCAGAATTTTGCGTATATTCGCATATTCGCCGGTGTGTAACCGCCTTTAGAGCTCAGGATATGTTAGAGATGGGTGCCCTGTGTATACCTCATTCTCCAGTGGCAGAACCAGGATTCCACCCACTTGAAGTAGGTTCTTCATGTAGTCCATACTCTCACGCTGCACCTCGGCGCCCACATACACCCTGTCATACTGACGTCCATCTGGGACAATCTCCAGACAGTTGCCCACCACAAAGCAAGGCTTGCAAAACCTATGCATGCAAGCACACAGACAACACAACAACTGTCACTCTCAATTCCCTTCCCTTTTGTATACTCTTCATTATAATGTGAAATAATCTGATACCTGTCAAAGTGGTCGCTGTTCTTAATGAACGAGTCCAGTTTCTGATGTGCATATTTAACCACGTCGTCAGCATGCAGCTCAACCCCATGGTTCACTCCAAATGGACCTATAAGATATAGCATAAAAATTACTTTATTAATACAAGCCCTCCCAAACGTTTCCATGCCAATGACTCAAAAAGACATAGCCTCTGGCAGCTGCTCCTGCAAAATGGCTTTAAAACACGGATAATCAAAAATAGCTAAAACAGTGAAAAGGTCAGATCTAAAAGCTCTCATGTCATGTTGTCACGCGTTGAGCGTCGCATCACATTGCTTTGTGAGCTATCAGTTCTGCTATTTTATAGAGCTATTTTATCGGGATAAAAGTGATTAAACTGGCACAATAATCTTATAAATTGAATTTGAATTTAAATGTTGTGTGTGTGTGTGTGTGTGTGTGTGTGTGTGAGCCGATCTACAAGCTCTCAAGCTTATAGATCTGCTATTTTTCGGCTATATTTTTTGGTATGATTGTTCCCCCTCTTTGCCAAAAATAGCCGATCTACAAGCTCACAACTGCTGCGAGGCGTTGTGAGCTTGTAGATCGGCTATTTTCGGGTAATGTTCCCTCAGAGTAGGGATGCTGGGTTTCAAGTGGTTAATGTAAAAAAGAAAGACAAAAAGGTTTCTTTCACACAAAGATTGAAACGACGTCGATACGACGTCCACTTCAGACGTTGAAACGACGTCGATACGACGTCCACTTCAGACCCCGAAACGACGTCGATACGATACGACGTTCACTTCAGACCCCGAAACGACGTCGATACGACGTCCACTTCAGACCCCGAAACGACGTCGATACGACGTTCACTTCAGACCCCGAAACGACGTCGATACGACGTTCACTTCAGACCCCGAAACGACGTCGATACGACGTCCACTTCAGACCCCGAAACGACGTCGATACGACGTTCACTTCAGACCCCGAAACGACGTCGATACGACGTCCACTTCAGACGTTGAAACGACGTCGATACGACGTCCAAGTCAGACCCTGTCTGCATTGCACTTAGACGTTGAAACGACTTCGACAGGACGTTCCACTGTAACCAGTGGTGGAAAAAGTACTCAAATGTTTTACTTAAGTAAAACAGTCCCATATTAAAAATGTATGAGTAAAAGTACAAAAGTATCAGCTTCAAAATATACTTAAAGTACCAAAAGTTAATTTTGTTACATTTTGGGGGGGAAATGGACAATTTATTTACTTATTGTGCAGAATTACCCCGTTTCACAAGTTCAAAATGTATACAAAATCTTGAAAATAGAACTACAGCTGCGATCTGCTATTTTCAAAACATTTTTATTAGGGGTGTAACGATACGTTTTAACAACGATTCGATACGTATCACGATACTTGGTTGTCGATACGATACATGAACGATACAGGTTAATTTAGAACGATACGATACGTTTCGATTCAGCGATTTAGTCGATACGATACATGAACGATACAGGACAGGTTAATTTAGAACGATACGATTCGATTCAATGATTTAAAATCGATATAGTAACTATTTATTTACCCAAAGATTCTGTGTGAAAAATAAATACCTGGATACTGGATATAAACCCCTCTTTCTCTTTTCTTCTTCTTAAAAGTACTTAGTATTGATATAATTGATTATTTGCATTGCAGAACGATTCGATACGATTATTTGCATTGCAAAACGATTCGATACGATTCAAAGTCAAACGATACGATATTTAGCTGTTTGCATATCGATATAGTAGATCGTTGAAAATTCAAAACGATGCATCGATGCAGTTACTGTATCGTTACGGGCCTAATTTTTATACATTTTTATACTGCAGAGCCAGAAACCAGTGTTGCCATGTCATTATAAGCGACTTTGGGCTTATCTTTCTGTGAAGTTGCTTGTAGATATTGGTAGTTGGAGGTTAAGGTTTTTGGGGCTAGTTGATTATTTGGGCTTGCTTCACAATTTTAAATGTATTTTAACCAGTGGTTCTCAATTACTTTTACGTCATGGCCCCCCAAATTAATATGTATAATAACCCCCATCTGAAAATGTTTTGTGCCAGGGAGCCCCGTACCAGATTTGTGTTAAAGTGTTTTAAAAATCCTCAAATATTTCACATTTTACTCCAAGATTTTATTTTATCTACAAGCTCACAACGCGTCGCATCACGACACGTTGTGAGCTTGTAGATCGGCTATTTTCAATGTATAAAGGTTTAAAGTGCTCATAATGGCATAGTGCAGGCCTTCAACAGGGGTCCGCGAAATTGTTGCTTAGACAATAAATACAAAAAATCTATATAAAAATATGTTTTAGATGTAGCCAGTCAGAGTTGAGCCTCAGGGGCCACCGTAGGCTAGCTGCACTGGCACTTCCTTAGTCCCAATCAGTGAGAGTATTTAAAGGCCTTGCAGTCTACTAACCATTGTCTGCTTGGTGGTTGTTTAGCTGTTTTGTTTAGCCTGCATTTTATCATTGTTTTTATTGTTTATTGAGCCATTTCTGTTATACTAATTGTCGGAGAAAGGCATGGCGAGAGAGTATGTTTTACCCTCCGTCCGTCCGTCCGTGTGTCCGTGTGTCCATCTGTCTGCGAGCGGCTAATCTCTAATCTCTCGTTAAATAAACGATGCAAAGTTAGTATTTTCTCTACTACTGCTCATTGTGGACTCATGATACTCAAACGTGCACTGAATGTCGCGAACGAGCTATCGTTCATGCAGAACGAGATGATGCTGGTTGCTTACTTCTTCCACAGACGCCAGGTTCTGTGGAAGAAGTAAGCAACCAGCGTCGTCTAGTTCTGCACGAACGATGAGCAGTAGTAGAGAAAAAACGAACTTTGCATCGGTTATAATAGACGAATTTCACTCTTACACGGGCTCCCATTATGCCACGGAGGGGGTCGACAGACTGCAAGACACAGGACTCTCTGGAATAACTCAACGTCCATTTCAATGATGGTGAGTGATTAGCGACACATCAAAGATAACACTTAAAATGTCCGGATCTCTCCTTTAATGGGTTAAATGTGCTTTATAAATAAAGTGGATTGGATTGGTGTAATACATACATACATACATACATACATACATATATATATATATATATATATATATATATATATATACACACACACACACACATATATACATATATATATATATATATATATATATATATATATATATATATATATATATATATATATATATATATATATACACACATATATATATATATATATATATATATATATATATATATATATATATATATATATATATATATATATATATATATATATATATATATATATATGTGTGTGTGTGTTTTGCCTTTAAGCAGTCAACCTGAAAAACAATGAGTTTTCCCACACTTATTAAATTCTTATGCGGAAAATCAAAGATCTACAAGCCTGAAAAAAAATGTAGGCTATACCTTTTGGCGGCCGGAACCTCGTTACCCCTGCGGGTAACGGTGACCACCATTACTGCAACAGGGACCCCCGCGGGGTCCCCGTTGCGGTAATGGGGGTCGCCGTTACCGGTGGTTCAGAAGCTGTGTTCACGTTCATTCTTCCATTGGAATCAATAGACTCCAACTTGCTTCCGGTCTCCTAAAAAGGCGTCCACCTACGTCACGCAGAAACGTGAAGTAAACCGGAGATTCCGTATCTTGCTAAATTAACAATCTTTGACTGATAGCTCCACGCAGCTTCAGTCTGATAATCAGGCTAGTTGTTAGCCTGATTATCAGTTTGCTCATCTACCGTTACCGTCGCGGGTAACGTTACCGCCGCGGCTAACGTTACCGCAACGGGGACCCCCGTGGACGGTACTGCAGATATATAAATAGATGGATTCCATGTAATCTCAACATTGCATGCATGGCGCATTTAATAGCATTGTAGATTTAGTAGATTAGTAGATTAGTTAATGAATAAGTGGAGTAGCTACAATAAACAAAGATATTAATATTTGGCATTTGAATCACACTCTGTTAATACTGGGCTCACTAGCTCAGTCAGTGTATGATTACACAATGTCAAAAGATAAGATAAATAATCAACTAAGTGTTCTTTATAATTTGTTGTATAACTGTTGCGTTGGCATTGATTAATTTTTTTCAGGGCTGGATTTTGTCACCTCACTGTAATGACCTTATTTTTGGCATCACAGATACAGAAGTCTTCATGAGTTACTTAGGCTACAGGTTGGGAAAAGCCATGTAAACACTTAAAAGTTCAATACGAAACCCATAATCAACGGTGCAAGGATCCTGTGCTAGGATTCGATCCCATGACCTTGTGGTCTGAAGTCAAGAGCTCTTCCAACAGAGCTATCCAAGCACACTGACCTTTGTACATTGACATTACATGAACATGATGGGTCATTCCACCAAATTAATTAAACGCATTTGGCTCATGCACTTTACAAGTGGGCTTATTGTCAGCAACAGCCAAGAACACAGGAGTCTATTACAGCACTAGACAGACACATGCTGATTTGCCATTTCCAGGATTTGATTTCCAGGATTTGAGTCTTGAGTCCCAAGACTCAAGACCCAAAAGAGTCTTGAGTCGAACGCATTAGATCCAAGTAGACATCAAATTTCTCTTTTGGCCCTTAAGTCCCAAGACTCAAGGCCCAAAAGAGAAATTTGATGTCTACTTGGATCTAATGCGTTCGCGGGAGTAATTGGTTCGACTCAAGACCTTGAGTCTTGGGACTCAAGGCCCAAAAGAGAACTTTGATGTCTCTTACAGGCTGTAACCATCAAAAAGTCAGACCTCGTCGCAAAAACACGCTGATGGGATTACTGGAAATGTATCAAGAAATAGTAGAATACATTCCCTCACTTCAATAAATCAAAGATATGATTGTTATTAACTAACTACCATAAAGAACATAATGTAAAGCAGGCTAAAATAATTATGTCAACAAGGCAGGGATGTTAGCTGGTATTATTATTATTAATAATATCACTGATATGCAGCCACAGCAATTCATGGCTAGTTCCTTGAGTTTGATATGCAAATCACAATGGCAGTATTTGATTGTTCTGTGAAGGTGGGGGGTTCTTTCTGAAAGAACTCTGTCTAGCTAACCTTTCACAGAAAGAAATTCAAAAGTGCTGGAGTATTTCAACTTAACTGTACTAATTGAGGGCTAACATACAAATGAACGGTACAGTAGTTTACTAATCTAAGACACAATGACAACATGTGGCCGGGTGGTGTGGTGGTCTAAGTGTCAAACTCTCAGTGCAGAGATTCTATGTTCAAATCCCAATTCTCTTATAGGTCAGTGCTGGAGTATTTCAATTTACATTGACTGCTTTGAGGACAGTCAGTTTAGTTTAGTCACTTTATCGGCGAAAAAAGTAGTCTGTGTTTGTTTGAAAAAGTAATGTCTCAAGCGGGAGACGAACCCAAACTCCCAAAAGTAAAGGACTGGAAGTCTAATGATAAACGAGGTGCACCACTGAGGCCGACGCTGAGGAGTGGTATTTGGGCTCTATTACAATGTGACTTGCGCGCGCACACACACACACACACACACACACACACACACACACACACACACACACACACACATTTTTCTGGGAACTCCCTGGACCCCCCCCAAGGACCCCTGGGGGTCCCCGGACCCCATTTTGCTTAACGTTTTTTGAAAGTCCTGAAAAACAATATAAATATATTGTCTGTTGGGCGGAAACCTCATTATGGCCAAAACTGTTACTTTTCAGCATAAACATTCTAAAGCAAAGAGGTCTACCTCTTCTTGGCCATTGTTGGTTTGAGGAGAGGCACGATGCCGCTCTGCTTCAGGATCTCTTTATCGCTGATGGAGCCTGCATAAAGAGCTGACACAAAGGTTATTGCACCATGAGGGGCAAAAAACACCAATCATCCCTTTAAAGGTGTAATGTGATTTGTAGTTCGAGAACACCTCACTATGAATGAGAAGAGAGTTTGGTGACAGTCCAACACCACCTGTGTATCAGAGTAGTTGTGGAAAAAATTACATCATTCTAGTAATTTTGGCAGTTAATCTGATTAAAGAGTTTTTCAATTCAACATTGTTTTCTTATTTCAGCTTACAACACTGAGTGCAATTATGGCAGGTGAGCCTTTCCTCAGACATCCAAATGCCTACAGCTCCAGGTACAGTGTAAAGAAAGTTAACCCATGTTTTGATGATGACTGGTGGATTTTGATTCTATGGGCCAGATCTTTCTCAATGGGTTGCTGAGACTGTAAATGTGTAGTCTTAGCTGCAGGCTGAGCTTTTGTACAGGTGAGCATCCTGTGTGTTGCTGCTGGCTCTATCAGGTGAACGTTAGTTGCAAACCTGTGGGACAAAATGTAAGTATTAGGTGTCAATGGGTTCAACGCTGCATGTGTAACTCACCCAATAATTAATTCCTAAGACTTGGAGTCAGATATTATCCTCTAGTTTCATATCCATTTGAAAGTTCTGCCAGAAAATGTGTGTTTAGTAAAATATCTACACTTTTCCACGAGCTGCACACGGACAACATTCTCTGTCAGCAACGAGGCCGGACCTGAAATGACTGCTGGACTGAACATATGAAAACTTCCTTTGGGAAGTCTATGTTTGGGAAGCACAAACGTATGGGGAACACAATTTGTTGTGATTGGGGCGAGGTTATGAATCACACCACCTGACCATTGTGTGTCCCATACATTTGTGCTTCCCAAAGGAAGTTTAGATATATTCAGTCCTGCACTCATTCCAGGCCCCTCGCCCCGGACAGAAAGTCATCCGTGTGCAGCTTGTGGAAAAGTGTAGATATTTTACTAAACACACGTTTTCTGGCAAAACTTTCAAATGGATATGAAACTAGTAGACAATATCTGACTCCAAGTCTTAGCCTTAGTCTATGCCTGAAGCTACTGGCATTGTGACACGTTATGAGCTTGTAGATTTGCTATATTCGAAAAAAAATTATAAATGTTGTTCTCTTATGGATGTACCTGACAGCAAATATGATCAGATTAGAGTCCATGGCCAAATAATACATATTAATATGGGGTCCTTGACATGAATCCGTGCATTAAAGTTAAACCACTGATTAAATGAACAAACTCACCCGGTTTCCTTCAGTAGCCAGTAGATCAACTTCAAACAACAATTCTGCTGAGAAAACAGCTCCAACAGCCAGAAAGTGAAACTCATAGAACTAAGTGGTGAAAACAGATGGACTAGGAGCTCTGCTTTAGTTTACATGAAGCCATGAAGTTATTCTTCCTCGTTTGAACCAAGGAAATTAGAAAAGGTAGGGTCAGCCTAGGGGGCGGGCCGACGCCATTGCTTGCCCATAGATGTTTATGTTGATGCCCATGGGAGCCAAATCTTTAACCGGAAGTTTGGTGAAACACATTGAAGTCTATGGCAGCCAGCTGGACCAGCTTATGAACAAACACTATTTCTGAACGATTGTGTCCTTTGTCAGATAACGGTTCAGGAATATAAAAGACATATCACAGGTTTCTATCCAATCAATTCGGATTTTAGCACACTGTATTATTGTATTGAGGCATCTAAACAGCAGCATGTATAGTCTCTGGCAGTGTTGCCAGATTGTGTGAGAGAAATAAGCAACCAGGTCTAGGAAAACAAGCCCAAAAGAAGCACCGGGGGCCAGGGGTCTTCAATGTTTTCCCAAACTGAGAGTGGAGCAGGGACCCCTACCTCGTAGGGTGGGGGGGCAACATATTGTATACAATTGTGTTTCATAAACATACATGTTATCGATCACTAAGCTTATCAATACTAAGCTTTTAAAAAAGACAGATTAATATATCCATGCTTTTATTTTAAACATGTACAAGGTACAGTGAGTAGGGTGGCCGTACTGCCATTTATAAACATACCTTATTAACTGAGAACAACAAACTGTCAATTACACAATAATCATGTATACAAACTATTCAAAATGGACAGAATCATGAAGACAAATGGACATTTTGGGGAAAAGATATATATATATATATATATATATATATGTAACTTGGTGTCAGGAAATTAAATATATAACCTTTTAATCGGGTTCCCTAACATAATGCAAGTTCGCCAATGAGGACTGAGACATGAGTTTCCCCCAAACATATGGAAGTTTATTTAAGCTTTAGCACAGAAACATTTCAGTACATACATTTAATAACAGCCTACATAGAATATCAAGGCAGTGTAATACATAATCCAATCATTACAAAAACACAATATACTATAATAAATAAAATGAATGTTGCAATCCCAAGTAACTATCACAATAATCACAACAAAAAACTAAGACGGGCTACCTCCAGGGCCAACAGGCAGGTAGGCAACTGTCAGCCATGCACAGGGGGAGCTAAAAGCTATAATAAGTAGGCTAACCCTCGACCAACTGAACCACACACACACACACCTTAATCAAACAGCATGCGAGAAAGACAGAGCGACCTCAGGTGCTGCAAGAGGTGCTCGCGTGTCGTTCACTTTAAATACTCTCACTGATTGGGACTAAGGAAGTGCCAGTGCAGCTAGCCTACGGTGGCCCCTGAGGCTCAACTCTGACTGGCTACATCTAAAACATATTTTTATATAGATTTTTTTTATTTATTGTCTAAGCAACTAGGCCATTATGAGCACTTTAAACCTTTATACATTGAAAATAGCCGATCTACAAGCTCACAACGTGTCGTGAGATAGATAAAATAAAATCTTGAGGATTTTTTAAACACTTTAACACAAATCTGGTACGGGGCTCCCTGGCACAAAACATTTTCAGATGGGGGTTATTATACATATTAATTTGGGGGGCCATGACGTAAAAGTAATTGAGAACCACTGGTTAAAATACATTTAAAATTGTGAAGCAAGCCCAAATAATCAACTAGCCCCAAAAACCTTAACCTCCAACTACCAATATCTACAAGCAACTTCACAGAAAGATAAGCCCAAAGTCGCTTATAATAAGTGGACATGGCAACACTGGTTTCTGGCTCTGCAGTATAAAAATGTATAAAAATGTTTTGAAAATAGCAGATCGCAGCTGTATTTCCCCCCCAAAATGTAACAAAATTAACTTTTGGTACTTTTACTCATACATTTTTAATATGGGACTGTTTTACTTAAGTAAAACATTTGAGTACTTTTTCCACCACTGGTTACAGAGGAACGTCCTGTCGAAGTCGTTTCAACGTCTAAGTGCAACGCAGACAGGGTCTGACTTGGACGTCGTATCGACGTCGTTTCAACGTCTGAAGTGGACGTCGTATCGACGTCGTTTCGGGGTCTGACTTGGACGTCGTATCGACGTCGTTTCAACGTCTGAAGTGGACGTCGTATCGACGTCGTTTCAACGTCTGAAGTGGACGTCGTATCGACGTCGTTTCGGGGTCTGACTTGGACGTCGTATCGACGTCGTTTCGGGGTCTGAAGTGGACGTCGTATCGACGTCGTTTCAACGTCTGATTGGTTTCAGCTGAGGTCTGACTTTGGACGTCGTGTGGACGTCGTATGGACGTGAGTTGGTTGTGTGTTGAGTGAGGTCTGTTGAAAAGACTGTCGGTGCAACATTGAATTATGGATTCAACGTCCCCAGTTTGATATGCACTAGGCCAGGGGTCTTCAACAGGGGGTCCTCAACCCAAAGTTACTACAGGGGGAGCCGCCAAATCTTTGTCTGAAAGAACCCTTTTTGTCTTTCTTTTTTACATTAACCACTTGACTAGCCGATCTACAAGCTCACAATGCTTCGCAGCAGTTGTGAGCTTGTAGATCGGCTATTTTTGGCAAAGAGGGGGAACAATCATGCCACAATCATTTTAACTTCATTGATACTTTATACGTTGGCTATTAAATAGCAGAGGTAGGATACTGGCCATGATACTGACATGATGATGATACTACTGACATGACACTGACAGGATACTGGCCATGATATTGATGCGTATTTTGATTATTACAAAACATGCATTAACCACTTTGCAGCCCTATGCATACTTGGGCTATTTGAAAATAGCCGATCTACAAGCTTGAGAGCTTGTAGATCGGCTATTTTCGGCGCACGACACCTCTGCTCGGCTAGTCCCTTGCTGACATTCAATTTTTATTTTATTTGTTGATGAATTTTTCAGTATATTTTTTAGTCATGGTGATCATATCAGTTATTTAGTTTTCGTCATAGTTTTAGTCGACAAAATGAACACTGCACACAGAGACAAGTTTGATATAAAACCCTTTTTTAATTTTTCTTATCATTGATCATGTCATTCAAATAAATCTCTAGGCAATGCACTCACGCTCCATTGGACACACAACAGTGAAGGCAGATCTTTTACATAAAAAAGTCTGTTCCACAGATATAACTCTGGTGGACAAAATGAAAAAGGCACAAGGTTTATAAAAAAGATTTCCCATGCAGGCAGATTAGGGTGGAACGGGGGGGTTGGTCTCAAATCTCTCGGAGTGGGGGGGGGGGGGGGGGGGGTCTCCAGATGACAGTGAAGTGACAATTTGAGGACATTTAAGACCTTTTTAATACCTAAAAAAAAAGAGGAAAAAAAGACAAGAAAGAAGCCCATTACTGCATCAAAAGTAATCAACAATCTTTACTGCTAAATACACTAACTAACTACTGTGTATATATATATATGTATGTGTATATATAGATATGTAGTGCATTGTGTGTGTGAAGTGAACACAGCTTGGGGGAATGCTAATACATGTAAAAAACAAAAAAACAACAACAAACAAAACAAAAAAAACAGCATATTGTATTAGTCAATATAGCGTTGTGCATACATTTGCTGTAAAACAAACAGACAAACAAACAAAAAAACGGGTGGAGGGGTTCTTTACTATTAACTATTATTCTTCTTTGTATGCGGAATTGTGAAAGTAGACCATCTACAAAGTCACAACGCAATTAACTCACGATCACTATCTTCTTATTTGATTCATTTTGACAAATTGACACATTTTGAAAATGTACCCCAAATACCAGGGTTAACATGATTAACATATGCTTTTTTCCCCTTTACTTAAACAGTTAAATTGTGATATTATCAAACATAAATAAACATACCAGACGGTCCACATTTCCCCAAAAGGAAATGCATGTATTTAATATAAGTCTGATCAGTAGCAGGGATAAAACATCCACCAGACATTTAAAAAAAAAGAATGAGCAGAGGGTAGGGATATCAAAAGCAGAGGCATAAATCCCCCCCCCCCCTACCCCCCAGCAAATCAAAACCTGCATATTTTACAATAAATTGTGCAGCCCTACAAATACTGTCAGATTGCTTATCATTGATGTCGGGCGGAAACCTCGTATCTCCATATTTCAACTTTACTATGTTTTTTTTGTGTAAATTAATGCCCTTCATCATGCTACTGTTTCACCCAAAAGTAGCAAAAATAGCCGATTTGCAAGCTATTTTTTTTTTTAAACATTTGAATTGAAAGTGGTGAAGTGTGTCTGGGTTTTATAAATATCTAACCAATGAAAAGTATTATCAAAAGCTTGTGACTAAATAATAACTACATTGGATCCATTGGAACACAGGTTCCAATTTGATGTTTTTCATTTCCTGAACGGTAACAGTTATGGACATACTGTACAAGGTTTCCACCAAACTGCATAATTGAGATTGAGATGTTGTTCCCTATGGCTTCTAAGTCAATGATGAAAAACGCGTTCCCTCGAGTCTCACGTAGTGTAATACTGTAGGTAAAGAATTTCCTCGATTAAAAAAAAACAGTCTTTGGTAAAGGAACACATAGGTAGTTCATAATTTTGGCTTGCAGATGGGGTAAATCTCTGTATAGCATTCGGAGATTGTGGAATAATAGTCTGGCTACACAAGATTAGTGGGCACCTAAACATTGTGGGCATCTCAATGCTAAATTGTCCATTTCCCCCCCGAAATGTAACAAAATTAAGAACTTGGAAAATGGTGTGAGGTAATGTAAATTATACATGATTTGGACATGCTTTCATTTCTACAATTGTAATACATTGCTACAAAACCCGTGGCTAGCCAGTTATTTTGGGCATAAACAATAAGTTGAAGGGAAAATGTAACTCTGATAATGATGTTTACCTGTCATATAATCACTGTCTCCAGATGTTTACCTGTCATATAATCACTGTCTCCAGATGTTTACCTGTCATATCATCACTGTCTCCAGATGTTTACCTGTCATATAATCACTGTCTCCAGATGTTTACCTGTCATATAATCACTGTCTCCAGATGTTTACCTGTCATATAATCACTGTCTCCAGATGTTTACCTGTCATATCATCACTGTCTCCAGATGTTTACCTGTCATATCATCACTGTCTCCAGATGTTTACCTGTCATATAATCACTGTCTCCAGATGTTTAGCTGTCATATAATCACTGTCTCCAGATGTTTACCTGTCATATAATCACTGTCTCCAGATGTTTACCTGTCATATAATCACTGTCTCCAGATGTTTACCTGTCATATCATCACTGTCTCCAGATGTTTACCTGTCATATAATCACTGTCTCCAGATGTTTACCTGTCATATAATCACTGTCTCCAGATGTTTACCTGTCATATCATCACTGTCTCCAGATGTTTACCTGTCATATAATCACTGTCTCCAGATGTTTACCTGTTATATAATCACTGTCTCCAGATGTTTACCTGTCATATAATCACTGTCTCCTGATGTTTACCTGTCATATCATCACTGTCAGGTGGAAAACTGATACTTTCCAGAAGCTGTTTTTCCAGAGCTGTAGAAACAACACAGCTACACCTCACTGTGTCCACTAGAGGGCGACACAGACCATGGAATGAAAACAGAGGCATCCTGAGAGATCAAAGTATTTCAGCTCAATCTGAACCAATATCTGGATTTATTAAATAAAATAAATAAATAAACACATGGAACTGTTTAAACACAACATCCATTGGTTAATCATCCTAATGAAAATAATAATAATTACAATTATTTATGATGCAATTTATAATAGAAACAATTCTCAAAGTGCTACACAGTAAAAACCAAAAGTCTAATATCTCCCCTGATCAAGTGAAAATCCCCTTTAGGCTAGCAGATAAGATGTTGGCTTTCCACGCAGGAGACCTGGGTTCGAAACCACATTGACTTACAAAAACTTGTATTCTTATTAATTTAAAAAAGGAGTCCTGCACATTGTCTTCACTTACATTGATTAAACTATTTATTTCAGTACAGTGTTTTAATTAAACTATTTATTACAGTACAGCATTTTAATTAAACTATTTATCACAGTACAGTATTTTAATTAAACTATTTATTTCAGTACAGTGTTTTAATTAAACTATTTATTACAGTACAGTGTTTTAATTAAACTATTTATTTCAGTACAGTGTTTTGGTAAAATTATTTTCAAGTATCTGAATAAAGTCAAAAGTCAAAAAAGTGTCTCTGGAACACAGCATCCTGTTGTCCATGAGCAAGGCATTGCACCTGTCACTGTCATTGTCCATTTACTGTGAAGTTGCTCGGTGTCATAAAAAGATAACGGTTTACATATAATGATCCAACTAGCTTTTAAATCTTCATCAGATCATCAGTAAAAAAGAAAGAAGCAGATACGTCTAGACAGACACTGATGATTTAAGTCAATCCTTCAACCCAAGATGTTCAGAGAGGAATGGGTCGATCTCACAGAGAATCTTTATCATGATTGAACTTGCAGAAGATCCTTTGTTCCTCACTGCATCGATGACAAAACGGGCCTTATCGTCTTTCACCTGCATCCCGTTGAACTCTTCCAGCTCAGGGTCTTTTAACACCTTCTTCTCCAAAAGTTCATCAAGGAGACATTTGAGATTACCTTGTGAAATACCTCTGATGAAGTTGATCCGCACAGCTAACAGTCTCTCTTCTGGACGACTCTGTAAGTGATGAAAACAAAACAGAACGTGCTCTGTAAGAATCTGATCTTGAAACAGTTTGTGACTCCTCAGCCTTTGTAAACAATTGTATTTAACTTTCATTGAACCAGTACAGTATAAACCCACATTGAGACAAAGTGTCTTTTACGAGTGTGACCTGGCCAAGAGGCATAAATATGAGCTTTGTCAGAATGATAAAATAAATGTGTGAGAATGCCCGACTTAGTGGTTGGAAGTAGTACAGAGGCATGGTATAGACTATAGAGTTCAACCAGACGGTGTGTTTATTCACCAAACCAACACAGATAACTTTTCAATCATGGTTACAACACTGGCATGGTGGTGCCCAGCTTTCCACCCCTCTCCTCTCTGACAACTGCCAGCCTTTTATACCCAGCTGCAGCTAATGAGCCTGGACTGCTCCATTCAAAGAGGTGTATTATAAATCTAAACATAATAAATACCTATACAGTTAACCCACATACACATGTATTACAAAACTCTTAAGAACTACAACAATCATGATTCTTTTCCACACAATACAACAACATAATTATCAATAGCAAAAGCACATCACAACCGAACCCCCCTCTGACCTCCTGACTATGGTGGACTAGGGGAGAAATAATGGACCGAAGTTACGTTTTTTGTGGGCAGTTTATAATGAGCAAACATGAAACGGTTTGACTCGAGTCTTGCTGTCCGCAGTAGCTACGGGAACATCGTACGAAAAATGTTAAAGACAGTTGCGGTAACCTACACGATGTCTGTTGTTCCGACGGTTTGAAAAAATGCATCTATGGGTTGTGAACAACCTTTTAAACCAGGTTGTTTGTGTCAGCAAGCACTGAATTACCATGGAGGCTAAACGCCTATGAACGTTAGCGACTAGGACGCTAAACGCCTATGAACGTTAGCGACGAGGAGGCCTGTTTCAAAATGTATTATATTAATTATATCTCACCTCTTCTCCTCTCTGGATGATTAACTGATCAGATAGATAGATAGATAGATAATGTATTATATTAAATATATCTCACCTCTTCTCCTCTCTGGATTGGTCGACAGGAGCTGATGATGATTTTCTGCTCCTTCTCCACAGTGACGACCTCAGTGATGCAGTTTGGAGAGCAGCAGTGGTTGATGTATCTGTAAGCATCAATATATAATCAATATATCATCAATATATGTAATGATCAATACATAATGTATCTGTAAGGATCAATACATAATTTATCTATACATCATCCATACATTACCATAATAATATATCTAATAATCATTTACAATTTACAATATAGTCATTTATCAGAGGCTCTTTATCCAGAGTGGCTTTGAGCTGCATTTCATGTTATTAAATGAAAATGACAGAAAACACCTGGAAACGTAAAGTGTTACCTGGTGGTTATAATGTGTGATCCATTGAGTTTATAATGCACCAGAACTTCTCAATTATATTATTGTAAGTTATAATACGTCATAAACCTTGTTATAAGTTGTTATGCATAATTATAAACATATCTAAAGAGAACATTTTTACCTCAAATCTTCGCTTCTGGGGGGTCCCTGCTCCTGAGAACCACCGATTATAGAAACATACGTTTTTCAGAATACTGTTAGAACATTCGTATAATGGGCCTCAGGTCTTAAAGGGTTAATAATATAAGGTCAGTGTGGTAATGTTAAAGGGTTAATAATATAAGGTCAGTGTGGTAATGTTAAAGGGTTAATAATATAAGGTCAGTGTGGTAATGTTTCAGAGGGAAATAAAAGAGCCTTTTCATCAGAAAGACCCAGAGGGTGACTTTATTCACATTTTCCAAATCAAACCGACACAGTATAGATGACAGCAATGTCCTCCAAATGTCCTTCAAAATGTCACCATCACCCCCCCCCCACACACACACACACACACACACACACACACACACACACACACACCTTCACATCGTCAAGAAACCAAGTACTTTACCTCGTATTTTAACTTTTTTATGTTTTCTCATAAATTAATCTCTTCAAACAATAGTGTATAATATACACATAAAGCCTAGATCTACTATACACTGTATATAGTAGATCTATATACACTGTATATAGCAGATCTAGGCTTTATGTTTGCTATTTTAGAAACGTTTCCAAAATGAAAGTGGTTCAAGTGAAAGAACATATTTACAGCCTGGAACAGCCTGGCAAAGCCGTCAATAAACAGACGCTGCAACTAGTCGCCACTTTCTCCAATGTCTTCCCATTCCCATACTCAGAACCAAGTCCCCAGGACCGCGGTAGAACGGTGAAGCCTCCACCGCCTTTTTTGAATAATTATTTGAGTGTAGTATCCCTTTAACAAGAGTTTGTGAGTAAAATAATAGCTACATTGAAACCATTGGAGCACAGCTTCTCTTTTTTTACATTTCTTTAAAAGTAATGCTATTAGTCCACTGTGGCTTTGTCCAGTCTATACCAACACGTCTGGCCCGGGTTCAGGTTCAGGTTCAGGTTCAGGTTCAGGTGTTCAGGGGGGCGGAGCCTGTCAGCAGGGAGTGTTGGACGGGAGGAAATAATTGGCATAACATAAAAACATAAAAAATAAAAAGTAAGGCTATTTGGACGTACGAGGTTTCCACCAATCAGAGACGAGCTCCAGCCTTCACTCCATCTTCTGTTTCTCCACGACCTTCAGACGACCTTCCAGGCCGCTCAGACGCGTCTCCATGGCGACCGCCTCCGAGGCCCCTCCCCCTCCGCCGGCGAGGCCCAGCAGGGCGCCGGCCAGCACCAATCCGGCGAGCCGCACCGCCGTGACATCAGCGGGGGCGGAGCCGTCGCTGACGATCAGGCCGAACAGCCAGAGCACGGCGACCGTCTTGACCAACCAGAAGAGCCGCCTCAGCAGGCCAATCAGCAGGCGCAGGACGACGGACAGCAGCCAGTAGCCAATCAGAGCCAGCAGCCCCCACTGGGCCACCGTGGCCACGCCCTCTGGGGTGAAGTGAGGGAACGGCAGCTTGACTGAGAGAAAAACACAATAAAATGACAATAAATACATCAATAATACATCAATATTAACTCTTTGACTGCCAGAGTATTTTCATAAAGTACTCCCCCAGTGCCAGCGATTTTCGTGTTTTTTTTGTTTTGTTATTTTATTATTTTATTTCCATATAGACTTGACTTGAAACTGACTTTTGAACTCATACGATCACCCACCACTAGAGAGCAGCATTGATCAGCTCTCTGAGTCTCCCACAGCTCTCTCAGCTAGTGCAACAGTCATTTTCATGAAACCGGATGTGAATTGGTCTCATATTCTCTGATCGGCGAAAATTACGATGTGATACACGACGGCGATGACTGTTCGTCACCCAGACCATAGATTATAGAAAGGGAGATCTCCGATGGTTTTTTATACTGTGTGAAAAACGGTATAAAACCCTATTCTAGCCGAAAATGACTGTGGAGGGAAAAAAAAAAACGGAAACGGAAATCGCGTCATAAAACCGGATGCAGTGGTGGTTGAAGTAAGTGGAACCTGAAACTTATAGTGATTCATTGCAGAACAGCGTGATCAGAGATTAAACAATGAACGCGCGTCGAACGCGTCGACGGCCAACTGGACAAAGTAGCACTTGACGCGTTATCGCGTCGTCCGCAGTCAAAGAGTTAAATACAAAATAATAATAACATAAATGATACATAATAATACAAAGTCAAGAAATGGAGAAGCTACAATCCGTAAGGTTTCCCACCCTGGTTCTTAAAGTGGGGACCCGAGGTACTAGAGGGTACTATGGGGTCCCCAGCTAAATGATAGACAAATGTAACTAAATGGACCCTTTATGGGTCCATTTAGTTACATTTGTACACTCTGAGAGTAACATGAACAGAGCGTCTGCCAACCAGCTGCCAGATAGGCTGAGAATCAGGGGAGACGTGCCTCTGCTGTTGGAGCCAGTGTTGCCAGATTCTGTGAGAGAAACAAGCAACCAGGTCTAGGAAAACCAGCCCAAAAGAAGCGACTATGGGCCACATGAGCACTTTAACATATACAAGCTCACAACGCGTCGCATCGCGACGCGTTGTGAGCTTGTAGATCTGCTATTTTGAAATTAAATCTTGCGGGGAAATTATAATAAGCAGACCTGGCAACCCTGGTTGCAGCTCCTACGCTCTTAGCTCTACTCTTTTAGCACATAAACGAACGCAAACAAAGTTGATTCAGACAATATAGAGCATCACCAAACCCAGTACTGGTTTTTTTTATAAAAATGTCAACTTCCTGTTGATTTGGGCATTTTTATTAGGAAGAAAACCCGGACTGGATCCGCGGATCCGGATCTTCAAATAGTAAAATCAACAGGAAGTTGACATTTTTATTAAAAAAACAAACAGTAGTGGGTTTGGTGATGTTCTATATTGTCTGAATCAGCTTTGTTTGCATCCGTTTATGTGCTAAAAGAGAGACTTTTAAAGCTGTTTTACCGTACAATGTAAGTCAATGAGGAGCATATTTTGAATTATCCATTTCTAATCAATGGAACAATTATTTTTGATTTCTTGTCCACCTTTGGAGTTACATCATGGCAAGGTACAGTAACTACACAACCCAAACCTCTACCAAAGTGGTCTTGCCCTTTAACCATCAGAAGTGCCTTCAGTCCATTGAGGCGTTCAAGTCTGACTTCATTTGACATATTCTTATTTCAATTGTGTGTTTTGATGTGGGAGCACAAAATAATGTTTTGTTGATGCTTTGATGTGTTTTTACTGTGTACAGTCTGGATTGTTTTAAACGTGCTCTATAAATAAAGCTTGATTTGATGAACATGGAGGATCATAATATACATAATAGACTGGGGTCCAATAAATGTGTGAATCAGTGAGTTTTGCCAAATGATCAGAGAGCAGCTCAGAGCTTCACACTGCAGGGTGCACACACACACACACACACACACACACACACACACACACAGAGCAGGGTGTGTCTACAAGTTCTGATCTGTCCCCAGAGAGAATAATGACACCTGCATATTTTCACTGACACACACACACACACACACACACACACACACACACACACACACACACACACACACACACACACACACACACACACACACACACACACACACACACACACACACACAGAGTCTGTGTGTCAATAGTTTGTGTCAGTTTGCAGTGAGTCTCCATGGTGACGCATACTTTAGTATCATGTACACAGTACTTTCTCTGAGCATCAATGGATCGTTACAACTTAAATAACTATAATTAATGTTTAATTAACGGATTGATCACCCATTTCTGATGCTGTCAATGCACTGAATAGGACATCACGTTTAATCAGACTGTTGATTGGTCTAAGTAGGAGAGATACTGACCTACTAGATGTTTTGTATAACCGTCTCAAGTGAACTAGACCATGAGAGGCACCACAGAGCTCAGAGCTAAAGAGAGCGAGTTGCCGCGCCGAACGTTGCGAAGTTTGCTTGAGCCGACTCAGTGCCGTCCGAGATATGTACCGATGGGCAGAGAATTGTAAATCATGTTTTGAGGTAGGGTTAGGGTTAGGGTGAGGTGAGTGTTTCCCTCAACTTTCAACCCACAGAATAACGACAAAACACCAATCCATCCATAGTCTGATTAAACGTGATAAATAAAATATAACGTGATTCAGTGCATTGACAGCATCCAAAGCCGGTGAATTGATTGACAGCCGTCACTCACCGTCCACTCCCGTGACCCTGATGACCTCTGTGACGTAAACAGCGATGACATTGAGGCCGCTGGCCGCGCCCTCCGCCAGGAAACCAATCACCATGGAGACGAACTGTACCGGGGTCAAAGGTCACAGAGGAGAAGAGGTTTCAATCTCATGTACATACATACCCTGCTGCTATGGACCTTATGTTTAATTATACACATGACCATTAGATCTACAAAACATACACATGAGGCTCTCACACCATCCCCAGAGCATTAGATCTACAAAACATACACATGAGGCTCTCATCCCAGAGCATTAGATCTACAAAACATACACATGAGGCTCTCATCCCAGAGCATTCTGTGTCCCTTTCCAGTCAGAAGGTGTTTTAACCCTTTAAGACCGGGAACGCATCTGTGTGTCATTTTTACATTTCTTTGGCTATTCAAAAATAGCAGATCTACAAGCTCATAGCCCGGCACTAGATCTGCTATTTTTTGGAAAATTTGTGCAAATCTTTAAAAATGTCTTCTAAATCCCAACAGTTTTTTGGAAAAACGTATGTCGTTCTATCAGTGGTTCTCCAACTTTTTCATGTCAAGGACCCCCAAAATCATATGTTTTTGGCCGCCGATCCCCATCAAAATATGTTGTTCCAGGGACCCCCCAGAAGCAAAGATTTGAATTAAAAATGTAAAAAAAATCAAACATTTGCACACTTTTTCACGATTTTTCTAAAATAGCAGATCTACAAGGTCATCCAAATGAAATCTAAAATGACACAGATGCGTTCCCGGTCTTTAAGGGTTAAACTTAAATGAACTTCTTTCTGTATACCGGCAGGTTGTTGAGTAAGTCTTAACCCATTAAGACCTGGAACTGTGTCATTTTTAGATTTGAGCTAAAAAGCATTATTTTACACTTTGGGCTATTCAAAAATAGCAGATATACAAGCTCATAGCGCGGCACCGAGTGCCGCGCTACGAGCTTGTAGATCTGCTATTTTAGAAAAATTGTGAAAATGTGTGCAAATCTTTGAATATATATATTTTTAAAGCGAACATTTTTAACTCAAATCGTTGCTTCTGGGGGGTTCCTGGAACAAAATATTTTGATGGGGGTCCGCGGCCAAATACATATAATTTTGGGGGTCCTTGACATAAAAAAGATTGAGCACCACTGATATAGAAACATAGGTTTTTCAGAAAACTGTTGAGATTTAGGAGACACGTAGAATCGGCTTCAGGTCTCAATGGGTTAATGGACATGTTGAACTGTACGGACATAAAGCTTATCATACAGAACACAGTAATGTTCTGTAAGGACACCTGAGTACACATCTACATACTATATACTATATCCACTTTATACATATCTATTGTTACCATGGCGACCATGATGCTATAATCTGCAGGACTGACCGCTTGTTAGACAAAATTACACACCGAAAATACACACACACATGGAACACTACTTATAGACCTAAGGAGTCTCTCTTCCTCTATCTATCTATGGAGTCTCTCTCTCTCTAACTTTCCCCTTTGGAGGAGAATCACTCTAATGTGCTTCGTTAGCACTGTCAACACACACACACACACACACACACGCACACGCACACGCACACGCACACGCACACGCACACACACACTCTTGTTGGCTCTAAGAAAAAGTCATGAGGTCGACTCGGACATTAAGGTTCTACTGCAGGACAGTAACAGCTGATCCCCCCCCCCAACACACACACACACATGCAATCAGACACTCTTCCATCCTGTTCTTGACCCCCCCCCCCCCGGTCTCCTCATCATGGGGTCAAGGTTGGATACACTACTGTCCCCTCTGCACCTGTTGTCTCACACACACACACACACACACACACACACACACACACACACACACACACACACACACACACACACACACACACACACACACACACACACACACACACACACACACACACACACACCATCGACACCTGTTTTCACCAACGTACACAAAGCAGCTTTATGTCCAATATGACATCTGTCACCTCATGTCAGCATGGACACACACACACACACACACACACACACACACACACACACACACACACACACGCGCGTGTTATGGTTATAACTCGCACTGAAGATGTGTGTTTAAACTACACATGTTCATAAAGTATGACTCTCTACCATCATTCAAAACCTCCATAAAAGAACATCTGTCTTCTGCTTCTGTCCTATAGACAAGTCTTCTGGCTGCCAAAATAAATGACTTACTGTTTTTCTGTAAATATACATTTAATGCTCATCTACAGTAAACTAGACTACTGTAACAGTGTCTTTACATATATCTATACATTCATCTACAGTAGACTAGACTACTGTAACAGTGTCTTTACATATATCTATACATTCATCTACAGTAGACTAGACTACTGTAACAGTGTCTTTACATATATCTATACATTCATCTACAGTAGACTAGACTTCTGTAACAGTGTCTTTACATATATCTATACATTCATCTACAGTAGACTAGACTACTGTAACAGTGTCTTTACATATATCTATACATTCATCTACAGTAGACTAGACTACTGTAACAGTGTCTTTACATATATCTATACATTCATCTACAGTAGACTAGACTACTGTAACAGTGTCTTTACTTATATCTATACATTCATCTACAGTAGACTAGACTACTGTAACAGTGTCTTTACATATATCTATACATTCATATTTACAGGTCTGCTTATGATTCAGAAGGCTGCTGCTCTAGTTCTTACTAATACTAATAAAGTGGCTCATAATCACTGCAGTTCTTAAGTCCTTACACTGGCTCCCTGTGTGTCAAAGAAGTGATTTCATAATACTACTGTTGGTCTATAAAGAATTGAATGGTTTACACTGTAGGCATTTATCACACGCTCTTAATCCAGAGTGATTTACAGTAAGCAAGGTAAACACGAGGTAATACATCAAATACATAGAAATAGTAATCTAGGATCATAGCCAGGTAAACCGAGAACCTATCATCAGTCTAAACAGTAGAATATAAAAATGGCAGATCTACAAATGAACCTGGCATCTACATAACATGCCATCTAAATGACATTTTAGCCTTTGCATAAGACTGCATGGTTGTCAAGGCTAAGTTCTACGATGTGTGATACAGGCTGAGGTGAGTCTTCAGATTACACAGGAACATTGGCAGTGAGTCTGCAGGTTTAACTGCAATGAGGAGTTCATTCCACAGTTTGGGAGCCAGAAGAGAGAAGAGTCTGGGACGTGTGGAGTGTTGTCCAGGGTGTTTTAAAGAAGGGAGAAGAGTCTGGGACGTGTGGAGCGTTGTCCAGGGTGTTTTAAAGAAGGGAGAAGAGTCTGGGACGTGTGGAGCGTTGTCCAGGGTGTTTTAAAGAAGGGAGAAGAGTCTGGGACGTGTGGAGCGTTGTCCAGGGTGTTTTAAAGAAGGGAGAAGAGTCTGGGACAAGCCGTTCTGACTCAAAACGTGTCACATTTTGCCGCTCTGTCAGTAGCCCTGGAACATGAAGTTTTGACATGACACCATGGTGACGCCGCATGTTGACAAAACTATGCCTAAACCTAAACCTAACCCTAAACCTAACCTCACAAACACTATGCCTAAACCTAACCCAAACCCTAAGCCTAACCTCACAAACACTATGCCTAAACCTAACCCTAACCTCACAAACACTATGCCTAAACCTAACCCTAACCTCACAAACACTATGCCTAAACCTAACCCAAACCCTAAGCCTAACCTCACAATCACTATGTGGAGAGAAAGAAAAAAATATATACCAGCAGTGGGCTTCAATGGCGGGAGGTTGTGGGCACTAGCCAAGCGTTGCTACCAGGAGGTTGTGGGCACTAGCCAAGCGTTGCTACCAGGAGGTTGTGGGCACTAGCCAAGCGTTGCTACCAGGTAAGCCACCGAGGCAGTTGGCCAAATCTCTGATTGGAGTATTATTTGAAGCTCCAATGCGTGCCTATTAGTGTTTGTAGTCTTATAGAGACGCATGAGGGAGTGAAAATGACAGAGCGGCAATAACTGACGCCTATCTGTGAGAATGTGTTGTCTGGGACGTGTGGAGCGTTGTCCCGGGGGTTTTAGAGAAGGTTCTGACAGCTTCCCTGTGTTAGCTGATCTGAGAGAGCAGGAGGGGTTGTAGGGTTGGATCAGGCTTTGAAGATATGAGGGTGTCATGACTCATGTGTTTAGTTGTCTTGTAGGCCAACATCAGTGTGTGGTACTCTGTGAGGGCAGTAACTGGGAGCCAATGGAGGGAGAGGAGAAGGAGACATGAGAACATCTTGGATGGTTGAAGACCAAGCGTGCTGGTACAGTCACCCCATGGAGACTTGAATTCATGGATTATTAGTTTTTGTCTCATTCCTAAGACAATAATTTGATGACCAGCGGACCGGTAGGCAGCAGTTCCGGTAGGAGACACAAAGGAGACTCTTTGTGTCTCCTACCGGAACCGCTGCCGGTCATCACATTATTGTCTTAGGAATGAGACAAAAACTAAAACAAACATATTCATGAATTCATGTCTCCATGGGGAGACTAATCCATAGGGGATAAACTATCCCTTTTTTGGGGATGAACTATCCCTTTAAGTATGCCATGAGGCCAGTAAGGATAGAGTTACAGTAGTCCAGCTTTAATATGACTGAGGCCTGGATAAGGAGCTGGACTGATCCTTCACATGTTATAAATAATAATACTAATAATAATAGACTCCTGGGTGAGGATCCTTCATATTATAGAGTGTAAACCTACAGATGACATCATCAATCATGTTTCTAACCCCGCCTACAACCTCGCTGACATCAGGGTGGTTCTATCCTGTCTAGTACAACATTTACACACACACACACACACACACACACACAGTCCAGAACACAGGATTTGAAGAGACATGTTCAACACACTGGATCTCAATGCTCTCATGCTGCGTTCACACTGGTAGCGACACTATGAGATACAAAGATACAACATATTGTATCTTTGTGCTGAAGTTGAAACCAGCTCAACTTTGTTGCATCTTTGTATCTGTTGTAGAGACAGTATAATGTAGACAACGTGTTGTAGAGACAGTATAATGTAGACAACGTGTTGTAGAGACAGTATAATGTAGACAACGTGTTGTAGAGACAGTATAATGTAGACAACATGTTGTAGAGACAGTATAATGTAGACAACGTGTTGTAGAGACAGTATAATGTAGACAACGTGTTGTAGAGACAGTATAATGTAGACAACATGTTGTAGAGACAGTATAATGTAGACAACGTGTTGTAGAGACAGTATAATGTAGACAACGTGTTGTAGAGACAGTATAATGTAGACAACGTGTTGTAGAGACAGTATAATGTAGACAACATGTTGTAGAGACAGTATAATGTAGACAACATGTTGTAGAGACAGTATAATGTAGACAACATGTTGTAGAGACAGTATAATGTAGACAACATGTTGTAGAGACAGTATAATGTAGACAACATGTTGTAGAGACAGTATAATGTAGACATGTTGTAGAGACAGTATAATGTAGACAACGTGTTGTAGAGACAGTATAATGTAGACAACGTGTTGTAGAGACAGTATAATGTAGACAACGTGTTGTAGAGACAGTATAATGTAGACAACATGTTGTAGAGACAGTATAATGTAGACAACGTGTTGTAGAGACAGTATAATGTAGACAACGTGTTGTAGAGACAGTATAATGTAGACAACATGTTGTAGAGACAGTATAATGTAGACAACGTGTTGTAGAGACAGTATAATGTAGACAACGTGTTGTAGAGACAGTATAATGTAGACAACGTGTTGTAGAGACAGTATAATGTAGACAACATGTTGTAGAGACAGTATAATGTAGACAACATGTTGTAGAGACAGTATAATGTAGACAACATGTTGTAGAGACAGTATAATGTAGACAACATGTTGTAGAGACAGTATAATGTAGACAACATGTTGTAGAGACAGTATAATGTAGACAACATGTTGTAGAGACAGTATAATGTAGACAACATGTTGTAGAGACAGTATAATGTAGACAACGTGTTGTAGAGACAGTATAATGTAGACAACGTGTTGTAGAGACAGTATAATGTAGACAACATGTTGTAGAGACAGTATAATGTAGACAACATGTTGTAGAGACAGTATAATGTAGACAACATGTTGTAGAGACAGTATAATGTAGACAACATGTTGTAGAGACAGTATAATGTAGACGTGTTGTAGAGACAGTATAATGTAGACAACGTGTTGTAGAGACAGTATAATGTAGACAACGTGCATCTACATGTAACATAAACATGTTATAATCATGTTTATACATGAGATGAAATGAATGAACGTTAAAAGATGAAAATGTCAACGTTAGTTCATTAGTATGTTGTTGTTAAATGAACAGATAGGTGGCAGCAGAGCTCAGAGGGATGGACAGAAGGTTCTTACCATGGACACCTTATAGAAGTTCTCCTGACCAAGATATGACTCTAGAGACAACACTGTTCTCTGAGGGACAGCCAGGAGGAGGAGCAGGAGGAGGAGGAGGGACAGAGGAGGAGGAGGAGGAGGACAGGGAGGACAGAGGGGTGAAGGGATATAAGCAGACGTGAGATTAGGAGAGAGAAGATAGGGGGATCAGGAGGAAGATTATCGGGTTTTGGGGGGAACCGGAGCAGAGGGATGGAATTAGGAATGGAGGGGGAGGGGCCGGATGGGCGGTGGGGGGGGGGGGGGTAGGTGTAGAAGGGGGGGGGGGTTGGGGGGGGGGCAGAGAGAGATGGCGGGTAAAAAACCAACAGTGGAAAACATTAGTGTTTAAAGGAAAACCCAGTTAAAAGCATCAGGATGGAGAAGGAGTTAAACACACTTTTAAAGAAGTTAGAGAAATAGTGACTAATGATATTAAGCAAAGAATACATTGATATTAAAGACAGGATATTAAAGAAAGGATACATTGATTATATTAAAGGATATTAAAGAAAGGATACATTGATTATATTAAAGGATATTAAAGAAAGGATACATTGTTTATATTAAAGGATATTAAAGAAAGGATAAAGCCAAACATAAGTAGCTGAGTAAATAAAGCATTTAAATTAAAGCTGCGATCCGCAACTTATTTGAATGAATAAATGCCGGAAACCTGGGTTTCAATCTGGAGTAGGAGGACGCTGTAATGACTTTTCATTAAAGGTAGCGTAAGTGTCCTGTATTCATCTATCCTCTAGTTCTCTGAACTAATCAATTCATTATATCCAATCAGGAGAGAGAACTCCTCTCTCGTGATTGGATAAAATGTATTTTTTTGTTGACTAAAGAGCTGGAGAGAAGGGGAGGAGACTCTGTTACTGAAGCAACACTCTAGTCTATAATATAGAGCTATTAACAGGCATTTTAACAACAACAAGCCCTTAGGCGTACTGTACCTTTAACACTGTAGAATATAATGTGTAGGGGTCTAAAAGTTGGCTCTGGAGACCCCCCAGGAGCCCTTGGGGGGATCCAGGGGGTCCTGAGCTAAATATTGACGTTATAGGAACCAAATGGACCCTTACAGGTCCATGTGTACTCTCTGAGTTCAATAAAACACTGAGTATTTCACAGTGTAGAGAGAGGGGTGGTCCCAGAGGTAAAATGGGGGGGGGGGGGGGGGGGGTCACTCTGTGGCCTTAAAGGAGTAGTTCACCCCCCAAAAAATTACTTATTTCCTATCAATTCCACACCCCGTGAAGACTTGAATTCATGGAGATTTGTTTTGTTTTTGTCTCATTCCTGAGACAAGAATTTGATGACCGTCTCCTATTGACCGATGACCCGGTCATCACATTATTGTCTCAGGAATGAGACAAAAACATCTCCATGAATTCAAGGCTTCATGGGGTGAGTCATTGACAGAAGATAAGTCATTTTTTGGGTGAACTATCCCTTTAATCCATATCAAACCAGGGGTCCTTGAAATAAAAGTTTTCCCTGATTGGAGCTTTAATGAACACACACACACACACACACACACACACACACACACACACACACTACCTCAGTGGTGGACTGTATCACGTGTCTTCCCAGCACAGACTCCAGGTATTGGTGCATGTCGTCACATGTCCCGAGGACCAGGGAGCGCAGGTTGACGATGGAGGGGTCCGCCGTCCCGCTGCTCTCCCCGGGGGGTCCGGGGTCCTGATCGCCCCCCTCCACCCCCTCCACCCACTGCAGGCTCCACAGAAAAACCAGAACCACCGCCATGCGTCTCAGAGCCCAGAGAGTCATCGTTTCAATGATTTATACCAACAAAAATAATGTTCTAATTTATATATTGTTATCACAGCTTTATTAGACTGTAATAAAGTACGTTTGTTACTTGTCTAGTTATTAGTTACTTAGTAGATTATTTATTACAAAACATATAGACTACATATGACTGTAATAAAGTAGGATCAGTGGTTCTGACGCCTTCTATAAAAATCACTAGATTTAAAAAAAAAAAGAATTTGTGTTGAATGTTTACAGGAAAAACAAAATGTTCTAATTCATAAAATAATCTTAGTGTGTGTTGTTATAACAGAGTTATAAGTAACTGTTGTTATAACAGAGTTCTAAGTAACTGTTATAACAGAGTTGTAAGCTGTATGCTGATAGAAGAGAGGACTGTGGGATCAGCAGGTCTGGATCTCCTTAATAAATCACAGGATTTATAAATGGATCTGCTGTGTTGACAGGATGTGTCTCTTTAAAGCAGCATCACTGACACAACGTTTATTATAAACTATATGGATCAAACTCATCAAACAGTGACTTTAAGGTTTATGCAGAAACACTGTTTAAAACCTAGAACTTCTTAAAGAATAAATGAATAAACGTCCAACCCGTCTCTCCACTGTAACAGTAACAGTTACAGTAACAGTGTCTATGTGTCTATATTTGGTAACAAAGTATCAGATCAGCGACAGAAGCGACGCTACGGGTTAAAGGAACAGTTTAAAGCTTTTTAAAACAGACACAATGTAACGATGACGTTGTTCTTTTTACGGAGCTTTGCGCGTAAAACGGAAAAAAACGCGATGACGTGGATGTTGAGCAGCAGATGAAGGGTTAAATCCTACAGCCAGTCCAGATGAAGATGTAGAAATATTAATAATAATAATAATGATGATAATCCTTCACCTAAAGGAACTAAAGTAAAGTCCTGTTTAAATCCTGCTCGTCCTGTTCTGTTCTGCAGACGCGCGCTGCGCGCTCCCGTGTCTCCTGTGTTCAGCTGCTATTTTAATGATCTGAACCAACTGAACCGGTCTATGGGGGGGGGGGGGGCGGGGGTGATGCATGCTGGGAGTTGTGGTCTGTTTATTTTAGGTCAAAGGTTATTGGAATAGCCTACATCACCCCAAAAAATTACCTTTTGTCTATCAATTACTCAGTGGTGGAAAAAGTACTCAGTTTTACTTAAGTAAAAGTATCAATACTGCAATGTGGAAACACTCTGTTACAAGTGGAAGTCCTGTATTCAAAATGTACTTGAGTAAAAGTACAAAAGTATCGGTATCAAAATGTAGTTAAAAGTACCAAAAGCAGAAAGTGCTCATTATGCAGAATGTCCCATTTCACAAGTTATCAAATGTCGAAAATAGCAGATCTACAAGCTCACAATGCGTCGCATTGCGAGCTTGTAGATCTGCTATTTTCAAATGCCACCCCTGAGCTACACCGAATAATAAAGCGATCTACAAGCTCACGTTGAGACGTGTTGTCAGCTTGTAGATCCATTTGAAATGGTAAATAAATGGTGCATTTATTAGACCCTCCAGAAATACGCAGGCATGTGTGATGTGTGATTTTACGCGGTGAAATTGCGCGAAGTTGCAAAACATGCGAAAAGTTGCAGTATTTCTCATATTATGCGATGCGTCCTTTTGGAAAAAAGAGGACCCCTGCATAATTATGCACCGTTTGCCTGTTAATGCTGTAAATTATGCAATCGCATAATCACGTTTTTCTGGAGGGTTCGTCTCTAATTTATCCTGTGTAACGCCTTTATCCTAAGAGCTTGACAATGTGTGTAACGCACACACACAATAATAATATATAGTATCTTTATCACTTTAACCACTTCAACCCTATTTTATACTTAATATTCAAAAACAGCCAATCCATAATAATAATAAAAAAAAATATATAAAAAAAATATCTGTGAGTTTGGCCATTTTCTAAATATTTAGAACAATCTTTTTGTGTTGTCACTGCTGTTCCTACTGACTTACCTGCCAGTGAGGAGCCTCCACCAGGACGTAGAGCCTTCGTCCTAATCCTCCCGCCCAACACTCCCTACTGACAGGCTCCGCCCCCAGCCTGTAGCAGTATGTAGTGACAGATGGCCCTCCTCCTGAGTAGATGAATAGATCCTGTTTGGCCACACAGTGTTCAAACAAACTAGACTAATATAAGTGTCCACAAACTAGACTAATATAAGTGTCCACAAACTAAGACTAATATAAGTGTCCACAAACTAAGTGTCCACAAACTAAGACTAATATAAGTGTCCACAAACTAAGACTAATATAAGTGTCCACAAACTAAGTGTCCACAAACTAAGACTAATATAAGTGTCCACAAACTAAGACTAATATAAGTGTCCACAAACTAAGACTAATATAAGTGTCCACAAACTAAGTGTCCACAAACTAAGACTAATATAAGTGTCCACAAACTAAGTGTCCACAAACTAAGACTAATATAAGTGTCCACAAACTAAGACTAATATAAGTGTCCACAAACTAAGACTAATATAAGTGTCCACAAACTAAGACTAATATAAGTGTCCACAAACTAAGTGTCCACAAACTAAGACTAATATAAGTGTCCACAAACTAAGTCATTTTATGCTAGGTTGTGTGTGGGTGTCACTCTGAAAATAGACGATCTACAAGCTCACTATTTCCGGCATGCAGCTAAGTATAAATCATGCATTAGGACACCATCAAGGCTCGCCAACATCAACTTTAGTCGACTAAAACAACTGTAGATTTAGTCAACTAAAATCTTAAATTTAGTCGACTAAAATTAGACCAAAAGTATAACATTTCAGAATGACTAAAATATGACTAAAGCTTAAATGGAATTTTATTCAAAAGACTATGACTAAAACTAAGTCAACATTAACACAGATCAACCATGTTTCTACGCCACTTTAATACCTAGCATTATGACACAGTATCAATGAAACCATGATGTCATTCATGATGTCATCATGATGTCATCATGATGTCACTATCAGGGTGGAAACCTCTCATGTCCACAAATGTTTCTTTTTAGGAAAAAGAATAAAAAGAAAAAACTAATCATGATCCAACAGAATCCTGAGGTCAGGGTTTTCTCTCTTGAAAATCCCAGAGAAATCTTAGATCAGTGGTTCTCAAAGTGGGGTCTGGGGACCCCCAGGGGTCCTTCAGGGGGTCCCCAGAAAAAACTAGTTAATACAGCGTCACAATCATTTTAACCACTTTATCGATGTATACGTTGGCTATTCAAAAAATAGCAGATCTACAAGCTTGTAGCGCAACACTTTGTGCCGCTCGGCGAGCTTGTAGATCTGCTATTTTTGAATTCTTTTGAAAAATGTTTCAGATGGGGGTCCAATTTGGTGGTCCTTGACATGAAAAAGTTTGAAAACCACTGAGGAATGTGACTGTGTGTCATTTATGATATTGAATTACGTATGATAATGTCTGTTTGGAGAAAAAACATAATTTTCTTACTCTTTGGATAAATTAGTACTTTTTCACCGTCAGATGATGCTTCATATCCATAGGAGTTAAATCTCGGGGCTGATTTATTTATTTCTGGAACATATTTCTCATATGACATGATCTAAAATCTATGGGATTTTAACCAATTTAGGCCAGGAAAGAATCTGTGTCATTTTTAGATTTCTTTGGCTATTCAAAAAATAGCTGATTTTTTTTCAAGCTCATAGCGTGGCACCAAGTGCAGCGCAATGAGCTTGTAGATCTGCTATAATTTTGGGGGTCCTTCACATGAAAAGGTTTGAGAACCAGTGGTTTATGAGTTTGTAGATCTGCTATTTTAGACTTTTTGGGGGGAAAATCTCAAAAATGTTTGGAAAATTTGGAAAACGTCTGTTTGGAGAAAAAAAGATTTATTTATTTGTGGAACACGGTTCTTCTTATAAGACGTGACCTAAGATGACCCCTGTGGGATTTTCAAGAGAAAAAGGTTACACCGTGACCCAGGGCGATTAGCGCCCTCTAGCGGCCGTCATGTCACACTTTGGTCAGTGCTCTACGTAGTTATTATTTAGTCACAAAGCTCTTCATTAATTAATCAATACTTTTCATTGGTTCAATATTCATAAAAAAAAACACACTATGGAGATAGGAGGTTTCTGCCCGGAGACAGGTTCTGAACACATTAATGAACTAACAGGCAGCTTTCAAATAAAAAATAAAAAACAACCAAAAAGGGGGGAAAATGCAATAAAAAAAGAATCCAGACACATTAGAACATTATTATTATAACATAAATGTTAAACTACAGGTCGTTAGATGATATTATTGTTGTTAAAATCAGTGTTAAACAGCTGTGTATTCTGATAGCTCCTTCTAGGGATGGGACCATATTCTGATAGTTCCTTCTAGGGATGGGATCATATTCTGATAGCTCTTTCTAGGGATGGGACCATATTCTGATAGCTCTTTCTAGGGATGGGATCATATTCTGATAGCTCTTTATAGGGATGGGATCATATTCTGATAGCTCTTTCTAGGGATGGGATCATATTCTGATAGCTCTTTCTAGGGATGGGATCATATTCCGATAGCTCTTTCTAGGGATGGGACCATATTCTGATAGTTCCCTCTAGGGATGGGATCATATTCTGATAGTTCCTTCTAGGGATGGGATCATATTCTGATAGCTCCTTCTAGGGATGGGATCATATTCTGATAGTTCCTTCTAGGGATGTTTATCGTTTATAGCGATAAAAACCCGCTAAGAAATAATCGTATCTGAGAGATTTAAATTTATGGTGAAATTCTCCCCCGTCATACACCAGGATGAATTAGCTTTGTTGAGCTGCAAATTCAGCACCATTTAAACCCTCTATACTAGATAAAACAGATCTGTAAACCCTCTATACTATGAATAAGGGGGGGGAGGGGGGTTCAAGTGCTTTAACAAAATTCCTTTTACCACAATAATCGTGACTTTCTCATGATATGGACCCATCCCTACATGGGACCCTAACATTATGGTCCCCTTAACAACGTCTGTAACTCTGAGAGTGTACACATGGAACCAAATGGACCCTTACAGGTCTGTAACTCAGAGTGTACACATGGACCTGTGAGGGTCCATTTGGTTCCATTGGTACACTCTCAGAGTTAAATAAAACACTGAGTATTTTACAGTGTGTCCTCTCTGTGCCACTGGTCTAGTCGCTGTCGCCCCCTTGTGGTGGATGGCGGCAGGACAACGCTGCGGAGGTTCTCAAAGTGGGGTCTGTGGACCCCCGGGGGTCCTTGTTGAGGGGCGTTCCAGGGGGTCCCCAGCAAAAGTACAAAATATAGCGTCACAATCATTTTAATCACTTTAACCATTTCATTTATACGTTGGCCATTCGAAAATAGCAGATCTACAAGTTTGTACATCTGTACGAAAATTTGGATTATTTTTTGGGGGTCCCTGGCACAGAACATTCTTTAGATGGGGGTCCAAATACATTTCAATTTGGTGGTCCTGGACTTGAAAAAAGTTTGACAACCAAGATGTGGTGGCAGTTGTTGTGTCGCCCCCTTGTGGTGAGGAGGTTTCTATCCGATGTAGATGCGGTGGCAGTCGTTGTGTCGCCCCCTTGTGGTGAGGAGGTTTCTATCCGATGTAGATGCGGTGGCAGTCGTTGTGTCGCCCCCTTGTGGTGAGGAGGTTTCTATCCGATGTAGATGCGGTGGAAGTCGTTGTATCGCCCCCTTGTGGTGAGGAGGTTTCTATCCGATGTAGATGTGGTGGAAGTCGTTGTGTCGCCCCCTTGTGGTGAGGAGGTTTCTATCCGATGTAGATGCGGTGGCAGTCGTTGTGTCGCCCCCTTGTGGTGAGGAGGTTTCTATCCGATGTAGATGCGGTGGCAGTCGTTGTGTCGCCCCCTTGTGGTGAGGAGGTTTCTATCCGATGTAGATGCGGTGGAAGTTGTTGTATCGCCCCCTTGTGGTGAGGAGGTTTCTAACCGATGTAGATGCGGTGGAAGTCGTTGGCTCCGAAGGCGGCGTTACATTTGGGACACTTCCTCTGGCGCGTGTCGTAGCGCGTCTTCACGCACTCAAAGCAGAACACGTGGAAACACTTGGTCAGAACGGCGTCTTTGACGCGGGAGTTGCAGCATGGGCACGTCAGGCGGGCCTGGAGGACGAGACGAGACAACACACACACGCACACACACACACACACACACACACACATACACCCCACACACATAAACACACACACACACACACACACACACTGATTAGAGAGTTGCAAAGAAGTCCAAAGCTAAATATACAGGGTTCATAAATACACTCACAGTTTGGATCAGAGTCAGGAAGGACCTAAAGATTCAGAATTAAACGCTGATATTCAGAGAAAATAAAACTTTGTTCCAAATAAACTGGAAGGTATTTTCAAGATCTGGAATCAAAGGGATTGAGGATATTTCTGCAATGTATAGATAATACAGGAATTGTACGATTTGTGTCACCAAAAAGAGATTATGATTCATATTTATCATATCCATATTTGCATATATACGTGTGTGTGTGTGTGTGTGTGTGTGTGTGTGTGTGTGTGTGTGTGTGTGTGTGTGTGTGTGTGTGTGTGTGTGTGTGTGTGTGTGTGTGTGTGTGTGTATGTAGAACAGCACCATACAGAACAAGACTATTAGAGATTTCCCTGCCATGATGACACAGTTTCTGGTTCAAAACCATAAGTGTGTGAGTGTCACCAGATCTCAGCATTTATATTAACATCTTGGAAAAGGCAGAACAAACTATAAAAATCACACCCTGTGTGAAGTGGGCGGTGTCTTGCTAGCTAATCACAATACTGAATGGAGTCGATCAATCATGTACAAAGGATAAATACATTTATTGAAACACTCTTTATGATGGACAAAACCATAACTTGAAAAAAACCAATATCTGGTTTTTTTCAAGTTATGGTTGCTTATATAGGGCTATGCACATGTGTCATGTGACACTGGCCAATCACAGTCCTGAATAGGCTGTGATTGGCCAATCACATCGCAGGATAATTCTACTAATTTCCTGGGCCCAGATCACAGCGCAGGAAAATGTGCATTTTTCCAAATCTCACTTATAGGGGCGGTTTCACCGCCCAAAAAGTGCTCCTCAGAGCACAGGTCTCCGCCAGGTCAGGTCTGTTATTGTGGGTCAGCAATGCTCAGAATTCGCTAATCAAGATGGAATATGAAAAATCTGACAGATCCGTCTTGATCACATGACTATAGAGATAATATGTACCGATTTGTGTGGTGTTTGGACAAAATCTGTAGAAGTAATGTAAAAATATTGGTTAGTATACCGTAATTTTCGCACTATAAGCCGCACCTGAATATAAGCCACAGCAGCTAAATTGAATGATTTGTACATATATAAGCCGCACTGGACTATAAGCCGCAGGTGTAAAATCCATGGATTTAGGAGGTCCCCTAGTGGCCGTTAGCTGTAAAAATCCATAGATAAGCCGCACCGTTATATAAGCCGCAGGGTCGAAAAATGGGGAAAAAGTCGCGGCTTATAGTCCGAAATTTACGGTACATGTAAAATGTTTAGCAAAAATCGGCCTCCTGATAACAGGACGATGTGAAAAGGGTGGCACGTCTTCCTCTGCCTAGTGGCAACGTGTGTGCAAAGTTTCACAGCAATCGGACGCTGCGTTTTTCATTTGAGGCATTTTGTTCAAAATAAGCCACTCCTGCAAACTTGACATGCCAATCTTATGCATAGAAGTGCCAAATGAGATATATTTTTATTTTATTTCTATTTTATATATTAAAAAAATCCCCCAAAAAATGTTGCCGAAAACCATGTTCACTGCAGCAGATCTTCTGTTTCTGTCCTGTAACACACTCACCGCCAAAGGGGAGATTTCTCCCCTTTTAATATTTTTTTTTAATTCTGTTTTTGAATTCCTAAAAAAAATCTCTAATTTCTTAGTATACATTTATAACCCTAACCCTAACAAATTAATAAATAAAAAACATAAAAATAAAAATAAATCCGTTCACTTCAATGTTAAAAAATAAAATAAAAATTAATTCACATTGTTTCTAGAAAAAAAATTATTAAAATCCTGGCAGTGGGTGATTTTATTATGAAAAAACTTTGGCGGTGAATGTGGTAACGGTACCGGGACAGTATCGCTACAGTATAGACGTACGTACCTTGTACTCGTTGATTTCCTCGTTGAGGATCTCGTCCCCGTTGCTGATCTTCTCAGCTGGTTTCTTTGCTTTCTCGATCTTCCTCCTCAGCTTAGAAATGTCCTCCTGCAAACCAACCACAGTCATCATCAGTTTTTTTACGTCTGGAGAGGAGACTCCCGTCCAGGACAGGGTTTCAGACGCGCCTCCTGCAGGAGACTTGGCTCAGATCTGAACCCGTTTGATGTGGCGTTAGGGACCCGTTGCGACCGCATGCCCTTGCTGACGTCGCCCCTGTGTAGGGTTCCAAACCCACAGCCTTCTGCATGAGAGGCGTATGCTCTAACCCAGGGGTCTTCAACAGGGGGTCCGGGCACGAATGGTCGGGGGCTTTATGGGAACGTGGGTCATGATCCAAGGAAACCAGGGATAAACTTATTTAGACATATTTTGTGTTTAACAGTTATAGGCCAAAACGTGAAGCAGGCTGTTATAGCGCCACCACCAGGCCGATTTGAAACCCTTGGGGTGGAGGTTCTTCCTTGGCCCACTGGGAGTGTGCGTGCAGCGTTCCACCGCAAGCCAACGCTGCGTTCATGACTATAGGCCCGTCACAATTATTACATCATCGTCTAATTGCAATTATTTGAGATAATCGCAATTATTTTTGCATAATCGTCATAATCGTTTCCATGTTGAAAATCTTTCACACATATTTTCAAAAATTAAAAATAGCAGATCTACAAGCTTACAACACCTCACTTTGTGTGATTCAAAGCCGACCGGGTCGGATAGGCGGTTGTCCAGAACCACCCATGTGTGTGTGTGTGTTTGTGTTTGTGTGTATATAGTGTGTGTTTGTGTGTGTGTGTTTGTGTGAGTATATATAGTGTGTGTGTGTGTGTGTGTGAGTATATATAGTGTGTGTGTGTGTGTGTGTACCTGTGCACGTCGGGCGTTAAAGGACTCCTTCTCTCTGGAGATGCTGTTCTCTATCACCTCCTCTCTCACCAGACGGAGGCGCTGTTGCACCTGATCCAGCTGAGAACGAACCTCCTCTGAGAGCAGACACGACTCCTGAGTCTGGAGAGACAGACAGACAGACAGACAGACAGACAGACAGACAGACAGACAGACACGCAGAGAGACACGCAGAGAGAGACAGACAGACACACAGAGAGAGACAGACAGACAGACAGACAGACAGACAGACAGACAGACAGACACGCAGAGAGACACGCAGAGAGAGACAGACAGACACACAGAGAGAGACAGACAGACAGACAGACAGACAGACAGACAGACAGACAGACAGACAGACAGACAGAGAGACACGCAGAGAGAGACAGACAGACACACAGAGAGAGACAGACAGACAGACAGACAGACAGACAGACAGACAGACAGACAGACACGCAGAGAGACACGCAGAGAGAGACAGACAGACACACAGAGAGAGAGACAGACAGGCAGGCAGACAGACAGACAGACACACAGAGAGAGACAGACAGACACACAGAGAGAGAGACAGACAGGCAGGCAGACAGACAGACAGACAGACAGAGAGAGACAGACAGAGACACAGAGAGAGAGACAGACAGACAGACAGACAGACAGACAGACAGACAGACAGACAGACACGCAGAGAGAGACAGACAGACACACAGAGAGAGAGACAGACAGACACACAGAGAGAGACAGACAGACAGACAGACAGACAGACAGACAGACAGACAGACAGACAGACAGACAGGCAGAGAGACAGACAGACACGCAGAGAGAGACAGACAGACACGCAGAGAGAGAGACAGACAGACACACAGAGAGAGACAGACAGACACACAGAGAGAGAGACAGACAGGCAGACAGACAGACAGACAGACAGACAGACACGCAGAGAGAGACAGACAGACACACAGAGAGAGAGACAGACAGACAGACAGACACAGACAGGCAGAGAGACAGACGACAGACAGACAGACAGAGAGACGGGCAGGCAGACAGAGACAGGCAGAGAGACAGACAGACAGACAGACAGACAGACAGACAGACAGACAGACAGAGACAGACAGAAAGACAGAGACAGGCAGGAAACTTGAGTATGTTGGCTTTATTTTGGAGTGGAAGAGATTTATCTACGAATGTTACTGATTGGATGAATAAAACTGCCTTGTTTCTGATTGGCTGTATAAAGCTACCTCGTTTGTAATTGGCTGAATAGAGCTACCTTGTCCTGTGATTGGCTGGATGTGTCTACCTCGTCCTGTGATTGGCTGAATGTGTCTACCTCGTCCTGTGATTGGCTGAATGTGTCTACCTCGTCCTGTGATTGGCTGAATGTGTCTACCTCGTCCTGTGATTGGCTGAATGTGTCTACCTCGTCCTGTGATTGGCTGAATGTGTCTACCTCGTCCTGTGATTGGCTGAATGTGTCTACCTCGTCCTGTGATTGGCTGAATGTGTCTACCTCGTCCTGTGATTGGCTGAATGTGTCTACCTCGTCCTGTGATTGGCTGAATGTGTCTACCTCGTCCTGTGATTGGCTGAATGTGTCTACCTCGTCCTGTGATTGGCTGAATGTGTCTACCTCGTCCTGTGATTGGCTGAATGTGTCTACCTCGTCCTGTGATTGGCTGAATGCGTCTACCTCGTCCTGTGATTGGCTGAATGTGTCTACCTCGTCCTGTGATTGGCTGAATGTGTCTACCTCGTCCTGTGATTGGCTGAATGTGTCTACCTCGTCCTGTGATTGGCTGAATGTGTCTACCTTGTCCTGTGATTGGCTGAATGTGTCTACCTCGTCCTGTGATTGGCTGAATGTGTCTACCTTGTCCTGTGATTGGCTGAATGTGTCTACCTTGTCCTGTGATTGGCTGAATGCGTCTACCTTGTCCTGTGATTGGCTGAATGTGTCTACCTCGTCCTGTGATTGGCTGAATGTGTCTACCTCGTCCTGTGATTGGCTGAATGTGTCTACCTTGTCCTGTGATTGGCTGAATGTGTCTACCTCGTCCTGTGATTGGCTGAATGTGTCTACCTCGTCCTGTGATTGGCTGAATGTGTCTACCTTGTCCTGTGATTGGCTGAATGTGTCTACCTTGTCCTGTGATTGGCTGAATGTGTCTACCTTGTCCTGTGATTGGCTGAATGTGTCTACCTCGTCCTGTGATTGGCTGAATGCGTCTACCTCGTCCTGTGATTGGCTGAATGTGTCTACCTCGTCCTGTGATTGGCTGAATGTGTCTACCTCGTCCTGTGATTGGCTGAATGTGTCTACCTTGCGTTTGTTCATGTCCAGAGCCTGTGTCCTCAGGGCCAGCTCTCTCTCTGCAGTGTTGATGGTCCCCTGTAGGAGGCGCTCTTTCTCCTCCAGCTTCCTGACCACCTGCAGCTGAGCGTCCACCTGACAGACACACACACACACACACACACACACACACACACACACACACACACAAGGAACATAGAATGAAGGAACAGACATCTCTACATCATTTCAGCTGTGGCCGTAACTTCCATGGAATACCTTACAGTCAGGGGCGGCCATAGCTGAATGGTTAGTGAGCCCGCCTGGGGAGCCAGAGGCCCTGGTTGCCCCAGGTTCGATTCCAGGCCAGGCCAGCATATGTGTCGATGAAATGAAACTTGTCCCTGAGCAAGACTCTTAACCCCTGATTGCTCACAGGTTCTCATTGGAAACAAGACCGTAAGGACTTTCATGAACAACCTGTTAACACATCCACCGCCAGAGGTTAATCTCATAATGTACTCACCAGTGCCAAGGTGTTTTTGTTGTTTTTTTGTTTTTTTCATGTCGCCATAGATCTTGTTAAAATCCTTAAGATTGAGCTCTACACGGTCTGTTTACATCCGCGAGATTTCCCTGTATCTCCCAGTGAAGATCGCGTGTCAAACGGGGCATCCATGTTTGAGTTAGAGTGGATTACGTTAAACAGTGAAATGCGAGGAGAAAAAACTACAGGAAGAGAATTGAGTTTCAGTTTCGTCTGTAGAATGGGAGCGGGCGTGATCGTCAAAACCGGATCCCAAATAATTCTATTTCCTGTCATCAAACCGGAAACGGAAGTGGATCAAAAAAATTCCGAAAGTGCACCCGGACCGCGCATGCGCCAAAAAGACCGCAGCCCGTAGGGCTACGGTCTCGGCGCTTAACAGTTGGATTTAACGGACCGTAGGACTACGTTCTTGGCGGTTAATGTGTTAAAAGGAATTATCCTTATGTCTGAGGTTACATGGACAATATTTATTCATTCAGAATGAACTCATCCTGAACAGACATTCATACCCACCTGTTCACATGGAACCTGAATAAAAGTATTCCTGGTTTACATGACCCAAAGCATTCATTCTGAATGTAACTTTTGACATGGGCAAAGTGGTTCCCGCCATACCCGGCTCCACCACCCGGGGCGGAGCTTCCCCTGGTGGGCATGGGGAGGAGGCGATAGCCCCCTTGTGCCTCCGCGGCCGAGGTTTTCCAGGCAGGCCGGGAAGCAACGCACCGACTCCTGCCAGGCAGCGTTGTATGCGGTGCGAGCCTGCGTTCCTTTGTTATCGCCGTTTTAATGTGAAAGTAGCAGATCTACAAGTTCAGACCAGTTAATTTTTTTGTATTGGTACCAGACACGGTCAAACTTAGGCTAGCCTACTTACTACTTGTCACATTTCTCATGTAGGCTACCTTGATTTTATTTAAACAAAAAACGTTTCATCTGACTTTTGATTATAAGTTCCCGTTTCATGTGAAGGACAGGTAAATATTGTTCCTCCATCACAGGCTCAGATCCTCGGAGCGTCCGTTCTCCTGGACAAGTCTGGCCTTAACCAGTACAGGCTTATTAAATGACGCTATAGAATATGAATCATTCATTTTATCCCGCAGGAGCGAGCGCTTCTCAGCACCAACCGTGGCCGACGCATACAGAGACATAAATAGACTTATGCAGTCTTTGAAGTTTTTTGGCCAATTCTGACAATTCTGACAGCACTACTAATAGTCAGGGGATATTAAAAAAATCTTGGAATAAATTCCTTACCAAAAAAAATCTTCACCAATGTGTTTGTAAAGGTGTCTAGTAACACATCTCACAAAGACTGAAATGCAGTCCCCCTAGGAGAATTTTTGACAGCTCCTTAAAGTTGGGGTACCCACCATAACCTTGGTTAAAAAAAAATCAAAAAAAAAATCTAAATTTTATTCTGTTTTAAGTAGCATGTGAGGTGTCAAACTAGGGTGTTTTTATGATTCTGAATCCATTGCAAGCATTTGTTTTGCACCAAAACCACTCCTTGGGCTAAAAACGGCCCAATCTCAATGGGCTTTTTACACAAAAAGTATACCTGGAAAAGGAGCCCAAGGAGTGGTTTTGGTGCAAAACAAATGCTTGCAATGGATTCAGAATCATAAAAACACCCTAGTTTGACCCCTCACATGCTACTTAAAACAGAATTAAATTTTTTTTTTTTTTTGGGGATTTTTTTTAAACCAAGGTTATGGTGGGTACCCCAACTTTAAGGAGCTGTCAAAAATTCTCCTAGGGGGACTGCATTTCAGTCTTTGTGAGATGTGTTACTAGACACCTTTACAAACACATTGGCGAAGATTTTTTTTGGTAAGGAATTTATTCCAAGATTGGAAAATATTCTGCTAATATCCCCTGACTATAAGCACGGACATGTGCAAAAAAAATGCATGTATTCCAAACAGAGAGGAGCGTTTGGAATGAAGTGTTTATATGGTCAATTCCGATTGGTATATACCGATTCAAACAGTATATACCACCCCTCCTAACCCCAATGAAAATTCATTCAGGTCAGACAGGAATGGAATATTCTATTCCAATGAGGTGTTTACATGAGCATTTCTATTCTGAAGGAGCAGTCATTCTGTATATAAGTGGAAGTAAAACTGTCCATGTAACTGCAGCCAATGAGAGCCAGGTGGATGCCAACATTATACAGTGAGCCACTCAAAAAACAAGTCATCACAAAACGTGTGGTTATGACTGAACCCATTATAGGACAATGGTCACAATCTTTAACAAAAAATGTATTGTTTGTTCATAAGCTGTGTGTGTGTGTGTGTGTGTGTGTGGTACTGTTCTCAGTTAAGCAGGGATTGAACTCAACGACCATTTAAACTCATTTCTTCATCTCAAACCCTCCAAGCTAAAGGAACAGCTTACATGTATTTATCTAACATGGTTTGTAATGAGGAAATGGAGCTGAACTCTGTCTGCTTGAAGGAGAACTACACAGTGAAATGAAATGCCATGTTAAATGTTACTGTGTAGTTTAAAAGGGCAACAACACCAAGAAATTCAACTCTTAACGATAATTAAAACATGTTTGGGGTCATTTTATCGTCTACTCAGTCTTCTGTGACCCCAGACACTTTATAAGTTGCTTCATTCAGTATTTAGATATTTTATCAGACACACCCCCTTCCTATACAAAGCCATTGTAACCAGGGGTCATCAATATGTCCGTACACGGACAGATGTGTCTGTGGCAAAGACTTGGTCTTGTCCGTGGCAAATTCTTCATTTACACACCATTATAATGTTCTTATTTTGATCATAAGACCCAATCACTGAATGTCAGGTCTCCAGGTTTTCTTCAGAACATGTACGTATGACTCTGATTTACTATGAGTCTATATATGGACTCCTACTAGTACTAGTAGGAGTCCTACTAGTACTAGTGGTTATCAAATGTTTTATTTGCAAGGACCCCTATAACTCTGAGAGTTTACAAATGGAACCAAATGGACCTGGAAGGGTCCATTTGGTTCCATTTGTAAACTCTCAGTGGTCATTCAGGGCAAGTTCTTTATGTGTTTCTGGT